>NW_020954598.1:27087934-27114881 GCF_900497805.2 Vombatus ursinus | reverse complement strand
GAAGCCGAGATGCAACAAAGTATGGATCGATTCTCTGCTGCTTGTGCTAATTTTGGCCTAATAATTAACACCAAGAAAACACAGATGTTCCATCAGCCACCACCACACCATCCATATGTGGAACCATGGTTACAACAAATGGAGTTTTGAATGCTGTGAATAAGTTTACTTACCTTGGTAGTGTACTTTCCAGGGATGTACACACTGATAATGAGGTTGACACATGCATTGCCCACTAGCTCAGCGTTTGGGAAGCTACAAAGGAAAGTATGGGGGAGAAGAGGTATTAAACTGACTACCAAACTGAAAGTCTACAGAGCCATTGTACTGACCTCATGGTTGTATGCCTGTGAAACCTGGACAGTCTACCAGTGCCATGCCAGGAAACTGAATCGCTTCCATTTGAATTCTCTTAGGAAGATTCTGAAGATCACCTGGCAGGACAGAAGCCAGACAATGAGGTCCTTCCTCGAACTAAACTGCCAAGCATTCAAATTCTGCTTCAGAGAGCACAACTCAGATAGGCTGGCCACGATGTTCAAATGCAAAATGTACGCTTGACAACGAGACTATTTTATAGAGAACTCACACAAGGCAAGCATTCACGTGGTGGTCAGAAGAAGCAATACAAGGACACTCTCAAGGTCTCTCTTAAGAACTCTGAGAATGACTGTGTGACATGGGAGACATTGCACAGGACTGCTCGGCATGGCGTGCCCACGACAGAAAAGGTGCTGTGCTTTATAAGCAAAGCAGAATTGAAATGGCTCAAGAGAAACAAAGAGATATAAATTTAGAGAACCTACCCCAAAGGTTCACACAGACTATTTGTGCCTGACCTGTGGCAGAACATTCCGAGCTTGTATTGGTCTGGTCAGCCACAGTAGGACACACTAAAACTTAACTCTAGCACAGTGATGTCATTTTGGTCCTCTTTGAAAACGGACAACTGTGAAGGGTGTAATAGAGAATCAGAGAACAAAAAGTCCAAATGCTGAGAGTTCCCCCATAGAGGTTAGATCAATTTGTAGAGGGTACTATCAACACAATTGTATGACTTTTTCCCAGCCTCATTCAGTGGGAGTAAAATCAGGTGAGGCAGATGGTGACAGCAATTAAGGTTTGGAATTTGGCAAGGCATGATCAAAAGGGCAAGGCATACAGGAATAGAAGACAGTGTAATGTTGGACTGGTTAACTACAAGGTCCTGATGGAGAGGACAGCAAAATGAAGCCAGAGTAGCTCTGGAGAGTACTCAGAGAGACTAAAAGTGATGTTAAGGATGCAGGACAGATTTAGGCACAGGGAGAGATGGAATTTTACAGGTTATAGTCGTATAAAAGAACTTCTTCATTATTCATCTTAAAAGAGAAATACTTGTAGGTGATGGAAGATAAAGGGTGTAGCTGTCCCTTTCAGTGGCCAAGATAGAGTAGTAGGTCATATGAGTTGACGAGACAGGAAGGCCAGGATGTTTAAAGGAAAAATTAACATGTATGTTGAAGTCCCCTAAAATAATCTCAGGAGAAGGTTTTAAACCAGGAAATGAATGCAAAGGGGATAAGGAACGAGCTGGGGGCTGGTAGATAATGGCCACCAGGATCAATACTGGGGTCTGTTTTTTGGATAGTGAACTGCAAAGGTGGGAGGAGAGGGAGAGGGTGAGGTTGGTGACAGATGGCCACAGAAAGGAAGTCTGGAGGTAGCAGTG
Organism: Vombatus ursinus; assembly: GCF_900497805.2. Taxonomy (NCBI): domain Eukaryota; kingdom Metazoa; phylum Chordata; class Mammalia; order Diprotodontia; family Vombatidae; genus Vombatus; species Vombatus ursinus. The sequence goes on along the minus strand of NW_020954598.1, from coordinate 27,113,170 downwards.
TGGGGAATGATTAGTACTGACTCCCTCTGCAAGACCAGGCTGGTGGTGGTGGTAGTAATGAATTAAGGCGCAACTAATACTAGGAAGGATGGCAAGGGGTTGCAGTGGCTTCTGGGAAGTAATTAGATCTCTATTAAGGGCCTGAAGACAGTTACATCACACAACCGCTCACTGGGACTATCTTGAGGTCAAGAAGAAGATACCTGAGAGGCCTCATGGATGCAGTTAGATCCCATACATATTAACTGATGAGAAACAGTCTTTCCAGGGCAAATAGGCCTACGTGGAAAGAGACAGAAATGCTAAGGTGTGGTTTATCAGAGCTTTAACACTCCCAGAGAATTTTGTTACACATCCTTATACTCTCCTATAGAACAAAATTTTTAAAAAGGAGGCATAAAATATCTGTTACTAGATTAGAAGCTACACTAATGTTTTGATTGCTTAATATGTATGCTGCTGGGAATTTAACTTTCACGTAATACATACAATATAAAATTTCTCAATTTTCCTAATATATTTCTGATTAATACATTTGCCCCTACACTAATTTTTACTTCTATATACACTTCATTCACATGTGATATATGCACTTAAACTTCAGTTGCCATGGTGAATAACTGATATGTAAATAACAGATGATTATGGAAAATATGTGACAGGGTATAGAAAAAAAGATGTGTGTCTAGGACCAAAAGAAAAGAAAGTGGAAGACTCCTGAAAATAAATCAAAGACTGCTTCTGTTTAAAAATTTAATTTTAATTAAAGTTAATCTTGAATGACAATACAGTGAAAATACATCAATTGAAAATAATCATTTAATACAATTGGCCCATATAAGAATACAAATGTTGTTATCATGTGTTCTAATTCCCTGAAATGACTCAGATGGGAAGGCCTGAACCTGTCCAAGGAAACATAACAATGAGTAGTGATTTCCCAAGTCAAAACTACAAAGAACAGCATTATAAGGCTGAAGATAAATGCTAATAAAAAAAAATTGTGTAACTCCTTTCATACAAATTCAGACTTCTCTCTAGGCCAAAAAACAAATTATGTTTGTAGGGAAACCAATTCAATCCCCTCTTCATTGAGTTCCCTCTCAGATCAAGGGACAACTCTTTCCCTCCTGCCTGAACACTCCACACACCCCCACACACCCCCATACACCCTGCCCCACCCTCCAGCCTACCCCTAGCCCTTTGGATTTTGTAATTCCTTGCACTGACCCATATATCACTTTGTAGATGAGCACTAGTGAGTTTTCAGATATTCTCAAAGTGTGAAGAGTGAAACAGAGAATCAATTAGATAGTAAAAGGATTGCCTTTACAAAGTCTAAATGACTTGCCACCCAGTGTTACACAGCTAGTGTCAAAAGGGGGGGAAATGGAAGACAAATCTTCCTGCTGCTAGTATCATATTACCTCTTATGATTTGCTTCAATTAAAAACAGGCTTAAAATATCTCCCTTAATTTTTACAAACACTGCTCTAGGGACAGGTTTCCTGACAGATGTAGGGAATTCTTGAGTCTGTCCATGAGTATGATGGAAACTCCCCTTCAGGAAAGAAATCAGTCTTCAAATCTCCCGCTGGAGAATTATCAATGACACAGCCGAGATCTCCTTAGTGAAGATGTTTTTTGTAGTAATGGCTACAGAACTACAAAATCCTTACTTTACAATTTACTCTGCAGAGTGGCTTTTCTGGTGTCGAGATAAGTTTGAGCTCCATCTGAACTTTTTTCCACATTTATTACATCTGTAGGGTCTCTCTCGGGTGTGAAATCTGTCATGCATAAGAAGCTGGGATTTCTTACAAAAGGTTTTCTCACACATGTTACATTTATAGACTCTCTCTCTAATATGGAATTTTTGATGTGAGGTAAGACTTGAGTTCTGGGAAAATGTTTTTGTACTATCATTTTCACAAGGTTTCTCTCCAGTGTGTATTTTCCAATGTAAGCTAAGGACTGAGGCACAGCTGAAGGACTGCCCACATTTACTACAGTTATAAGGTTTTTCACAACCACGTCTTCGTTGATGCTCAGTAAGTCTAGTATTCCTACTGAAGGTTTTGCCACCCTGCTGACCTTTAAAGAGTTTCTCCTCACTATGAATCTTCTGGTGATCAATCAGTCTATCTTTCTGGCTGAAGACTTTACCACATTCTTGACATTTATAATGTCTCATCCTAGTGTGACTTCTCTGATGTTGAGTGAAGTTTGACTTCCACCTGAAGCCTTTCCCACAGAAACTACATTTATAAGGTTGTTCTCCAGTATGCAGTCTCTGATGTATAATAAGCGATGACTTCTGAGAAAAGGTTTTTCCACATTGACTACATTCACAGCAATTCATGACACGATGAGCTTTAAAGATATGAGTCCTCTGATGTACAATAAGGTATGGCTTACAACTGAAAGCTTTCCCACATTGACTGCATTCATAGGGTTTCTCCCCAGTGTGAATTCTCTGATGATCAATAAGGGTTCTCTTCCGAGTGAAAGTTTTCCCACATTCATGACACATATAAGACTTCTTTTCAGTGTGGATTTTCTGGTGTTGAATGTCAGATCTACGACAAAAAATTCTTCTTTGCTCATTACCTTTATCATAGGCCTCCTCAGTATGGCTTCTTCGATGTCGAGCAAAGCCTGAGCCCCACCTAAAGTCTTTCCCACAAATGTTACATTTATAAGGTTTCTTTTGGTTATGAGTTCTCTCATGAAGAAAAAGGTATGACTTACGATTAAAAGCTTTCCCACACTTACTACATTCATAGGGTCTCTCCCCAGTGTGAATTCTCTTGTGCTCAACAAGGCTCCTGTTTCTTGTAAAAGTTTTCCCACAGTCTTTACATCTATAGGGTTTCTCCCCAGTGTGAATTTTCTGATGATCAAGAAGAGTTCTGTTTCTTGTAAAAGTTTTCCCACACTCTTTGCATCTATAGGGTTTCTCTCCAGTATGAATTATCTGATGATCAAGAAGGGTTCTGTTTCTTGTAAAAGTCTTCCCACATTCTTTGCACTTAAAGCATTTCTCCCCAGTATGGACTTTCCTATGTTTATTAAATGCTGAGATGTGCCTCAAAGTTCTACTGTATCTATTACTTATGTGGCATTTCTTCCCAAAGTGGCCCCTTTGATGAATAATGTACTGGGAAATTCTAGTGAAGTCTTTTCCACATTCTTGGCATTTATAGAATTTTGGTCCACTATGAATTCTTCTATGTCGAGCAAAGTTGGAGCTCCACCTGAAGGTCTTCCCACACTCTTTACATTTATACGGCCTCTCCCGTGTATGAAGTCTTTGGTGGTGTTCGAGATGTGAGCGATGATTGAAGGACTTGTCACAGTCTTTGCATTTATAGGGCATATGTTCACCCTTTATTCTTTGAGCTTGACCAAATCCTATAGTATGACTGGATGCTTTCCCAACTTCACTGCATTTAAAGGATTTCTCTCCACTATGAGTTTTTTGATGTTGAAAAAGGTCTGAACTATGTCTAAAGTACCTGCTACACTCATCACATTTGTAGGCTTTCTCTAGTTTGGGAACTCTTTGATGACTAACAAGGTTTGAGCTTAAATGTCTCTCAAAATTCTCACCTGTCTCCCCTGTAGTGGCTTTTATATCCTTGCCTGCCATGTACTTGAAATCTCTCTCCCTTCTCTTCTTAATTTCCACAGCTGAATTGCCCCCCTGCTTCTCCCTCTTGATCTTGTGTTCATAAGACTCTTTAAAATGAGGCTGCTCAGGAACACTGGTCTGGAGATCTCCCAGAAATGATGCTTGAGAATCTTCTTCACCAATTTCCTGATTTACAATCAACTTCTCATCCTCATTATGGGGTTCACCATCTAGCATAAAAGGAAATCAAGAATTGTCACATACTCCAATAAGGGATGAAAAAAGTATCAACTGATACAAAAATGTTCTGAATGTGCATGGTTTTTTGGGGGGGGGGAGGGGGGTGAAGATGGCTGGATCTAGGATTTTATTGGCATAAGGAACTCCCTCTATCAATGCAGCTCAGCAACTGTTTTGAGTTAAATCACTTGCCCTGGGTTAGGTAGCCAGTATGTGTCAGAAGGAGGATTTGAACCCAGGTCTTCCTAAATCCAAGACTAGCTTCTCTGGCTTTTGGATAATCCAAAAAAAAAAGAGCTTGACAATATGGGCAAGGGATAATATGAAACATGGATTTTGGAAGGGAATTTATCATTCAATAAAAACTACTGGAAAAAGTAGATACTGATATGGTAAAAAAATAAGATTCAATCCACATTTTACATTCAGTTCAATCCAATAAACATTAAGAGACTACTATGTGCCAGGCACTGCACTAAATGCTAGGGATACAAAAGGAGACAAAAGATAGTCCCTGCCCTCAAGGAGCTTATAATCTAATCATCATAAATGACCATAAATTCCAAGTGGATATACAGTCATTTATAAAATAATTTAGGGAAGATAAATCTAATGGAAATGTAACCTGGCAGCTTTCTTTGCAGGGGCTGTAGCTCCTGCCTCCCCAGCAGCTACAACTACTAAAGACTCAAAAAAAGAAAAAAAGCTCTCATCACTAAAGTCCTTGACACTGTCAAATAGCTCACCATCAGAAACTGAAATGGTTTTCTTAATGGAAAGGACATTAAAAAAGATGTATTACCATCTGACTGGCTACTGTACCCTAGGGACCTTTTCATATGACTTGCAGCTAAAACTTCCTCTATGTGTTTTCTCCCCTATTAGAAAACGCATTCCGCAGGGACTGACTTGCATTTCTGTTTATTTGCCCAAAGTTTTGCAATGCTTTTTTTATGTGTATTAGGCCTAGGACCTAACGCTTTTTCATTCATTCATTCAGTGGAAAAGGGTGGAAAAATATTAAAAATGGGAAAAAATAAATTGGAAAGAACAAACCAAGCCTTATATTCTGTGGTAGAAAGGGAGTATATGAGAGAAAGAAGGTGGGAGAAGTACATTCTATAAAGGAAATATGGAACAGGAATAACCAAGAGTTGGTAAATAATAACTGAGGGTACAATAGAAGAATAATAAAAATGACTATTTCTAGATCATTTTAGGATTTATAAAGTGCCCTCTATACAACATCTCTAGTTATCACAATTGAACTGAGAAACTAAGTCTGAGCAAAGCTATTTATTGCCAAAGGCATGCAATTTGCAAACAAATCAGGCCTTACTCCTCAGTAGGCAAAAAGACCACAAGGTGAAACTTACAAGACTTCTTATAGTTTAGGGAAGTAAAAAAAATAAATCAAAGAAATGTAGGCAGGACATAGGATCAAGTCATCTAACCTCTATAGGTGGAAAGGACTAGAGTATCTTTCTTGTTGCTAGGGAATTCTGATAAGTTGTGTCCACCTGATTCCTGCAAGGATGGCTAGTGGTACAGAGATAACAGATTTCCTGGTGTCCACCTATATCCTGCAGGAACAGCTAGTGATGCAGACAACAGGTTTCTTCAACAAAGACAGCACAGTGATTTTTAGGAACACTGAACTTTTGAACTTAACTCAGAGACAAAGAAATGTGACTTAGGCAGTTATACAAAATATCAGTGGAGAAACAGAATGAAATTCATTACAAAATAGAATCAATTTGATTTTCTCAATTTCTCAATTCCCCACTTTGACTTATGGGAGACATGTCTCATGTGGATATTCATCTATAAGATTTTTAACATAGTATCAGCTGTATGCACTAACGTAAGCCTTTCTAAGAAGCACGTTTGGAACAGGCTTTAACACAGTAACTAATACAAAGTCTCAACAGGATTATAAGGCAGAAGGCAATCAGGGCCCACTTACTCAGGGTGGCTAACAAGCCATTTTCTGTAGCCACATGACCAAGAATAAGGACTCCCCCAGGGATCATGTGGGGTGGGTAGTTGTGCCTCTCCTGTAACCTGTTGGATCGTATGTAGCCTTTTCACAATTTCTCCTGACTGGTTAATATACAAACAAGACTGATTAATTTTAATGCAAACCTCTCCCTGAGTCATAGTAAGAACTGCTAAAGAATCTACCTCAATCTAGAGGGGAGGAGCTGGAATCACTTGTGGCCTGAAACAACTTCTTAATTTCAAACGAAAGATTCAAACTCCTTGGAAGGCTCACTGTGGACTAATTTGAGAGGGGAGATTTATATGCCACCAAGGTAACCAATAAAACTCAGCAAACATAAACACCATGACCAAAAGGCCAAAGTAATACCATGACGATTATCACTATTAAATGACATCAAGTCTCCCTGTATCCTAATAACCCACTCCCAATGTCTTTTTAATCAGCACATTTCATCTCAAGTCCTAGATGTCCCAGGTAATCAATGTGGTCCCTGGAAACATCTATGGAACATTCTGGAATAGGTCTTATTCTCAGGGAAGCTCTTAGAGGGCTCCTCCTTGAAGATCTGCTTCTCTGGTTCCAAATTATCTCCAGAGATTATCCAATACAATTTAGTACAACCTTCAAAATTTGATTTTGCAATAACTAAGTATTCACGTGGTAAAAAAACCTGCTGAAGCCTTATGGTTCTGGTCTTATTAACAATAAAGCTACAAGAAGAGCATCAAATAAAGAACCTATAGTTCATGTAAAACTTCAGAGAATTTCAGTTATTACATACCACTTGCTATTTCTATTTACCTAAACCCTGTACCTGATGTAGACACTGCCAGCAACAGACTGAAGGAAGAGTCTTAAAAAGAATCAATAAGGTCCTGACTTGTGAAATGGGCCCTTCTGTCTCTTTAAATTACCAGACAGTTACTTCAAATAGGGAAAAGATGACTTAAAATTTCTTCACATTTATTAATGCAATTTTATATGTAAAATCTTCAATCCAATTTTTTAAAATTTATTATTTCACTGAAAACATTTGGAAGCCAATTATATGCATCTTAGAGAAAAGTCTAACCCAGTTGTTTCCTCAAAGTTGACTATTTTCTTTAATTAGAAAATTAAAAAGCATATTTATCTTATTAGGAAATTTTTCCATCTTTGTCTTAATTCCCCCCTTAAGAAGAAATCATCACTATTAGCAAGGGGCTGGCAACCCCAACAATTCATTTACTTAGTTGCTTAGGATACGAAATTGCCCAAAACTTAATATTTAAAAAATAAGATTTTTTTTTACTTTAGTCCTATTATTTAGTCCTATAAAGTCCTATACTTTAGTCCTATATATAATTATATTTATAACATATATATTACTATATATACTATAGTCCTATAGGGCTATATAGTCCTAATAGATGTTTCAGTATTATTCAATTAATAGATGTAGTATTGCAACAACAAAACTTTTACAGTTAACCTACCCAGATTATAGGAATTTGCTATGAAAGGAAAAAGGAGAAGCATGATTCTTCCCTCAAGCCTAAGCCTGAGGGTAAAAAGTGATTTAACAGAAGTATAACAGGATAAAGCATCCTTTGTTCTCTTTGATTTTAGGTAAGAGTCATAGTTAACTTTTTTTGGAATAGCCAATCATGCAATTATTCACAGAGTACATAGCCAGGCTCAGGATTAACCAGGGGAAAAAAAATATTACTGTTATTATTATTTCTCTCATGTTGTTGCAATAACAGTTAAGAATAAAAAGTTTACCAAGCCTTTAAAAAAAAATCATTCAATATCCTTTGTTCTTCTTGAGTTAAGACTCATCCTGGCATAAAAATCAATCATGAAAAATAAAGAAAATTCTACATAAATGGTGAATATACTATCAAAACACAGATAGTGAATATGCTATATAAATATATATTATGTATAATATTACATACTATATATTACATATATAATATTATGTATAATATTACATATTATATATTACATATATAATATATATTATATAAACATATAAACACAGAAAAATACTGGCTAAGGCATTGTATATTAATTCCTTAAGGCAAAAATAAATCTTTAAGACTGAAGTCTGTTAAGACTAAATTGGTTTAAGATGTAACTTCAATATATGCTATTCCAGGTGTAATTTCATAATTTTCATAATCACAAATCATCACACAAATCATTTCTATCCTACAAACTTGTTTCTCTCCCCTTTTTGTAAGAAGTGTTGGTAATGAAAGAGGGGATCCCATTTTCTAAGTAATTCTCTCAAAAACTCTCAGTAATTTTCTCAAAATTCATTATTTTGGAATTTTACAACATTTAGCAAGTTCTTCCACAAGGCTAAGATTTTATGACTTCACCCAAACAGATGGTCCCAAGAAACCTGGCAGGCTTATAAATAAGATTTTACAAAGTCTTTTTTTCCCTTTTCCCACAATTATTATTCCTCCTTTCTAAATATACCCAATTAAATGTTTGATAGATTTAAACATTATGACAACAGACTGATAATTAATAATTTCACAGCCTCCAAATCAAAACAATTAAAAGTCCAAATAATACAATTAATAGTATCTCTTATACCATGATTTCTCACAATTCACAATAAAAGAAAATTTAGAAACACAATAACATAGGCAATATTACGTATTTAAAACATAAAACTTATTGCCAGTCAAATGACATCAACTTGGTGGAATGCATTTCCAGATTATCTTACACAGAAAATCATCCACCTTATCACCTTTTGCATTTTATACTAAGTTCATTCAAGACCAGTATAGAGTAATTCTGATCCAATTATACTTTTAACAAAACTTATTTTTGCAATTTCTAAATATAGTACCTTGCTGCCAAATATTATATGTCTTTTCCATTAAGGTCTGATTTACTTATAAAGGGTCAAATATACCAATCATCCTCACAGAACACATCTCCCTAAAAATTAGATTAGAAAAAATTCAGTCACATCTGGATCTCTATGTACAAATGATATCATATGGCATCTCAATTTTCCCAAGGGCCATTTATTGTTAATCACTTCACATTACAGGAACTGCTACTTTCAGTTAGTCTACTGCTCAAGACTTAAAGTGGCAGTCTTACAGTCTCATCTCCCTCTTTTAGGGTCCAAGAGGATTTTACTGAAACATGCCCTAATGGTCCTTCAAGGACAGAATTTTAGTATACTATCTTCAAATAATTCCATGTTGTAAATATATTATTGTAGTTTCCATATCATAAATAACTACAAAAGAAATTAAATTTAAAAAAAGAATAACCACATAAAGTTTCTCATTGTTATCTCAACGAGATCAAAACCTCCCTTCAGTCAGTACAGACAGACTACAACTCTCTTTGACTTTCTACCTGTTCTCATCTCACTCTTATTTGTTTGAACTCTTTCCCTTCAGTGGAATTTGATTAAAGCCCTTTAAATCTGCACCTGTTCTGTTTCTTTTATATTCTGACTCATACCCCAGACTATCTATAAAACTAATCTTCACTCCACTGATTATTTTTTGTTACAATTTAGCACACATCTTTAATACAGAATACCAATTAACTATAATATTATTGCCTTTCAGGTTTTAGAAAGACTTTATATTTACCTAGACAATTCAGTCGTTCTATCATTTGCAAGAAGAAAATACAGCAGTAACACCAAAACATTCTTCCAAATTAAATTTTACTTATTCTTTGGTTGCTCCCTAATTTAAACAACCTTCTCTCTATACATGCAAAGATTTAATAATAGGCAGTTCTTAAGTACTAGATAAATTTAAATTGCAAACTGCAACCGTTTTAATTAGTGAAATAAACATCTTCCCTTACACTAAAACAATAAATCTGTCACTCTCCACGGAAAAAGAAATAAAAGATCTAAATGCTATTTCCTTGTAACTTTCACAAAGTCTTATTCTTATTTTTTCTAAAAACAAACTCTTACCCCAAAATTCAATAAAATATTTCAGCATTTATAAAAATATTCAAACCACATTTTGGAAATTCACAGTAGAAAAATTACATTTCAGTCACAAATTTAGTCTCTAATTTGCAGAATAGGAACAAAGATTCCCTCTTATCTGTGTCTCTTGTCTGCTTTCCAACTTGGCCAGAGTTTAGAAAGGCAGAGAGCGAGAGAGCTAGAGTGAGAGATTTTTTTCTAAAGAATATTTTTATTATTTCTCTCAATTACATGTAAAAACAATTTTTAACAATCGTTTTTTTATAATGTTTGAGTTCCAAATTCTCTCCCGCCCTTCCTCCCACTCTCCTTGAGAAGACAAGCATTTTGATATAGGTTACACATGCACAGTCATGTGAAACATAATTCTGTATTAGCCATGTTGCAAAAGAAAACACAGACAAAAAAAAATAAAGTAAAATAGTATGGTTCCATCTACAGTGAGACTCCATCAGTTGTTTCTCTGGAGGAGGATGGCATTTTTCATCTTAAGTCCTTCAGAATTGTCTTCGATCACTGTATTGCTGAGAATAGTTAAGTCATTCCCATTTGATCATCATACAATATTGCTGTTACTATGTACAATGATCTCCTGGCTCTGCTCACTTCACTTTGCATCAGTTCATGTAAGCCTTCCCAGGTTTTTCTGAAACCACCTTGCTCATCATTTCTTATAGAACAATAATATTCCATCACAATCATATACCACAACTTATTCAGCCATTCCCCAATTAATGGGCATCCCTTCCATTTCCAATTTTTTGCCACCACAAAAAGAGCTGCTAAAAATATTTTTGTACATATAGGACCTTTTCCTATTTCTTTGATCTCTTTGGGATACAGACCTAGTACTGATATTGCTGGGTCAAAGGTATGCACAGTATTATAGCCCTTTGGGCATAGTTCCAAACTGCTCTTCAAAATGGTTGGATCAGTTCACAACTCCAATAGTGCATTAGTTTCCCAATTTTTTCACAATCCCTCCAACATTTGTCAATTTCCTTTTTTTTTTTGTCATATTAGCCAATCTGATAGGTATGAGGTAGTACTTTAGAGTTGTTTTAATTTGTTTTCCTTCTCACCTGCACAAGTATTTTTCAGATCTTCCTGATCCAGGGCTTCCTGAAGGTCCGACGATGCTTGCTCCAGCTTGGAAATCACAGCAGGTTTGGAAAATGGACTTGCTGCTCAAAGGGAAGAGAATAAAAGAAGATCAAGAAGGGAATTGCATCATTCTGTCCCAGAGCTCCACCTCAACCCAATGTCTTGAGGAAAAAGGAAGAAAATACCCAGGAAGCCTATGGGAGGAAGACATCAAGGGAGATGAAAGGGACCAGGAAAGGAAGCTGAGATCTATGCTCCCAAAGAGCAGGGGGGAAATATTTAGCCCAGCTACCTTTTTTTTCCTTGGATAGGAAGAAGACTGAAAATTCTCAGAGTGGGAAAATTTGCACTGGGAACACCTAGATAAATCTAACAGACTATTAGATCCCACAAAAAATACCTTCTACAAAAAGACCAAAAAGGATCAGAAAGTGGGGGTACTAAGGAGGGTGGAGACCCATGCAGACAACAAGAATGATGTATTGTACACTTTCAACCTACACAGAATTAACCTCTATGGGAAATGTCTCCAGGGGAACAAGCCAAAAAGGTTCCTATCTCATTGCAAAGGGACCAAAAGAACAAGCCCTGCCTGGCAATCCTGGTGAAAGGGCAGTCAGAACATGTGACTTCTGAACACTAACAAGTGATAAGCGGAGAACAACTCATCAGCAATTTGTGACAGCTTTGGGCAGGGAATGTGGAAGAGTAAGGGTCTTACCTAGAGAGGCCAGATTCCCATAATTCTCCAGCATCACGTTCCTATACAGGGCCCGCTGAGCAGAGGAGAGATGTGACCATTCTGCCTCACTGAAGTGTATGGCCACATCCTCAAACATCACAGAGTCCTGAAACAAACCAATTCTGTTGTCCCACATCCACCAAAGAGCATGAGGGACAATATCTGTTTCTAAAGTAGGGAAGAGATACAGAAGGAAAGGTTCAGAATTGTGTAAGAGATAACCAGTGCTGAAATGTCAGGAGGCTACCTGCTGTGGACAGAGTAATCCCAGGACAAGGGAAGGTGCTGCAGTGACAATCTTAGAATGGACAAAGAGAGTTACAATTTACCTGCAATCTAGCTTCTGGAGACGTAGCCATCACCTGATCTCCTCTGCTCCCCTCTTGAGAAACGTCAGGTACTTGGGGAGTTGGAGCAACTAAAAAGAAAGAGGCATGAGGGAGACCCCTGCCCAGGAAGTTCCCTCGTCCCACCACTAACGACCCCAGTTCAACAGACACAAAAAGAAACAAATACAGCCTTTCTCCAAAGTCTTAACTGTTTCAGAATCGGAAATTAGGAAACAGAATCAGCTCTTAAGTCTGTCGTATGCACATGGCAATGGTCCCTATACCACGCGGCAGGGCAGTGGATGGGGGTGGGAATGAACCCAGGAAGCAGAAAAAATGACCAATACAATTAGTTTAGCAAAGCTGAGACTCAATCTCAAACCCAAACTCAAATCCTTTGAACCAAACTGGTGCACAGAACTTACAGCTGGAAGATTTAAAGAAAAATACTTTCAATTCTTTCCTTTTAAACTGAGGCCCATGAAATTTAAGAGATTTTCCCCAAAGTCACACAGGTAATAAGTGACTGTGCCAAGATCAGAGCCCAGGCCTTCTGGTGTGATTCTGGCTCTCCACATAGTTGAAATAACATACCCAGGTCTCTGAAAACGCATGGTGATAAAAAGGTACAAGTAAGTTTACCTTAGAACTTTCTTGAGAGCAAGACTATTCTCAAAGAGACATGCTGGAAAGAAGTTCAAAGGAAAGACAGAGCAGGTCTGGGACAATGGAAGGTGAAGGGAAGCTGCTACAAAGGAGAGAAGGACTGAGCAACAAGTCAGTCGAAGCGGGACCACAGTGTGAGGGACAGCAGGTACCTTTTGGGGGATCCTGGAGGTGGAACATCCCAGTGTCAAAGGCAGAGTCCAAATGAGTCCTGCGTGAGGAGTAATCCCTGAAGGATGGAATAGGAAGGGATTCCTGCGCTGCTCCCAGAGATGTAGTCCCCATCCACAGCACGTCCTGAACCTGCGCTCGGGCTGAAACCTAGAAACAAGGAGGTACAATTAGGCCTGGGAGTTAATCATCACGGGAAGAGGAACCTGAATCTAAGAGAAGAAACCACCATCCCAGAGGAATACAGGGTAGAAAGGATGGGACTCAGAAAACCAGGAGAGGAAAGTGCATTCTAGATATCACAGAAGTGAGAAGCATCAACCACACTTACGGAATAAGGAGTAGTAACATCAGTTCCCACTTCTATAGCACTTGAACAATGACCAAGTGCTTTCCTCACAACTGCCTTGTGAGATCAGATTATGAGTAGAAGTGGAAGGCACTTACAAATTCATCTAGTTCAGCACTAAGGCACAGCATGGTGCAGTAGAAAGAGCCCTGGAGGGGTACAGCCAAGATAGCAGAGTGATCGGAAGAATCCCCAACCCCAACTCCTCCAACCAGATCTAGAAAATGGACCAGACAGGACCCTAATGGTCAAAGTCAAGAAAAAGTCACAGAGAGTCATTTGTCCAGTCCAGATTGGCAAAAGGAGACAGAGAAGTCTGAGGACACTGGGGACAGGATCAGGCCAGAAGCATGCTGCACTGGAGCAGGAAGACATCCCAGACCCATACTGGGGCACTGAAACCTCATCTGGAATACAGGAACAAGCTAACTGGCTGCTGACCGGCACTTCTGTCTCTTACCATCCAGTACTGGGTCATACATCTGGGGCATACTGAGGAGGGGACCAATGCCTAGAGGCAGCATTCCAAAATAAGGAGCAGTCACAGAGCCTACCCTGTGTACCCGAGGAAAAGTAATAAAGTCCAGAAGCAATCAGCAGCTGTGTGGCTGGCCACTAGAGCAGAATGGGATTTCAGTTTCAGCTTGTAGCCCAGTCTGAAGCTTGCAGAAGAATAACCAGGGCAAGAATCCCACAGTAACAAGGAGCCTGCTGTTCAGTCCCTCTTAGCCAGCACAGCTGCCCAGCTGGCTAACAATGGCTGAGTCTAGCAACAGTCCACTGTTTCCAGGACCCAAACCCAGGGTAGGAATTTGCAGAGCTCAGACCAGCAGGCAGTGATCAGACCTTCCCCCCAGATCAGACCACTTTGGGAGCATGTTGTGTGTCCTGAGACAGAGGTGCCGGGAGATCCTAAAACAACACAACACTCAATACCCCCAAGAAAGCAGAAACAGGACTAGTCTAGACTTTCTCTCTAGAAGTGGCCAAAACCCAGCCCTAACATAAAAAGCTATTTGGTGACAGGGAAGCTCAAGATACAAACCTAGAAGAAGAAAATGACTCCAAAACAGTTACAAGCAAACCCTTAACGAAAAAAAAAAGGCAGCATGCGCACAAGTTCAAATAGGATCCCTAGGACAGATGAAGAATTAAAGAGGTAAAAAAAAATTTTTTTAATGAATTTTTTTTTTATAAATGAAACGACAGCACTAGAAGAAAAAAAAATAAGAGCTATGGAAGAAAGAATTAGAAAGGAAATTAGGCTGGCACAAGAGGTAGAAAACCTTGCAAAAACAACAAACTCCCTAAAAATGAAAATGGACCAAATAGAAGCCAATGATTCTGTGAGAAAACAAGAAAAATTAAAGTCAAAAGACAAAAAAAAAAAAGAAGAAGAAGAAAATGTAGGGTATCTAACCACAAAAACAACTGGCCTGGAAAACAGATTAAGGAGGGAAAAAAAACAAGAAAAATTGAATTACCTGAAAGCCATGACCAAAAAAGAGCATAGATATCATATTTCACGAAATTTTGAAAGAAAACTGCCTAGACCCCTTAGAACCAGAGAACAAATTGGAAATAACTGATCACCTCACGAAAAATTTCAAAATGAAAACTCCCAGGAACATTATCGCCAAAATCCAAATCTTCTACCAGGTTATAGAAAAAATACTGAAAGCAGAAAAAATTCAAGTAATGAAGAGCTAGGGCTAAGATCACATACAATGAAGAGAGGAACTTCGAATAGTCTTCCAGACGGTAAAGAAGGTAGGCTTACAGCCAAGAATAACTTACTCTGAAAAACTGAGTATAATCATAAAGAGTAAATAAATGGATCTTTAAATTAATGGATTAAAAAACTTCCAAAAACGTCTGATGAAAAGACCAGAGCTGTGTACAAACTCTGAAGTTCAAACAAGAGCTAAGAGAAATATAAAAAGGTAAACAGGAACGGACAAGGGACAAAATAATGATAAAACTCCTTATGTTCTAACGTGGTGAGATGATACATGTGTCTCCTCTGAATGCTGATATTATCTGGAGTTACAGAGCCTAATTAGACAGAAGACCAGGATGTGGTTCTATTATGTCTTGATCTTAAAAGAACGGAAAGAGAAAAGTAATACACTAGTGGGGAAAGGAAGGTTAGGGAAAATTACTTCATATAATCAAAGTAATAATTGCTAGGTAAATATCAGCTCTGACTATTATTGGGGAAAAGTCAAAGATGCTTTCAAAAATTTAGAGGCCAACTAACTGTAAGAAAGAGGCTACCGCTGACAGACATAGAGATAACAGCAGAAGCTGGAATGGCAACTAAAATTCTTGAGGGAGAAAGTTATCAGGAGGGAAAGAGGAGCACAGTATTAAGGCCAAAGCCTTGAATATGCAGGAAGAAAAGGGATGACCAACAGAGAAGGCACTAAGCCCTTGGTTTTGACAATTTGATGGGAAACTGTTCTTACCATCAGGAGCAGCTGGGTTTAGATCCCACATCTGACACTTATCAGCTGTGTGGGCTGGGGCACGTCCTGTAAACTTCTCAATGATCTAGGAGGAGGTTGCCTATCTTTTCTTGATTCAAGGTAGCCTTACTTTAGTGTCTCAGTGATTTTTTTCCACTGTGTCTCTAGGCTAAAAGAAATAACTCAAAATTCTGTTTATGTAGTTTGGTCAGACATTTAAAACATCCTGCAGTGCCTGCTGCACCCTATAAGTTTGCTTCTTGCAAAGGCTGGGAACTTTAAATCCAGGCAGCTCTCTAAGTGGCAGAGGAACCAGCCTGCATAGGGAGAAGGAATCCCTTTGCTAATAAAATTACAAATGTAGTCCCAGCCTTATTAAGAGTAGTCACCCTGCCACGGCTAGTAGGCAAAAGTTCTAAACCTAGAGTCTGTTTTTTCAACATTTCATTAAATGTGTTTCAATATGATTGATTTCCTATTGTAATCTTATATATTTTATTTTATGTATTTAAAAACATTATTCTGCTTCACCAGACTGTCAGAGGGTTAACTCTGCTCTCAGATATTAAGGAATTGGGAGTTAAAGAAATGGATTTATAGACTACTTTTTAAATAAGTTTTAGAGTAAAAAGAGAAACAAGACAGGAGTCAAAGGAGAAAGCAAGGCATCAAATTTTTCAAACAAGTAGTAAAGATGTACACATGTTTGAAGGGAGGGATTGTCCACCACATTAGGTCATCCTGACAAAGTTGGTCCCCTTCAGGGTAAAAAGGCTGCTATTGCTATACTATGCATATTAGTTACTAGGATTTTGTTTTTTGTTTTTTTCTTTTGGGGGGACGAAAGGGAGAAGGGTGAAGCGAAAAATAAATGCTTGATAAATTTTTTAAATAACTTTTAAATTAAAAAACAAATATAAGCTGATCAGTAAAAACCTATTAAAATCACAAACAATATAGAAAATAAATGCTAAGGAGGACACAAAATTCCCCAAAGGAGTCAAATTTGCAACTGAACAAGAGAAGTTTAAGACAAATAAAAGAATGTCCAAATCCACTAAGTTTCTAAGGAAGGGGTGGGAGTCTCTTAACTCTTGCTATTAAATTGGAAAAGTTTTCAGTTTGGGCCCAGCTACAGATTACGTCTATTCTTCCAGGCAGCTTCCCTAAGAGAGGAGAGCCATCACCAGAAGGTCACCAGAGGATGAATTTTTTGGTCACAGCTGTTCTTAAAGGATGACAAGATCATAGATTTTAGACTAGAAAGGACCATATAGATCATCAAGTGTAACATCTCATTTTACAGATGAGGAAACTGAAGCCCAGAGAGATCAAGAATCATAATTAGTAAGCACTTGAGGCAAGGTTCTGACTCAGATTTTACTGTCTTCAAGTCACTAGTGTCCCTGGGCCCTCAAGTTGTTTTTGCCTGACTGGCAAGCTAAGAATGACTTTTATATTTTTAAATGGTTGAAAAAAGTTTTTTTAATTTCTCATGAAAATTATGTGAAATTCAAATTTCAATATCCATAAATAAAGTTTTACTGGAACCCATTAGGTCATTTGCTAACATATTATTTACAGCTATTTTTGCACTACAATGGTGGTTTTAACAGACTAAGACTGGGAACATTATAAATTAAAGTGATCACTCCCAAATTTGATGTTTCTTAATGAATTCTGGCAAAAAACTATGAGGCAAAACAGCACTTATATGAAAAACTTTTAGTGTAGGAGAGTCAAGGTAAAGTCAATTCCATGACAACCAGTACTGTTTGAACCACAAGTAATATCAAGCTGTTTTATACATTTCCAGTACTGTCAAAAGTTAAAAAAAGAAGCCAGATCACCATTCCCCCACAAATTTGCAGTGGCATATTTTCAGAACTCAAACTATAGCTTCAGCAATGTTTTTTGGACCTTGATTACAAGTGCAAAAGAAATTTCAGTATTTCAAAATCAATTTAACTGTGCAATTAAGGAGCTTCCACCTAACCTTCAACTGGAAGTTATTAACTTGCTAAAATGTAAAATTCAAGAGAAGAATCTAACAGAATCCTATAAATGCCTTCCAGTGCTCAAGGACTAATATTAGTATTTGACAGTACCTATCTGTGTGAAGACATTTTCAGAGATGAAATATGCAACATCTCATTACAGAACTGCATTAACAGATGAACATTTGCAATAGATTTTAATAGCCAACACTAACTTGAAACCCCAATTAAGTGAAATGGAATCCTCCCCCCAAAAACAGAAGTTCATTCTTCACATTACTAGACCAATATTACAAAAATTTGTACAATTATTGCATTTTGAATTCATCAATAAAAAATTGTTTAAATTTATTATAGAAATATATATGTAATATTCTCAATTTTGCCTCTTGGCTGCAAAATCTAAAATATTTACTATCTAGCACTTTATACAAAAAAAGTTTGCCAATTCCTTCATTAATCAGGCTTCCTCTCTGAGAAACTTGAAACACTGTGAAAGATGGCTAACCTAGAAAACAAGTTAAGGATAGATAATTGAAGAATCACTGGACTCCATGAAACTCATGATTTAAAAACAAAACAAAAAAACAAAACCTTGGACACTATTAGACTATTTCAAGGAATCATAAATGAAAACTGCCCTGATTTAGCAGAACTAAAGGGCAAAGTAAAGACAGAAAAAAAATCTATAAGCTATTTGCTGAAAGAAAACCCAAAAGGAAATCACTGGAAATGTCATGGTAAAACTCCAGAGCTTCCAGATCAAATAAAAAATACTTCCAGAAAGAAGCAGTTCAAGTACCAAGGGACCACATTCAGGATCACACAAGACTAGGCAACATCTTTGATAAATGAGAGGAGATTTTAAAACAAAATATTCCAGAAGGCAAAAGATACAAGCTTACAAACAAGAATAACACTCCCTGAAAAGGGGGAGGAAAGGGGGAGGGAAGGAGGGGAGAAAAGAAAGGAAGATGTACTTTTAATGGAAAAGAGCACTTAAAAGCATTTCTAAGGAAAAAAATAAAAGACTAGAGCTTAGGAAATTCGAAGTACAAATACAAGAGTCAAGAGAAACCTAGAAAGATAAACTTATTTGAGCAACTGGAAGGGGCCATATAATGATATAATGCTAACTTTGTATTAGGGTGAGAAGACACAAGTGTCCCTTTCAAAATCTGAATGTCTTCAGAGGATACTGAAATAGTTAAATAAGACCAAGGACCTAGGGATGGATTAGCTCTTTTCAGAGAGTCTGAAGGGAGGGGAAAGAAGTAAGGGTAAAATGAAAACACTAGTGTAGAAAAACAGCTAACATTTATATACTGCTTTAAGCATAGAAAGTACTTAATAATTATCTCATTTAATCCTCACAACAACCCTAGAAGGTAAGTGCTATTTTTAACTCCATTTTACAGATGAAGAAACTGAAACAAAGGTTAAGTGATTTCCCCTCCCTGCCCTGCCCTCAACCCCAGACAGCAAAGTGCAAATTACAAGGAAAAAGAAAGAGGTTGCCCATCAATTGGGGACTGGCTAAACAAATCATAGTCCATGAATGTAACAGAATATTATTGTGCTATAAGAAATGACAAAAGAGATGATTTCAGAGAATCCCGGGCAGTTATGAACTAACCCAGGATGCAGTAAGCAAAACTAAGTCAATCTACACAAGAAGTTTTGTTAAGCATATACTCCAAAGAGATCAATGATAAGAAAAAAATAAGGCTCCATATACATTAAAATACAGCAAAACTTTCTGTGGTAGCAAAAAACTGTAAAGAAAATAGATGCACATCAATTGGGGAATATCTAAACCAAGGATTTTTAACTTGAGATCCATGAATTTATTTTAATATTTTGATAACTATATTTTAGTATAATTAATTTCCTTTTTAACCCTGCTTGTACTCTGGCAAAGAGTCCAAAGGGTTCAGACTGCCAAAGGGGTCCGGATATAAAAAAGGTTAAGGACCCATTTTGCTAAATAAATTATGGTACATGAATGTGATGGGATGTTACTCTGCTGTAAGAAACAATAAACATGATGTGTACAGAGAAGCACAGAAAGACAAATGAATTTATTTGAACAGAAGTAAGCAAAGCTAATCATATAATGAATACTAAGTAAATGGAAAGAACTACCACAAAACAATAGAATTTGAATGTGGCAAAATTACAAAGAACAAGGTTGACTTCAAAGAAGTGTTGGGAGGAAACAACTCTCTTCTTCCCCAATCCTTTGTGGAAGGGGAGGGGCTGGGGCCCACAGGTGTGGAATACTGCATTTCTGGACCTGTCCAGTGTGTGGATGTGTTTGTTTGACTTGACTATGCTTATCTGCGATAAGGGGTTTTTTCTGTTGTTGCCGTTGTTTTTTCAGTTTTTAAATGGGGGGAGAGTGGTTCATAATAATGATGTACCTAGGTGGCCACTGGATAGAGTGCCAGCCCTGCAGTCAGGAGGACCTGAGTTCAAATCTGGCCTCAGACACTTGATACTTACTAGCTGTGTGACCCTACCTAAGCAAGTCACTTGACCCTCAGCAAGTCATTTATCCCTGACTGCCTTGCCAAAATAATAATAATAATAACAATGATGCAAAAAAAAAAAGAGGGCCATTAAAACTTTTTTTTTTTAAATGCACAGAAGGAAACAGAAGGAAATTCAGAAGGAAACACGAGCATGCAGGCCAATTCTGAAAACAATATTTTGAATTTAGTGCAGTATACACTTCAAAAAAAAAATAGCCAATAGTACAAAATAACAATTTTGTGCAACAGTACAAGTCTGATAGTTTCCTATAGAATCCTGTTTGGGGGTTCTACTATGGCAGGGGTGGAAAACTTGAGGCCTAAAGGCCACATGTGGTCCTCGAGGTCCTCAAGTATAGCCCTTTGACTGAATCCAAACTTCACAAAACAAATCCTCTTAATAAAAGGATTTGTTCTGTAAAACTTAGACTCAGTCAAAAGGCCCCACCCCAGACCTAGAAGGCCACACATGGCCTCCAGGCCCCAGGCTCCCCATCCCTGTGCTATGGGAATGAAACAGTGGGAACCTTTGGAAATGGACACAGGAAGACAGGAGATCACTCAGGGCATTAGGAAAGGAGGGGCAGGGCAGAATAGAGGCCCTAGGCCAGTTCCTATGAGTTAGAGGAAGTGCAAGGTTTACAGAGAAGATTAAGCCATAGATTCAGGTCTGGGAGTGGAAACCCAAACCTTAGGACAGTGAGTACCTTATTTAGGATAACAAATGTGTGTGTGTGGGGGGGGTTACTCAAAGACTTTCATGGGGCTCTGCTTTCCCCAAGCAAACTGAGGGTATCCATGATAAACTGAGACCAGATAACATTCTTCTGTTGCACTCTGCATCTTACACAAGGCTTTCCTTACAACTTGAGGAAAGTGGTAAGAGTATTCTCCTCATTCCCCAAATGAGGAAACTGAGGCTGCTCAAGGGAGGTACCATAATTTGCTTATGGTCCCAAGAATATCAAGTGATGGAACGGGGTCTAGAAACCAAGTCTTTAATTCTGAAGCCCAAATGCTCTTTCTACTAAGTTTTGTAGGCTTTGTCACTGCTAATGCTATTTGAGGTTGGCAATGGCATGGGAATTAAATCAATTCTTTCTTAATACGGCATTTTGTGGCAAGAAGGGCAAGTTCCATCACACTTCCCAGACCTGAGGGCTCAGACCCTAATAGAAAAACAAATGGTACCAGACTTGGCAGTGGACAAATAGAGCCCTGCCATGTACCTTTCTCCCCTAGTCTCTCCCCTCCTCCCCCTCCTCATGGACCTAGCTACCCTTCTCACCTCCCTTTCTTGTTCATCGAAGTATCTCTCAACACCTTTCACAAGGGCCACAACTTCCTTCCCATTCTCTGGGTGGTGGAGCAGAACCCAGGTACGAATGTCCCCAGGCAGGATGGTCAAGAACTGCTCCAGCACCAGTCGATCCAGAATCTCTTCCTTCGTGTGAATGTCTGGCCTAAGCCACCATCGGCAAAGTTCCTGGAGTCGGACCAGGGCCTCTTGGGGCCCAGAAGTATCTTGGTAGCGCAGCTGCCTAAAGAGCTGGCGAAAGAGTTCCTGCCCAGAGCTGATGTTTCTCTGCAGGTGAGATTTCTCTCTCCAGTTATCATCTTCCTTCTTCACCACCAGATGTTGCTCTGAACCGAGGGTAGTTTTGAACAAAGTCTTCCCTCCTTTGGCAATCATGCTTGCTCAGAGAGGATGTCTTTCTCCAAAAAAGATCAAACCCTCTTTCAACTCAAGGTTCCTGGAGCTTTCCCTTCAGCCTTCCTTAGGATTGGAATAACATCACCTATAAACACAAGAAGTCAGTTAACATAAGAAGTTTATCAAATGGGAGAACTCAAGACACAGAGCATCCCAGTGAAAGGAATACAACATTCAAGACAAACCCCTAACTCCCACTTTCCTCCAACACATACCCCTACTCCAAGAAGCCTTTCCCACATAAGGACACATCATTCTTGAAAGAAGTTAATTCTTTTTCCAGACAGAGTGGTTTTAATCAGAGAGGAAGGACTTAATTCTTTTTCCAGACAATCAGAATAGTTTTAATCAGAAAGGAAGGAGTTAATTCTTTTTCCAGACAGAGTAGTTTCAATCAGAGAGTAAGGAGTTAATTCTTTTTCCAGACAATCACAGAGGTTTAATCAGAGTGGGGAAAAACAATGGATCAAGAGCCAAGAGGACCTGGATTCAAATGCTCTCCCTGCCACTTACTTGCCTATGTGACCTTGCACAAATCATTTCACTTCTATACGCTTTGGTGACTTCAATGAACTCTAAGTTTCTTTTCAACTCTAATCCACAATCTAGTTTTATATTAAATTCTGGTTTTTAGTTAGTGAACAGCTTCAATTTAATTTTTTACAACCACCAGACCTTTCTAGGTGTGTTTACTGCAAGCACACACCCAGAGCTTCAACAGAAAAGCCCCTCTGAATACAAACGTAATCCAATTCAACAAATATTTCTAAATATCTTTTACATGACAAGTTCCTCTGCTCAGTGTTGAGGATAGAGTTGAAAAACATCACAATCCCTGCCCTCAAAATCATGCACTCTCATGAGGGGGAAAGCATAGAAATGGAAGAAATACAATCTTGATCCTTCCACCTAGAACTATCATCCTATATCTTTTCTGCCCTTTGTAGTTAAAATCCTTGAAAATGCCATCTAACCAGTGCCTCCACCTTCCTCTCAATCTCTTAACCCTTTATAATCTGACTTCTGACTACATCATTCCAAGAAACTGCTCTCTCCAAAGTTACCAATGACCTCTTAGTTACCAAACCCAATGACCTTTTCTCAATCCTCATTCTCCTTGACTTCGGACATTGCTGATCACTCTCTCCAACTTGATCCAGTGACACTGACCTCATGGCTGTACCATGAATAAAACACTTCATCTCTCAGTTTTGGGCATTCTCCCTGACTGTTCTCCATGCCTACAAAACTCTTCCTCGTCACTCCCAACTACTGACCTCTCCCCCAGCTTCCCTGAAGCCCCAACTAAAATCTAATCTTCTACTTAATTCCGGTGTCTTTCCTCTGTTATTTCCTATGTATCCTATATACAGTTTGCTTTGTGTATATCTGTTTGCATGTTGTGTCGCCCATGAAATTGTAATCTCCTTGAGGGCAGGGGCTGTCTTTTGCTTCTTTTTTACATCTGCAGCACTTAGCCTAGTCCCTGGGACTTAGTAGGTACTTAATGTTTCTTCCATCCCAAATCAACTCATTAGCCAGGTCCACCAGAGATTACCCAAAAGCCCTCTGGATACAACCACAATGATGAACCAAGACCTTGGAAAGACTACAGAGAAGGTCAGAATCACAGCTGGAAAAGATCATTCAATCTAAACTCTAATTTTACAAATGAAGAAATTGAGGCCCAGAAATATAATAAAGTGAGCTGTCCAAGATGACATCCCTAGTAAATGGAAGACAAATCTCAAACTCAGGTATTCTGACTCCAAAACCTGGGATCCTACCAGTACCCCACAACAACCCCAGTAGACAGGAAACCAAGCCAAGGAAACAGCTTATTCAATTCAATGAACATTTATCAAGGGCCTACTATAAAGAAGGTATTACTCTGGGCACTGATATCATGGAAAAATTCTAAATCTGCATGAATTGCTTAATCAAATGAGAATGTACCAATTTACATCCTACATGCCAAACATAACCTAATCTGAAATACCACAATACATACAAATATTTCCTAAGATCTCTCCTTGTAGTTTCAAATCTCGATAAAGTCTGCCTGTTCCCCACCTACAACACTGCAGTCCTGGATGTACAAAATGTTTATCAATTTTCACAATTACTTTGGAATTCACTTCAAAAGGAAAGATTTTCTTCAGTTACACAAACGTTTACAATAAACTCTAAAAAACCTACTGACAAACAAGAATGTGGCCTTTTGTGTAACGAGACAGTAATAGAACAGTCCTTTCCCTGGTAATTTATGTTTTCAGGTTTACCAAGTTCAGATGATTCTGGTTCTTCCTTGTCTAGCCTCTTTCACTGATGTAGTTTTATTTGTTAACCAGTACTGAATTGTCTCCCCAGTATTCAGCACAGTGCTCTGCATGTGAAAAGTACTTAATAAACGTTTTTTCATTCATTCAAGTAGTTCTGATGATTACTGCTTTATAATACAGACTGACGTCTGGATATTATCTTTTTTCATTATTTGCCATGATGTTCCTTATCATTTGTTTCTCCAAATTAGTTGTTATCATCTAGCTAAACAAAGTATTCCTTTGATTGGCACAGCACTAAATCTGTAAATGTTTGTAGTATTACACTTTTTGTTATACTGGCAAAGCTCAGCCATGAGCACTGAATATTGCTCCAGCTATCTATATCATTCTTTATTTGTTCCTCTTTTCTTTTCTTTCTTTTTTTTTGGGGGGGGGGGTGGTGATGAAGGAAGGTTGGATCTTACTCCCTCATCCAGACTGGAAGTGCAGCAGTTACTTAGGGGCCCAATCTCAGTTTTCCATATTGGACTAAATAACTCCTTTATGCAGCCCAGTGACCTTCCCCCCAACACTTGAGGGTTCACTATACCGGTATTAGGACTTGAAGTTAACACTTGATTCCCTTTAGCAGTACTAAAACTCAGAACTCCTAAGCTCTAACAACCAGCCTCCAGTAGCAAGGATTATAGAAGGGCACCACCATGCTCATATCCGATGACATTTATCAAGTACAGAGCAAAAAAAAATTTTTTTAAGATTTTTTTTTTTTAAAACAATGTAAGAATGTGAGTGGGAAGACTACTTCAATTTTGTCTTTGTATGGCCAAGGGCCTAGCACATAGAAGGTGTTTAATACGTGTACACTGAATTGAATTGGTCCCCAAAATTCTGAGACTTTCGTGATGCCCTGGATATGTGGGTGGTGGAGGAAGCACTCTATTATTCACTTAGAAGCCTCTGAAAACCTTTTTTAACTTTCTTAAATTCTAGCTCGTTGCTGACCTTCCAAATTTATGGCCTCC
>NW_020954598.1:27084191-27087885 GCF_900497805.2 Vombatus ursinus | reverse complement strand
GGGGGGTGAGGAGAGGGAATTGGGAGGGGGGGAGGACAGGAAAGGGAAAGGGGAGGTGAAAGTTGAAGGGAAGAGGGAGAAAGAGGAAGGGAGGTGAAAGGGAAAGATAAAGGAAAGTGAGAATGAAGAGGAAAAGCAGAGAGGAAAGTGGGGAAGACAGGGAAAGTGAGAAGGAGAGGGAAAGGGAGGGGGGGTACTGTAGAACTCATCCTCCCCGCCCCCAACTCCACCCAGGGCCGCACTGAGGCAGAGGAGCCCCCCAGAGCTGCCCGACGCCCCCCAGCCCTCACCCCGACCCCCCCGCACTCACCACGCGCCCCAGACGCCCAAGGCGAGGCTCAGGGACTAGACCACGCAGAAAGGGGCTGAAGCGAGAAATAAGACGACGAGACGAGGGCAAGCGGGGCTTCAAAAGGAAATGAAAGCCGGAAGGGCGCAGCTAGAGGCTCCGCCCTCAGGGCTCGGCCCGCCCCCGGGCCTCTCCCTCCTTAGCGGCGGATGGGCTGGAGGGAAGCCCGGGCAGGAGCGGGGCGCAGGGCGGGGCCAGAGCCCCGCAGGGCGGGCAGCGCCGGGAAGGCCGCTGAAGGAGAGGATTCAAATTTCCACAGCTGGAAGCACGCAAACTTCACGTGTTGTTTTTGTTTTTGTTACTGTAACTGCCGGTGTAACCCCTTTCATTTTGGGAAATCCTCTTCCTAAGCAGGAGAAATTTTTGTAGCTAACCTAGTTGGTTGTAATACTTTTTGCTTGCGTGTTAAAAGCTACTTACAGATTTATAAATTTGCTTATCAAAAGTGCAACAGGTTTTTTTTTTTACTTCTACCAAACTTTTGTGTTGCTGACACACTAAACATAATGCTAGTGCCTCCTATTGATTATCTCCAATTTATATATGTGTATCATTTTTGGACATCTGTAAAATGAGCTGGAGAAGGAAATGGCAAACCACTCCAGGATCTTTGCCAAGAAAACCCCAAATGGAGTCACGAAAAGTCAGGACTGGAAAAGACTGAATAACAACAATAACGTATCTTTTTTTGGACATAGTTGTTTTCGTGTTGGTCTTCCCCATTAGGATGTGAGCTTCTTGAGAGCAGTGACTACTTTTTGCCTTTCTTTGTATCCCCAGTGCCTAGCACATAATAGATGTTTAATAGATACTTATTCGGTGACTGACCATCAAGCTTATTCTCCGGATATGTATTAATATCCAAGCTGACACACTTTCCATCCTGAGAAAACCACCACCTCTCAGTTTCACTGAGAGGTTTCACATCATCTTTAGTTTAGTTACTCAAGTCCATCACAGGTTTGCCCCCTCATGTACCTATGTCTGGAGACAATGAGGGTCACAGAGCAATTGTAAGTACAGAAAGAGCTGTCCTCAAACTAAGCTTGTGCACTCTGGACAATTAGTTCTCAGAAAAGATAGTTCACAAACTTGGGCAAATTAGCCCTAGGGGGAAAAAACATTTTTAAAAAATAATTTTATTATGAACTTGGCAATCTTCAACCAGCACAAATATTTTCACACTCCAAAAAAAGGACAGGAAAGAAGGACCACATATGAAACCATGAATCTACCAGAAACAGATTTTTTTTTTAAGCAGGTCAAATTTAACCGTTTGGTATCAACATTGTCCTTGTATATATCCCTTCTGAACTTCCTTCTGTTCTCTTCTGTGTATTTTTTTTTCCAATATATTGGCTGCTGGTATTTTTCTTTCTTTTCTTCTGTCTTTGCTTTATGAGAAAAGCGGAATTGCAGTAGCTCAAAAGCAACATGAAATGCACAAATTTAGAGACATCTCCACTTCAGATGTTCATATAGACTATTTGTGTCCAACCTGCGGTAGAGTTTTTCAAGCTGGCATTGGTCCGATCAGCCACAGTCGAACACACTGTACCTTGACCCCAACAGTGAGGTCATTTTAGTCCTCTTCAAGCACAACAATCATACCTTTGCTTCATTATCACTATTCCCCTCGAAACATTTTCCCTCCCCAAGTAAATGCTCTCCCTTGTAACAAGTAAAACAAATCCATGATGTATTGGTTGTTTCTAAAAATATATCTCAATACAGCCCTTCACCTTTCAACCAATGGAAGGGAAATGTTTCATCATCAGTCTTCTGGAGTCATGATTGCATTGGTCATACATTCATTAAGTCTTTAAATTTGTAGCCCAGTACAATACAGTCATTCTATCAATTGTTCTCCTGGTCCTGCTCACTTTACTCTATCACTTCTAGGTCTCCCCTGGTTTCTCTGAATTCATCTATTTTTGTTATTTCTTACAATAAAATAATATTGCATTACATCACATCCTTTAATTTGTTTAGCCAACCCTCAAATAATGAGTACCCTCTTTTTCCGTTACTTGCTACACTTTAAAAAAAAGACTGACCATTTTTGTAAGTGTGGAGAAAGGACCCCTTTCCCTCTGTCTTTGATCTCTTTAAAGGGGTATAAGACCAGTCCTGGTATGACTAGGTCAAAGGTTATGCACAATTTAGTGCCTTTAAGGGTATAATTCCAAATTACTTTCTAGAATGGTTGGATCAGCTTTGAAATATTTTGAAGAACACTTGAAGATTGAGAGACTTCCCTAATACATAGTCAGAAGCACAGTTGTTTGGGTTTTTTCCCCACCTTGTAAACAGGAGTGATGCAGTCTCAAATAGAATCCCTCATATTAAGACTGGTGCTTGTATCAGCAGAAACCTTACAGGCCCACAGGCTTGTGTACATCCAGAATGCAACCAAAGGTGCCAAGAGCTACATTC
Organism: Vombatus ursinus; assembly: GCF_900497805.2. Classification (NCBI taxonomy): domain Eukaryota; kingdom Metazoa; phylum Chordata; class Mammalia; order Diprotodontia; family Vombatidae; genus Vombatus; species Vombatus ursinus. The sequence goes on along the minus strand of NW_020954598.1, from coordinate 27,085,100 downwards.
ACACTCCAAATATGGATCTGAGATTTAGTCAACTGTAAAATTTATCTCTACAATAATTCATTCTTCAGTAAATCTTATCAGAATATGCATGAACTCTACTTTTGGTTTTGTGTCCACATTTTATTGGTATGGGAGTAATGATTACCACATATAAATACCACTCATAAATATTCATTTGGAGAGCATTAGCTAAGTGCTTGGGAATAGGTAGCAGAGCTCGCTTACCTTTCCAGCCTTCAGAATTAGCTTCAAGAAGCTGGAATACCTCTGCCTTTTAGAATCCCTGGCTTTACTGAAGACTCAGCCCAGGCACTCCTGCATGAAGCCCTTCCAGCTCCACCCTTACACCCCCAGCTGCTACTGCTTTCCTCTTGGCTTATGCCTCTGCCCCAGGAACCACTCACAGCTCTGATAAATAAGTTTTCTGCCTTTTTTTTTTTTTTAGCAAGCCTCTTTCCCTACCAACAATGAACCGTGCAGCCTACTCCCAATTTCAAATTCCTCTTTAAGTGTCATGTTCCTCCTGTAGAATGTAAGCAGCTTGAGGGCAGAGACTATTTTCCTTGCTTGTATTTGTATCCACAGTGCCTGAAATGTAATAGTGTCTACTAAATGATTTATATCTCTTTGTATCTCTAAGGTAGGAATTCTTAGCCGGACGGTGCAGGCATAAATTTCAGAGGTGCTGTGAACTTGAATGGGAAAAAAAAATAACATCTTTATTTTCTTTATTTAATTTCTAACTGAAATTAAATTCCATTATGAATTTCCTTCCATTATGAATTTTTTTAAAAACACATTATTCTGAAAAGGGGTTTATAAGCTTCATCAAATTGCCAAAGGGTCCATGACATAAAAAAGGTTAACCCCTGATCTAAAATTACCCCGTATCTATCTATACATATTCAG
>NW_020954598.1:27070356-27084144 GCF_900497805.2 Vombatus ursinus | reverse complement strand
GATAGATAGATAGATAGATAGATAGATAGATAGATAGATAGATAGATAGATAGATCTGTATATCTGTGTGTGTGCCTCTCTCTCTCACATACACACACCTTGTAACTGTAGCTAGGGCTTACAGAGGATGTAGTTGTTTGATTAGAAAAGCACTAGCTATTTCCTCTTCTGGGTCTTGGGGGAAAGTGACTAAACCCTCTCAGGAGAGAGTGAAAGGGGAAGAATGAAGCCCTTTTAACAGTTTCTGAAAAGAATAATGAGGGAAGGAATTGCTCCAGGCCACTGCCTCCATTAACCCTCCACTGACTCCAGATTTCTACTTCTCAAAAACTCTTCCCAAGAGACCTCTGCTGACTTATTTAGTGTCAAAGATTCTTTTTAGTTCCAATTCATTTAATCTATTCTCTGCTTTGGGGGAACATAAATAATACATATCAATAAAAAAACTTTCTATGATTTCTCTTGATTCCACAGATGATAAACTTAGTTAATTAGAAAAATAATTTCCTTGTGTGTGACCCATCATAGCTTCTCTCTCAGCCAGCTTCATATAAGCAAATGAAATATAGACTATTAACATATTAGGTTAACCACAGTATTAGCTTAAAATTGGCTTTAGAAACTAACTAAACAGTAGTGCAAAATAGATTATAAAGAAACAGATAAACTTTGGAATTGATACATGCTTTCCCTAGAGGGAAAGGGAAAAGGAGTGTCATTACTATAATTCCAAGCAAAGATAACTACATTCTGTCTTCTGCAGTCCCAGGTGGCCCTGAATTGTTCAGCTTCGATCAGTCCTTTCCTGAACATCTCACCCCTTGTTGGAGGCAATGGCAACTGCCATTCCAACAGTCGCCCATTATCTTTTCATCTCAGTCATACCTCCAAGAGACTTAACATTCTCCTCCTTCTGGTGGGCTCCAAAGTTAAAGTTACTTGGGCACAGAGGCAGAGGCAGGGACTGGCTTCGGCTTCCTTGCTTCCACACACTGTCACCTGTGATGGGTCATTCATTGTGGAAGCACAATGAGCTGGTCATGCTTAAACTCTTGGGGCTTCTCCTGAGATTTCAGTTTTTTCCCTTCCTTATGGTTACAGAGATCACTGGTTCTTGGATCAGAATATGGGGCAGAATATGCTTCTGCTATGGGTCTCATAGCTTTGTAGTGTTCCAAGAGGCCTTCAGATAAGAATTTCAGGAATGGGAAACAGTCTATAGTAGTTGGAATGTTATGGATAGGAGACACAGGTTGGCTGTTATGCAGAGAAGATGAATGAGAATAATGTGAAATCAGTCCTCAAAGATAGAACAGAGACCGATTGTAACAGCATTTAAATGCCAGTAATGGGAGCCAATTGAAGCTTCCTTAGCAGACTCTTTACTAAAGGAGAGAGGAAAAACCCTGGATATATACCGGTGGGAATCATCTGCATAAAGATGACACTTTAACCTAGGATAAGATCTGACAATAAAAATAAACTGATGGAATGGGAGAAGAGCAATTTGTTGTCATGCCAATTTCATCTACGGATTCTCTTGTGATGATGTGGTTCATTTCTGTTTTAACTGCCTTTTTTGTTGCTTTATATGGCAATCGGGTTCATAGTCTTCTGCAATACATCTCAGTAAAGTTCTACAAATGTGTGTGTATGCTAAACAGTGTAAGTATTGCCTTTGACTGCAATCTCTTCTTGTCAAACCACTACCAGTCAAGAAGAAAACTAGATTAGGCAGTTTCCGGGTTCTTGTGACTTCCTTGTTGTGATGATCATTTCATGTTGGTTAAACTTTTGTGGAATGTGTTGCTAATTAAGATTTTTTTATTAGCCAAAATCAGCCTTCTGTCCTTCCTACTTTTTTCTTTTAATCATTTTTTGGCATCATTTGAATATTTCATTTTTAAGATTATATGAAATACCTTCTTGTCTTTATGGTCTCTTTTAATGGGATGTTGATTTTTTACCTTTACCATAAATTCTATTCAGACATCTGATTCTAATACAACTCCAATATCAGGAACTAGTCACATCTAATCTATTAAGCTATGATCAAATTTTTGTGATATTTGGTGCTTGCCATGTCAAATGCCTTCTTTCCTTTCTTTTGGAAGAAAGCATTCATGATATAGGTATAAGTTGTTTTTTCAGTCTCATCTGACTTTTTGTAACCCCATCTGGGGTTTTTTTGGCAAAGATACTGGAATGGTTTGCCATTTACTTCTTCAGCTCATTTTACATCTGAGCAATTGAGGCAAATAGGATTAAGTAACTTGTCCAGGGTCACATAGCTAGTAAATGTCTGCAGCCAGATTTGAACTCACGAAGATGAGGTCTTCCTGACTTCAGGCCTGACACTGTATCTACAATACCATCTAACTACCCCACATGTATAAGTATGAACTTTCTAATTTAAAGCCTTTGGCTTCTTTGTTTTCCAATTCTGAACTATATTTTCCAACATATTATTCACCATTTTGCCATATGTTTTGGGTCGTATTGAAGTAGGTAGGTGTCAAAATATATTTTGACTTGATTTGGATGATATAATCAGGTTTTTAATAGTATTTCTTTACTTGTTTGACCTCTACAACATATGTTGGTACATGAACTGCAACTTCTTCATAGTGGCCTTTCTTTCAATCATCATAAATACTTCAAAACAATAATGACCAAGTGTCCCATGAAATATTTCTTACTGCCAGTGGCCGATGATGAAACTAACTCCATAGGCTTCTTTGTATTGCCTTTCCAAGGAGAAACTGAGCCATTTCTCCCATTTAGCTGCAATTTGCCTTTGCCTTTGATTGTGGAAATATAAATATTACTGATTCAATTCTTCTAATAATATCATTTGTCATCAGATAAAAACCTCACAATTAAGACTACGTGTGGTTAACATTTATATATAGTCTAAGAACTATTCAATTCCCAGCACTTCAACTTTGCTTCTAGGAAGCAAAATAATGCAGCAGAAATCTGGAGCCCTAAAAACTGAGTTTTAATCCTGACTGTGCCACTCCGTGACCCTAGACAAGTCATTTAACCCAAGTGAGCCTTCATTTCTGTATCACTTAAAATGTAAAATAATGGGGGAGGGGAAGGGAGAAAGGGAGGGAGAGAATTTGGAACTCAAAACTTTTTTTAAATGAATGTTAAAAATGTTTTGTTTTGTTTTTAACAATTGGGGGGAAATCAAATATTATTTTTTTAAACTGTAAGATAATGGCATTATGCCAGATAACCTCTTAAATTCCCTTCCAGTCCAGGGTCTATAATCCCACAATCTTTTCCACCATTCATGCTGCCCTCAGCATTGCTGTGGCTTCAAAAGAGAGCCACACAGGATTAAGGATCATTTTGAATTTTTACTTCTTGGGTTGTCATGGCCAGACTTTAATCACCTGGCAACCAGTATACTGGCAGTAAGCCTCTCTGTTCCTTAGTTGGTTGGTTCTCAGAGAATGGACTGTCTTTCACTAGGACCATACTCATAATGACTGGCTTTTCAACACAGTGCTCACTAAATATTCATTGAAGGAATGAGTAATTGATTATGAGGAATTAGATATACTGTGGAGATTAATCCTCTTAGGGATCACAACCTTTGTAAATGTGAATTTCTAACAACTTTATGAGTTTAGGTAGTAAAGACCTGATCACCCAGAACAGGTACTGGATAGCATGCTTAAAAGGGACCATGAGGGATTTGGCAAAGTGGTGGGGTAGGGGTCACAGTATTCTAAAATGTTACAATTGGAAAAGACCATAGAGATCATCTAATTTTAGCATTGTTTAGTGATGATCAATCAACCCATATTTATTAAGCCCATTTTAGGTGTTGGGTATACCAAGACTAAATAAATAAATAAAATGAAACAATTCCTACTCTCAAGAACCTTACATCCTATCAGGGGAAACAATATGAACACACAAATGTAAGTAAATACAAAATAAAAAATAGTTAGGGAGGGCAACAATAGTTGAGGGGATCAGGAAAAGCTTTGCATAGAAAGCCATCCCTTAGCTGCCTCTTGCAGGAAGTAAAGGAGGATTCTATGAGGACTCTTTGAGATGGAAGTGGGGGGATGGAGTGCATTCTAAGGATGAGGGATGGCCAAGACAAACACACTGAAACAGATGGGGAAAAAAACTGCTTTAGAGTGGAGTTGTTCAGTCATTTCAGACTCTTCATGACCCCAGGTGGGGTTTTCTTGGCAAAGATGCTGGAGCAGTTTGCCATTTCCTTCTCCAGCTCATTTTACAGATCAGAAAGGGAGGCAACAGGATTATGTAACCTGTCCAGGGTCATACTGCTAGCAAGTATCTGAGGTGGAATTTGAACTCATCTTCCTAAATCCAGGCCATGCACTACATCCACATTGTTGCCCCAAGGTGCAAATCCCAGTTCTGAAAAGTACTGGCAATGTGTTGTTCACAGGTAAGCTATTTCACCTAAGCATTTCTTCCTATAAAATTAATTTGTATCATCTACCCCACTGGATTAGTCTGAGGAATATATTTTGCAAATCCTAAAGAGCTACTGAAATGGAAATTTTTGCAAATTAGGAAATGGAGGTTTAGAGAGGCTCATAGTCACATAACTTTTAAGAGGTAGTCAAAACTGGATCCCAGGTCTTCTGAATCCCAAGTCCCTCACTCTTTATATGCTGCCTTTGTTTTATTTTAGCTCAATATAAATCACTAGTGAGACATGGCAGCCAAAAAATTTGCACTAATACAATTACATCATGGAGGAGGAAAATGATATTCCATACAGTCAATGCCTAGGCATACAGTATGTCTAGTATAATTTTCAGCTCTGGGAATATTTTAGGAAAAACACTAACAAGGTATAGCACTACCAAAAGTCAACCAGGATGGGAAAAGATTAGGAACGCTCCCAGAATGAAAAAATGTGGCACAGTTAAACTGGCCGAGGGGTGGGGAGTTTTCTAGGCCCTTAGTTTCAGCCTTTTGACTGAGTCCAAGTTTTACAAAACAAATCCTTTTATTAAGGTGATTTGTTCCGTGAAATTTAGATTCAGTCAAAAGGCAGTACTTGAGGACCTAAAGGGCCACATGTGGCCTTGAGACTGCAGTTTCCCCACCCTAGACCTAGATCAAAAAGGGTCTACATATGATATCCATTTTTAAACATTTGAAGAGCATTATGTGGAAGAGTAGACGTGTTTTGCTTGCAAATCATAGAGGGGCACATTTTGGCTCAATATCGGGGAAAACTTCCTCACAATCTAATCTGTCCAAAAATGTAATGGGATACCTTGAGACAGGTAGTAAGTTCCCCACCAGGAAGGTATCACAAAACTTTATTAGAGGTAACTTTTTTTTTTAATAAAATTTTGAGTTCTAAATTTTCTCCCTCCCTCCCCTTCCCCTTCCCTAAGACAGTAAGAAATTTTATATAGGCTATATATGTGCAATCATGTAAGATATTTCCATACTAGTCATGTTGTGAAGGAACAGAACAAAAGGAAAAAAAAAACATGAAAAAATAGTGAAAATAGTATGCTTTGATCTGCATTCAGATTCCATCAGTTCTATTAGAGGTGACTTTCAAGTAGACATGCTGCAGAAACATGAAGTGGACAGACAAAAGGAGTTTAATGGTAGCTGTCCTGTTTCTAATATTTGCTCTTTAACTTGTCAATTTGGAGATTGCATTTAGTCACAGAACCTAGGAGCTGGGATTCATGAGGTCATGTAGTCCAACTCATATGCCAAACAGGAATCTCCTGCATAATATCCTTGAAAGAAGTTACTTGGTTTCTGTTTGAAAACATCTAATGATGGGGAACTTACTACCTGTGATGGCATCACATACAATTTTTTCCTGACAGCTCTGGATTCTTCTTAAAGACTATGCCAGCAGAGCCTAAGTTCTAGCAGGTCCTACCAAGTTAGAATGGCTAAGTATGGTCATGGTTAAAAACCAAAAAACTGGCAATCACCTCAAAATCAGCTTAGTTTAATATTGAGGCCCATTATCATGTCGACCAGTCACTAGATAAACATTTTTGGCCACATTAATTCATGAAACTACAAATCAGTGGAGAAGTAATCTGTATTGGTGGAGGGAAGACTCATATTAATGAAATAGGTTTTTGAAAAAGTATTTAAATAAAAGAAACAAAATATGGGGAAATCAACACCCAAGAGGTAGTACAAATGATGACCTGAGGACCAGCCTTGCTAAGGGCAGAAAGATCATCACCATGCATTTGGGACATTAGGGGACCGATGGTAAGTAATGGAAGGGTTACTTAGGTGAAAAGGGGGAGTCCTGGGCCAGAAATGTGTTCGGCCAAGGGGCAGGTAAAATTGTGGTTAAATAAGAAACATGATTAGGGAGTTTTCAGAGGAAGAAATTAAAGCTATTTATAGTCATGTGAAAAAATGCTGTACATCACTATTGATTAGAGAAATGCAAATCAAAATGACCCTGAGGTACCACATCATACCTATCAGATTGGCTAACATGACAAAACAGGAAAATGATAAATGTTGGAGATGTAGGAAAATTGGAACACTAACACATTGTTGGTAGAGTTGTGAACTGATCCAGCCATTCTGGAGAGCAATTTGGAACTATGCCCAAAGGGATATAAAATTGTGTATACCTTTTGACCCAGCAGCAGTACTACTTCTAGGTCTGACTTTGACAGACTTAGCTCTTCTCAGCAATGCAAGGATCTAAGACAATTCCAAAAGACTCATGATGGAAAATGCTATCCACATTCAGAGCAAGAACTATGGAATCTGAATGCAGATGGAAGCATACTATTTGCTCTCCTTTTCTTTTGTTGTTTTATTTCTTCTTTTTCGTGGTTCCTCCCATTAGTTCTAATTCTTCTATACATCATGACTAATGGGAAAATATGCTTAATATGAATGTATAAGTAGAGTCTATATCAGATTACATGCTATCTTGGGAAGGAGGAGGAGAGGGAAGGGTAGAAAATTTTAAACTCAAAATCTTATGGAAATGAATGTTGAAAACTAAAAATAAATGAATAATTTAAAAAATAAACAAATAAGAAACATATACCTGTTCAGGAAAAAAAATCAAAATCAATTAGAAAAGCAGTCTGTTGGAGAGGTCAGTCTAGTGGAGTGAGGTACATGAGATTAAGAATCAGAAACTTTGGGGCAGCTAGATGGCACAGTGGATAGAGTACTGGCTCTCGATTCAGGAAGATCTGAATTCAAATTCAGCCTTGGACACTTGACACTTACTAGTTGTATGACCCTAGGCAAGTCACTTAACCCCATTGCCTAGCCCCCCCCCAAAAAAATCAGAAACTTTACTTTGCTACTGACTACTCATTACCTTAAGCCAGCTATACTACTCTGGAGAGTTTTCCAAATGCTAAAATGAAGGGGTTGTCAAAGATGATCCTGAAGATATTTCCCAATTATAAATCCTATTAAAAGCTGCAGTGAGAAGAGAACTGAATCTAGTGTTAAAGAAGCTGAGTTTAAGCCCTGTCTTTTGCCCCCTGCCTGGCTTTGGGTAAATTTCTCCACCTGCCTGGGCCTCAATTTTCTCATATGTAAAATGAGACTGTTGGACCAAATGACCTCTCAGGCTACTACATCTAGAATCCCAGAAAGATCTTTAATCTCTGAAATGCAAAAACACTACATAGCAAAGGATTCTGGATTATAATAGAGGCATCTCACAAAGGTACCCAGCTCTGGGACCCCACTGTGGAAGACCCTTGAAAATGGTGATTAATGTTTTTTGGAATTAATTGATAGGGACTCCTTTCTGGAGATTTTGGACTCAGAAGGAAGGAATTTAATTTCCATATCTAACTTAGCATCAGTGAGTCTGGAAATCTCACTTTTGGTTGTAAAGCTCTCCATAAATCTTTAAATAAAAAATAAAAATAAAAAATCGGGAGCTATTATTAAGTTCAATATAAACTAGGTTTTGTTATCAGTTCACATTGAGTCTACCTAAGGGCTAGAAAAGGAATCAAAAGTAATACAGGATAATATAGAAGGAACATTGGCTTTGGGATCCACAGAAATTAGGCTTAAAATGCAAACATCCTACCTCCTGTGCTACCTTGGTCATCACCACTACCTCTCTGGGCCTTAATTTCTTCATCTGTAAAATTAAATTTTTGATTAATTTAAGGTCTCTTCAGCTCTAAAACATCAAATTCTAAAGTCATTCCTTACTACCTGGAAATCAAGAGACCATCCCTGAATCACAAGCTCCCAAGGTCCGCTTACACACACACAAGCTATGGTTACAGGAAGCGGCCAAGATAAAACATATCTACTCTTCTCCTCAACCCAGGGTAAAGACAACAGGGATGGTTTACGTTGCTACCTAAGGGCTTCACTACAGCGCCATCTTTGGAATCCATGTCATAGAATTAACTCATAATTTCTTCCATTCTTCAGTGTGATGTGGCTGACTTCTAGCAGCCCAGTAACAATGACAGCCTTGCCTAAATCTAAATCTGCCCAGTAACAGGGGGCTCTATCAGTTGACAAGAAAAGCTTATTTTCTGTATATGTGACTAACCCCTATGGTTTATGCCCATAACCTTGAATGTTGCAAGTTAAGTTCCCTGCTTTGTGACCACATCCGTGAACTGTTTTGAAAAGTACCCAACACACTTGTTTCTCCTTTCCTGCCTCCCCTTTCACACCTGCTTCCCCTTTCCTGACATCCTTCCCTGTGGTTAACTGCCCACGTAAGAGCATAACCCTCAGCCCTAGCTGAGTGCCCAAAACTTGGGTAATTAAGTAAGTCCCTGTTTTATCTCAGGCTGCTAGTGCTCCTAAGGACTAGCCCAAGGACAGAAAGATCACCACCATGCATTTGGGACACTAGGGGACCGATGGTAAGTGATGGAAGGGTTACTTAGGTGAAAAGGGAGAGTCCTGGCCAGAACTATGTTGGGCCAAGGGGCGGGTGAAATTGTGGCTGAATAAGAAACATAAAAAGGCAGTTTACAGAGGAAGAAATTAAAGCTATCTGTAGTCATATGAAAAATTGCTCTAAATCCCTACTGGAGAAATGTGTCAATAAATCTCTCTTGCCTAGGAGAACCTCTGCCCCCTTAATTCTTTCCGAACAACCTGAATCCAAGCGTCATCTACCCTGTCAAGTGAACCTCATGGAATCCTAGGATCTAAAACCAGAGGAGTCTGGAGTTTATCTAGTCTAATCCCCTAATGTCGTATTTTAGGAAAAGGGAACCTAGAGAAGTTCTGATTTATTCAAAGTCACATAGCCTTTCTATCACAGGATGTGAAATGAAAATGGCTTTAACTTCTGCTCTGTGGTGGACAGATGCATGATGATAGTGGTTCCAATATGGGAAAGGGGAAGCCCTGTCAGGCAATCTCTCTTGGGCTCAGTTTCTCTATCCGTAAAACAAGGATGTCAGACTAGTCTCAAAGGTTCATTCCTCTTTCTTCTCTAAATCCTATTAGCCAATTACACAAGCAGTCCCTTATTTTCAACATTCTACTCACTTGATCCCATTTAACAAATACCCATAGTTCACCTCTACCACTTTACCCTCTTATTTGACTATTTCTTTGATAACACCAAACATCCCTAAATGAGCAAATGTCAGCAAAACATAATCAGATGGTTTCATGACGATGCAGCTTCTATTCATTTCCGGGAATGTATCAAGTAGGAAAATCAGGATCTACCTATCTAAACCTAGGACATGCGACTTCCAAAAGCTTAACCTTTTCTCTTTCAAGAAATACTTATACACACACTATAGCAGATCATTTATCCCCACTTTACAGAGAGGGAAAGTAAGACTTAATACCAGTTAAGCTCAAAGTAACAAAGCTAGGATTTGAACCTTGGACTCCAGATTTCTGCCACTCAAAGTTCTGCTAATAATCTCCAGTTGTTGAACGTTGTACACAGTAACTACAATATCGTTAAGATAAGGAACAGTGAATGACTTAGCTATTATCAGCAATACAATAATCCAAGACAATCCCAAAGGACTCATGATAAAAAATTCCATCTGCCTCTAGAGAAGGAACTGATGTCTTAATACAGACTGAAGCATAGTATTCTTCATTTTTTTGTTCGTCTTCTTGTACAAAATTACTAATATGGAAATGTTTTATATGATTGCACATGTATAAACTATATCAGATTGTTTACCATCTCAGGGAGGAGGGAGGGAGAAGTAAAATCTGGAACTCAAAACTTCTTAAAAATGCTAAAAATTGTTTTAACAAGTAACTGGGGAAAAATTAAAATTTCAAATAAAATATATAACACTTCAAAAAAAATCTCCTGCTACCTTCAGTAAATAATACTTACGATGGGCACTGTTGGAAAACATAAAATATGGTGCGCTGGAAAGAAGACTGACTCTGGAGTCAGAACTGGGTTCAAATTCCACCTCTAACTTTTACTACCCTGTGTGACCTCAGGTAAGTCACTCAACCTCCTGGGTCTGGTTCCTTATGTGTAAAATGAAGGGGCCAGAATCGATAGCCTCTAAGGTCCCTTGTAGCTCTAAACTATGATACTATAAACACCCTTCCAGTCCTCAGGGAGCTTCCAATCTAACGAGAAGAGACTGTCACTGCTATTCAGATTGTGAGAAGGGATACATTTATTTCCTTGTAAAGCTGGATGTAGTTATAATCAGGAAGCACTTAGCATGGTCCCCTGTACAGAGTAATTGTCTAATGTCCTTGGAAAAAGAAATTTCCTAACCAAAGAACTTACTTACAATCTACTGGGGAAGCAAAATACATAAATGAAACATAAAATTACAAAGTAACAGTTTAAAATAGAGTACCAATTAAATATATAAATGCCGAGGAAATTGGATAAAGGACTAGTCAGAGTCCAAGTGTCCAACTTGACAAAGAAAGAATGTTTGAAGGGGGAGAAATGCATTTTGAGTTAGATCCTGAAAGATGCCACAGATCTAGACTGGCAGGGGTGTGGGAAGGAGTGAAATCATTCAAAGGAAGTGGCACATGAAAAGGCACAGTTGGGAGATGGTCAGTCTCATGCTAGAGATGGTAACTGGGTGAGCTGAAGGGTATTGTAAGGAAAACCATTTCAGGAGAATGTTTTGGCAGCTTGGAATAAGATAGAGCACGGAGAGAGGCAGAGGAACGCAACAGGGTGGAAGCAGATAGAAGGAAATACTGTGTTCCAAAAGCTATTAAAGCTTATAACTGCACTAAGACTTTTTGGGACAACCTGTATATATGTAGTTTAGAATGAAGGACAACAGATAACGCTGCCTGACTGGCTAGACACGTCAGAGGAAAATAATGTGTCAAAACCAGAAAAATATAGTCCCTATCCTCAGGGAGAGTACAATGTATTTGGGGATATACAACACATACATGAAAAACCCTCATGAACATTTCCAAAAGAACTTGCAAGGGTGGGGAAAATTAATGTTTTTGTGTTTCCAGTGGTGAAGGTGGTTTATGATGAATCTCTAGCCTCGAACTCCTTTGATATCAGAGGCACGCATTTGTGAAATCTGCCAAAGTCACTATTCTCTATATGGCTGTGGGAGAGTTTCCCCAATGTAAACATTAACAGGGAGCAATCCCATTTCTTGACTTTATTAGTCCATTGTACTAATGAATTAAGTGAAATGACTCAAAGGATTTCTATCTATATGGATTCTCTGATGTACAATGAGGTATAAGCTCTGACTGAAAGCTTTGCTGTATTCATGGTATTCATAGGGTTTCTCCCCAGTGTGAGTTCTCTGATGTACAGTAAGGTGTGAGTTACGGCAGAAGGCTTTCCCACACTCATGACATTTATAGGGCTTCTCTCCAGTATGGATTCTTTGACGTCGAATAAGGCTTTGGCTCTGATTGAAGGCTTTCCCACACTCATTACATTCATAGGGTTTCTCACCAGTGAGGAGTAGCTGATGTCGAATAAGACTTTGGCTCTGACTGAAGGTTTTCCCACAGTCTTTACATTCATATGGTTTATCGCCAGTATGGATTCTCTGATGAACAATGAGCAGTGAGCTATGACTAAAGGCTTTCCCACACTCATTACATTTATAAGATTTTTCCCCTGTGTGGATTCTTTGATGTTCTATAAGAGATGAACTCTAACTAAAAGATACACCACAAAAATTACATTTATAAGGTTTTTCTCTAGTATGGATTCTATGGTGGGCAATAAGGCTTGAGCTGTGATTGAAGGCTTTGCCACACTCATCACACTCATAGGGCTTCTCTCCAGTGTGGATCCTCTGGTGTACAATAAGGTGTGAACTATGACTAAAGGCTTTCCCACACACATTACATTGATAAGGTTTCTCCCCAGTGTGGATTCTCAGATGTTGAATAAGGTTTTTGCTCCGACTAAAGGCTTTCCCACACTCAATACACTTAACGGGGTTTTTCACCAGTGTGGATTCTCTGATGTCGAATAAGGTCTGAATTCCAACTGAAGTATTTTTCACATTCACCACATTTATGTGATCTCTGTCCTTTAGGATGTCTCTGATGTATGAGGAGTTTGGAAGTAAGACTGAACCCTTCCTTGTACTCCTTACACTTTGGGCCTCTCCCTTCTCTAGGACTTGTCTTGTCCTTAACAATAACTTCCAAGAAATTTCTCTCCTGTCTCTTTCCCATCGCCTCTCTAGCCTGTCTTTCCATTCAGTGGCTTCTCCCAACATGGACTCCAGAGGTACATCTTTTTGGATACATCCTAGTGTCCATGGGTGTGAGTTTTCCTTGAAAATTTCCGCCTCTGAAGTCTCCTTGTTCAAGTCCTCATTCTTGGTCCTGGCATTGCCATCTAACCAAGAAACAGAAAACATAAATGTCATTTATTCCAAGTGCTCTAGAAATGCAGAGCTTGTTTATATCAAAATTGGCTTTGCAGAAGAAGGCAGGTTTGTCAGTTAGTTAGAAAAAGGGAAAATCAAGGATGGATAATTAAGGCATCTAGAAGAAAAATCAGGGAGAGGTAAGGATAGAGAAGTACCGCATGGCTATTTGGGTAAGGAACAAGAAAAGGAAATGGGTCAGAGGGATAAAGAGTAGAACGAACGGGGAGTGGGATAACCTGAAAGGTAGAAAACTAAGAGAGCAGTTATAGGTGGAGAGGGCAAGAACCCATCTTTCCCATTATACTGACCAGGAGAACAGGATCATTTAATTTAGTCTAGTTCTACTGGCTTCAGGAATATATATGCGTGTGTGTTATGTGTGTGTGCACACACGTAAGATCAGTGTCCTTGACAAATTTGCTTTTTAAAGTTCAGTACAACTGGTCTAGTGCTCAGAAATTTAGACTCTCGAAAGTTTATCAACACAACATTTTAAAAGCAAAGATGGAGAAGAAAGAATAGTTGGTGTCAGCACTAACAGAGTCTGTACCACTCACTGTGATAGGCTTCCTTTGGGTCCTTTTTGTCCAGAGTTCTATGAAAATCCAGGACCCATAATTCCTGTCCTTGCCCAAGCTAGGAGATCATGGCAGTTTTAGGAAACAGAAATCCTCTTTATGAAGAAAAGATAGAAAAGAAAGGTTAACAGAAACATAGAGCCGTTCTGGAGATTCACCATACAGTATTTAATACCTACTTGTTTACTGAACCCAGTATTATACTGGGGACAAGGACAAGAGTAAGCAAAAGAAGCATCTGAGACATACTGACCACTGCCCAACAGCTTTACAGCTGAGATACGATGAGAACATGGATAAGACTCCAGAAGAGAAGTAGTCAAAGGATATGAACAGTTTTCAAAAGA
>NW_020954598.1:27070231-27070301 GCF_900497805.2 Vombatus ursinus | reverse complement strand
AGAAATGCAATCCACCAATAATCATATATATGTATATATATATATATATATATATATATATTTTTTTTTG
>NW_020954598.1:27070150-27070224 GCF_900497805.2 Vombatus ursinus | reverse complement strand
AGAAATGCAATCCACCAATAATCATATATATGTATATATATATATATATATATATATATATATATATTTTTTTT
>NW_020954598.1:27056067-27070046 GCF_900497805.2 Vombatus ursinus | reverse complement strand
TTTGTTTGCAAGGCAATTGGGGTTAAGTGACTCACCCAGCGTCACACAGTAAGTGTCAAGTATCTGGTCTGAGACCGGATTTGAACCTAGCTGCCCCCTATATATATTTTTTAAAAAGCTATAAATCACTAATAGAGAAATGGAAACTAAAAACTCTGAAGTTTTACCTCATGCCCTATATCTCAGTAAAGACAACAGAAAATCAACATTGAAAAGGCTATATGAAGAAAGGCAGAGTAATGCCCTCTTGATGGAGCAATAATTCATCCAACTGTTCTAGAAAATTATGTGGAACACTGAGAAAATTCACAAACCCAGTCACACTCTTTGATCCCAGGATCCCAGTTTTGGGCATACACTCAAAGGAGCTCAACTACAGAAAGGTTCCATATATACCAACATACATAGAGCATCCCTTTTGGGGATAGCAAAAATAACAGGAACACTTGGGAAACATGAAAAAACTGATGTATGAATGTAATGGAAGAGTAATGTGTAGAAAAAAAATAGGTATAAAGAAATCAGAAAAACTATGGCAATACTGGAAAGGAATGATGCAGAGCACAATCCAAGTGAACAACATATACAATAACTGCAGTAATATAAATGAAAATAATATGAAAAGGAAGTTGAATGTTGATATACTGCAGAGACCGGTGTTGGATCAGGGAACAAATGATTAAACACATTTTTCTCCTCTTGGTAGGAGTTGGCGACGGGGAACAGGGGTGCAGAACAGGGTATACAGAGCCAGTTAGAGTCAATTTTACTTAACTGTTTTTCTTTGTTTCAAAGGAGGGGTCAGTGGAAGTGGGCTTGTATCTGGAGATGCCTGTAGTATGAAAAACAAAAGGTATCAACAAAATTTAGGGAATAGAAAAAATTGAGAAGAGCAACTAAAATTATGAATCAGATAAAGAAATCCCCTAAAGATCAGCAGAAATGCTTAAATTCTTCAGTTAGCAAAGAGTTATAAATAGAAACCGTAAAATAATAACCATAGCTTATATGTCTGCTGTACTCTAGAGTTAACAAAGTTCTTCTTCACAAATGCCCTATGAAAGTTATTAAAAGTATAACCCCATTTTTCAGAGGAAGAAACTGAGACTTGAAATTAAGTAACTTGCCCAGTTGCCACTAGTACGTACCTGTAGACACACACACACACACCTCAGAACTAAATGTCAGGACTAAAATTTGAGCCCAAGTTTTCTGATTCAAAGTCAGCGTTTCTTCCATTTCATCAAGCTGTCATGCTCACAAAGGAATCTAGATTTGTTTCTCAATTTCCAAAATATTACCACTAGTAAATACTATTTTATGCATGAATGAATTATGTTTAGGATGATTAAAATATTACTTTACTTAACAGGTAGTAAATACAGGATCTGCATGATTCCCTATGTACCTTTGAAAACTCAGGGTTACAGGCAGTCAATTAGTAAGCATTTATTAAGCTCCTATTACGTGTGTGCCAGGCAGTGTCTAGGTGCTAGGGACAGAAATACAAAAAAAAAAAAAAAAGAAACAACAACTATTCTTTTTTTTTAATTAACTTATTTTGATTTATCAATAATCACTTCCATATGCTTTTGAGTTTAAAAGTTTTCTCCCCCTTCCTCCCTCCCCAAGACGATGCACAATCTGATATAGGTTATACATTTACATTCCTATTAAACATATTTTCACGTTAGTGATGAACAACTCCTATTCTCAGAAGAGCTGATATTTTCTCCTGGAGAATAAGTAGAATAGAAACTCTTTGTAAAAATAGCCAAAGAAAACTTATTAACATTTGGATGACTACATAATTTAAAGCACAGCTCTGAATGTTGTTTTAGAGGATAGGAGGCCCAGTGCATAGATCTGGAGTCAGGAAAACCTTAGTACAAATCCTGCCTCAGACATTTAGTGACTGAGTGACCCTGAAAGTCACTTAACCCCAGTCTGCCTCAATTTCCTCATTTGTAAAATGGGAATAATAATAGCACCCACCTCCCAGGGTTGTTGTGAAGATCAATTCAGATCATAATTGTAAAATGCTTTGCAAACCTTAAGGCAATAAAAACACGATTTTTATCATTATGATTTGTATTGTTATGCCCTGTCAAACGTAGTCATTGTGTTGCTAGGTTCTTCTCTGTTACAAAGTGGCATTTGTAACTCATCTGTGTATGTTGCAGGAGGGGGAAATATCCATAAATAACTTTGATATCAAAAGACAACCAATCTTAAGGAGAGAATAACATACACAGTCAATTGGATATGGAAATCTATCCTACCCTTCAGGAAAATAGGGGGAAAGAGGTTAAAGGTGGGGGGAGGATGATAGAAGGGAAGGCACACTGGGGGAGGGGGTAATCAGAAGCAAACACTTTTGAGGAAGGACAGGGTCAAAGGAGAGAACAGAATAAATGGGAAGTGGGATAGGATGAAGGGAAATATGGTTAGTTTTTCACAACATGACTATTATGGAAGTGTTTTGCATGACTACACATGCATAACCTGTATGGAATTGATTGCCTTCTCAATGAGGGTGGGTGGAGAGGGAGTAAGGGAGAGAATTTGGAATCCAAAGTTTTAAAAACACATGTTAAAAATTGTTTTTACATGCAACTGGGAAATAAGATATATAGGCAATGGGGGAAATCTATCCTGCCCTACAGGAAAATAGAAGGGGAACGGGATAAGAGAAGGTGGGGGGTGTTATGCAAGCTGTCTTGGGGTGGGGGGGAAGGGAGAGATGGGGAGAAAATATGGAACTCAAAATCTTGTGGAAGTGAATGTCGAAAACTAAAAACAAATAAATTAATTTACCAAAATAAATAAATAAAAAGACAACCAATGTGGGTATTTGTTTTGCATGATCATGCATAAACTTTAAAAAAGCATTAAAAACCTATCCAGCTCATATTTTAGATGAGCAAAAAGCCTTAGTCTTGAGCCTGTCTTTATGACAACATTATCAATAACAGCAATAGAGGAGGGGTAGGGTCTGAAAGGGAGTAAGGGGAAAGGAGTCATTCTTAAATTAGAGACTTTCCAACATTTGTCTTGTTATGGGTGGGCAAAGTCAGGTTCGGACCATTTGTGAGAAAAGGAACTATTATCTCATTTTTGGTGGAAACTCATTATAACTTGTAGCATTACAGAAATTACA
Organism: Vombatus ursinus; assembly: GCF_900497805.2. Classification (NCBI taxonomy): domain Eukaryota; kingdom Metazoa; phylum Chordata; class Mammalia; order Diprotodontia; family Vombatidae; genus Vombatus; species Vombatus ursinus. The sequence continues at coordinate 27,066,886 of NW_020954598.1, read as the reverse complement.
ACTGAAAAGGACTTTTAAGATCATGGTATCAATCTCTTCATTTTAGAGATGAGAAAACTGACTTTCAAAGGGAAGACATAAGTTGACCAAAAGTCTAGAGACAGTAAATAGCACCGACGGGAATTGAACCCCGGTCCTTTTAAGGCTAAATCCAATGTTATTACTATCACAAGATGCTGCCTGTTTAGAAGTAAAAGACAGAATCAGCCTTAATTTAGCTCTAGTAAGCAGCAAATGCCACCCAAAGTCCAAAACCACGCCCTGAACACTGTAAATATGCTTCCCCTCACTACGCTTAAAGGCTTGAAATTCCCAAAAGTTCGGATTAACAAAAAGCCCTTTTAAAATGACCTTTTTTAAAAATGGCCCTTTTAAAATGGAAAACTCCCCCGAAAGGGTTTTCTTCAGCTGAGACGAGAGGCAGCCTTCACTAAAGTACTCTTCCACTTATTCCAAGGAGAATACCGGTGACCCTGAAACCTGGGCCAGCAGGGTGTAAGTTCTGATAGGTGCACACGTGGCCGATAAATATAAGCAGTCTGGTGATAGGTTCTGTGTGCCTTTTGAGGGCATTCCTAAATTCGGAAAAGCTCATCCCCAGAGGGATGCTCACCAGGGAACCACATAAGCTCATTAAGACTGTGTTCTTTAGGATATCCAGGTGGAAGCAATGCTCTGGACAACGAAATAAAAAACCTTACAGTGTGCTGCGGAAACCTGAATTTGCACTGCGATGGCAGGGGAGAACTGGGGTGGGCTTTGGAGGCGTGAGCCACTACTAGGAAGGGGACCCAGGTTGGGACTCTACACGGCTTGAAGTGCCCAGGGAGGAAAAGTGGCCAGTTGTGGTAGAGGGCCCAGAGTTGGACTGAGAGTTAAAAGAGACCAGGGATCCGCCAGACAATACGCCTCTCCCCCCTTCGCCGCCTCAGTTTCCTCAAATGGAAAATTTAGATACTTGCATCACCAGCCCCAAGGGTTGAGGGGTTAATTTTACAATCCAAGAGAAAAGAGAATTATAGGTATTATTATTATGCACAATTTGGCTGGGGGCCGGAATTACCCCGCCCAAAAAGGATTGGGGGAGGTGAGGCAGTGACCCAGGACCACGTGAATGGGGGAGTGAGGAAGGGGTAATAGCTCCTCCCAGAAGCTCTCCCCTCGGGTCAGCTAGGTTCCCCAGCAACCCCTCCGCAATGCCACGCCCCCCTCCCCCGGCTTAGCTGTAGCCCCAGGGATGAGGGAGGGAGCTCCCGGACCTCGCCTTCGGGCTAGGAAATCCCTTGGGGGCCGCCACCGTCCGGACCCCGTCGGCCCCAGGTCCGAGACCTTGCTACTCACTGCGAGCGCCCCTGGAGCGGAGGCAGGGAGCCCCCAGGTCCTAGGGACCCCGCCCCACCTCCGGCACTTCGGGTACAATGGGCAGGTCCGCAGCGCAGCTGAGGGCCCTGCAGACTTGTTCAGGCTGCTCTCTAGGAACGCGGAAGGTCGTCTCGTAGGTGGACTCCCTCGAGCCTCTCCTTTGGGGACTCCCCGCGACCCCCGCGGGCTAGCGCGCTCTCGCGGAGGAGGAGGGGCAACCAAAGGCTAGCCAGGCCCTGCCCTCAAGGGGCGCCCACTCTGTGGCGCTCCTAGGGATGTTAACTGTTAGGCTTCTTATGACGCATAATATGTTATTATGACCATCATCATTCTTTCAGCCAGAAATAATGGTCATTTTCATTTTCACATTGTGAATTATTACGTTCATTCATTATATTCAATTATTATTCGTCGTCTTTCAGCTATAAATATCGTTATTTTCATCATTTTAGTATTCATCATTATGAATATATTCCATCACGTTGTCATTATTGTCCTATCAGCTATAAATATATATTCGTTATTTTCATCATTTTATACTCATTGTTATTGCATTTATTATATTTCATTCTTTCATTATTTTTCTATCAGCTATAAGTAATATGTCCATTATTATTTCCATCATTTTATATTCATTATGAATTATATTCCTTCATTATGTCATATTCAATTATATCCATCATTTTTCTTTTAGTTATGTTTATTATTTTCATCATTTTATATTCAGAATTGTGAATTAAATCCATTCATATATTCAATTATTCATCATTTTAAAAGTCACAAATATATTATTTTCATCACTATTTTTATATTCATCATTATTAATTCTATTCATCCATTCATTATAGTCAATTATTATTGTTATTGTTAAGTCATTTTCAGTTGTATTTGACTCTTCCTGACCCCATTTCGGATTTTCTTGGCAAAGATACTGGAGTGGTTTGCCATTTCATTCTCCAGCTTATTTTATAGATGAGGAAACTGAGGCAAACAGGTTAAGTGCCTGGCTCAGGGTCACATAGCCAGTAAGTATCTGAGGCCAAATCTGAACTCAGGAACATCAGTCTTCTACATTCCAGGCAAAGAGTGCTCTATTCACTGTGCCACCTAACTGCTGCATTCAATTATTATAGTAATCATTTTTCTGTCTGCTATAAATAATATATTCATTATTATTTAACCATTATTTTATTTTCTTCATTATAAATCATTCTACTTGTTCATTATATTACATCTGATTATATATTAAGTATTAATACAAATTATATATGTAATTTCTTTTGGCTATGAATAATATAGTAATTATTTTTGTAATTTTACATTTATCATTATGTTCATCTTTTTTGGCTGTAAATAATATATTCATTATTATTTTAAACATTTTATGTTCAACATTGTGAATTACTGTCTTCATTATATTATATTAAAATTATCTTTATCATTTTTCTTTTAGCTATGCAGATAATACAAGGTATCCCAAAAGTCTCAGTGCAGCTTTAATAATATTAATAATAGCTGACATTTATATAGCACCAGGTGCTTTACAAATATTATCTCATTTGATCTTTATAACAACCCTGGGAGGTTATTGATAGTATTCTTTTCATTTTATAGATGGGGAAATTGAGGTTAAGTGACTTGCCCAGGGTCACACAACTAGTAATAATCCTAAACTGGATTTGAACAGGTAGGTCCAATGTGCCACCTAGCTGCTCCTATACTTTCTTTGTCTTCTTTTATTAAGCCATTGAAAGGACTTGTTAGTTCAAAGCAAAAGACATTTAATTAAACAGTGTAGCAAAATAACTGACAAAAATATTCCCCATGGAGGACATGGAGGCAAACATGTATAAGCTACACTTGTGATCAGGGAAGATAAGTCAGAGCAGGGCATGGGGTAGGTGGTGGAGAGGACAATATAGGAAGGGGGATTAGAAACTAGTGCCTATAGGGATCTGGGATTCTGTCCTGGTGGGGCCCGAGGAAGGGGCAAAGTAGAACTGAGAACTGAATCTCCAACTTTTCTGCCCAAGGTTAAATATCTAGTAAAAAAAAAAAACAACAATCCCAAAATGGGGTCACGGTGGAAAATGACTGAAAACAACTAAAGGGAAATCTCCCCAACCTCAATGGTTCTGACTAGACTACACTTCATGTGACATCTTTGGAACTGGGACCCCTCCAGTGAGCCACAGATGTTCTGGCCCAGCAGGAAGGCATGGCACTTTGGGATGATACAGAACACCTTGGCTGTTCCTTTGGTCAGGAGGGGTTAGCTGTGCCAAAGTTGTATCAGAAAGGGCTTGCCACTAAGCCAAGGACTTTAAGGCCTACTCAGTAAACCTTAAAGTGAATTAGCCTCTACACCTCTCTCTCCCAAAATTTCCGATGAAGAACTGCCAAACTCTAATTTTTATAATGCTTGGTCATAACAGCCAGAACATATGCTGGCCCACATGAGCTTAAGACTAGATTGCAAAGCCCTTGATAACTATCTCTTCTTCATGCTTCTATCTTAAGCTTAGGTGATTCTGAGATCATCATTTCTGGGAGACAGCTTTGTAAACTCAAGAGGTATGGGTCTCTCTGTTGGTCCCACTTGCACTGGGGGTTGGGGGTTGGGTGGTGGGTTCCCAGCCACTCACTAATCACTACTCCAATGATTCCTGGAGGAAAGATGACTGTCATTAGGAGGAGCACCCTGTGTGATTAAGGAAGAAAAATGTGGTTCAAATTCACTTCTACAATAAAACACACTCCTAGAGAGAGAAGTGAAGGTAGTTTTAATTAAGATTATAATACAGGTAGAGAAAAGCTAGATTTACAGCACCATACAATTAGCAATACTACTATAGCCAGGCTAAGAATACAAAGGATAGCAATAATATAAGAAAACCATCAATTCGGGGAAGCGCCAACACCTGAAATACAAGCTGGGGATTCCCAGGGTACAGCTTTCAGGGACTTTCCCGATGGGGAAAGTCCCAGGCAGAGTGTCCTCTCCATGGGCAAGAATCCAAAGAAGGCCCCATGCCAAAAATGTCCATGATTCTAGTAGGTGTCTTTACTTGGTCCAGGAACTGGCGAAGTACCTAGAGCGAGCAAAACATTTTAGAATATTAACTTGATATGTTCTGGCCAGGTTCCCAGAGCACATCTTTTCCTGAGAACTGGCTAAATTCTCAGGTCAACATAGATAACCACACTCTGGCTTATAGCCCAATGTTTAGAGTCATACAGGGGACATGGAAGATCTTTCCTTATAAGATTTATCAATCAGACCGAAAGCCCTGGCCTAGCTGGGGGAAACAGTACAGAGTGAAAGGGATTGTATAATACCTATTCAACATAATTTTTCATGTTTTGATGTTTTAAGCATCACCTTCCTAGGAGATGGTGGTTATCGTAGAATCTGAGAGTTCTAAAGGACTTCAGTGGCCATCTATTCTAACCCATACACAAAAGGAACTTCTGTTATAATATCCTGAACAAGTAGTCATTCAGCCTTTGCTTTAAGACTTCCAAGAGGAGAGGGAGGGAACCCATAACCTTTCCAGACAGCCCATTCCATTTTTGGACAGCTCTAACTGGGAGGAAGCTTTTCTTGACATTAAACCTAAATTTACTTCTTTGCAACTTCTACCCATTAGTTCTGGTTCTACCCTCTAGAGCCAAACAATGAGACTAGTTCCTCCTCCAGATGACAGCCCTTCAAATACTTGAACACAGCTATCATGTCCCCACTGAGTCATGTCTTCTCCATGCTACACATGCCTAGTTCCTTCAACCGATCTTCATATAACAAAGACTCAAGGCCCTTCACAATCCCAGTTGCCCTCCTCTGGACACTTTCCAACTTATCAACAGTCTTAAATCATGGCACCCATGCCTGAACACGCTCTCTTTTGGGGAGACCTTGGATGTCAGCCAAAGCTAATTTTAAGTTATTTTCTCTAGGGCTCTGGGTTGGCAGCCAGAGAGCTCCAGAAAAGAGGCTGATTCTTCCTCTCTCTAGAAGCTAGTACTGAATCTGGTCCCTGCATGCATGGATATGGAGCTTCAGGCCCCTTTAGACAGAGAGGGCAAGCACTTCAGCCTCCCTGTGCCTATCAATGTTTGTATATGGTTACTCTCTGCATGCTGCCACAGCTTCTTCATACACATACGGTGGGCACTTGTTTCACCTTGAGTTTTGGTGAATGTTTAGATTCTATAGAGAGGCATCTCTTTAGTGCAGAATAGGAAGAGGCTCAGGGCTACCATAAAGGATAGGTGTCAGGATCCTGATTCTTTTGGATCAGTAACAGAACATTACAAACTGCTGATTCGGCATTTCGCTGTGATCAGTCTTTTCTCAACAATTCAAGGATCTAAAAGACTGTGCTGATTCTCAACAAGGGGTGGGAAAAGATAACTGGCATCTGACTTCATTAGTTGCCCAAGGTTGGGGAAAATGCATTTCCAACACATGGAAATACCAAGAGGCTAACTCTATCCTAGGCTTCCAGCTGCCTTTGTGACACTAAGATAACAGCTCTTTTTTTTTTTTTTTAGTGAGGCAATTGGGGTTAAGTGACTTGCCCAGGGTCACACAGCTAGTAAGTGTCAAGTGTTTGGTCTGAGGCCGGATTTGAACTCAGGTCCTCCCGACTTTAGGGCTGGTGCTCTATCTACCTAGCTGCCCCTAAGAGTTCTTCTTAATCACAAGTCTGTGAAATTACTTTTGTTTTTAAACATTTTGATGGCTATGTTTCAATATAACTGCCTTCTTTTGTAATCCCATGTATTTAATTTTACACCTTTTAAAAACATGACTCTGGGAAAGGGTCCCTAGGTGCCACCAGACTGCCAAAGGGGTCTACAACACCAAAAGATGAACAACCCCGCCTTTAGGAGAGCCGCAAAAGCAAGCGACATGTGTAGTTACAGAAGAGCTGGAAGTGAAACAATCTCCAGTTTGTCCTAGGACTCTGAGACCAAGACTGCTTGGCAAAACTTCTACGAAAAACCTGCTGGAAGCCTTTGTCTCCCCCTTCCCTGCAAAGTCATTTTATGTTACTCCAGGTTCCCCTAAATGTAAAGGAGTTTGCGTAGCTGTCCATCCCCTATCGCTGGACATAGCATTTGTTTTTAGCTTTCTGATGTTAAATGTGATGCTGGCTGCTTTAAAGGATCTGGTCCTACCCCCTTGTGTGTCGAAGACGAGGAAACTGAGGCTCGGGGGAGAGCGCCGTAGCTTAGAAAGGGGCAGGTAGGTCCAAACCCCGATCCTCTGACGCGCGGCCATCCCTAGGCTGCTTCCCCCTTGGGTTGCCCCTTTCCTTCCTTCCCGTTTCCCACCCAAAAAGCAAACGAGACGCCGACACCTCCAGGGCTCCTAGAGCGCAGCCGGAAGCTGCTGTAGAGCCAGGGAACGACCGCACCCACTTCCGGTCAACCTTTTTTCTTTAATCCTTCCGTGAATGGCGGAGGTTTTCGTCTTCTGCCCTGCCCTTTCCTCTGCTTTCCCGTCGGAACCTTGGAGGTCGCTCAGTCGCTGTTCCTCGTAAGTGTGGGCCCGGGTCCCGGGGAAGGGGGAAGGCTGCAGTGAGGGGGCGTCCTCGGCCTGTGCCGCTTCCATCCTGGCCTTCTTCAAGGTCGGGTCGAATCACTCTCTTATTCCCCCCATCCCCCCCACCCCCGCTACAGTGGAGTGGGGAGGAACTGAAGGAGGGCGGGGGAGGAGCCACCGCAGGGGCTGCTGGGAGGAGCCACGCTCTAGCTCCTGCCACACCCCCGCCCCCTCTCCCTCTCCCTCCTTGGGGACCCTAGGTGGAGGCGGCCTTGGGCTGGGTGCGGAGGGGTCGACTTCCCCCGTTCTCACGTGTTCACCCCCGGGGACCCCAGAAACCGACGTTGCCCTTCCCGCTGCTCCGGCCCTTTGTGCGGATCGGAGGGGATCTGTGCAGTGTGTTTTGTAAGGCTTGAAGTCGATTTTACGTAGACGTCAGCTGTCATCATTGTTAACCTGGCCAAAGTAGCGTTACAGAAGTCAATCAGAGACGGGCAAAAAACTGCATTCAAGGAGCTCACGGTCTAACGTAAGAGACAAAATGCGGACAACTGCACAAACGAGCATTATATACGGGATGAATTGGAGATAATCAGCAGAGGGAAGGAGATTAGGATGGGATTTTGGCTGGGACTTTAGGGAAACCAGTGTGGAGATGAGCAGGAAGAATAGGGGAACAGCCATTGAAAACGCCTGGAGATTCTCAGTGAATGGGGGAGGAGCAGGAGAGAGGGAGAGAATTCAGAACTCAAATTTTCCCCGAAATGAATGTTAAAAATAAATAAATAATGAATTTATTTTGAAAAGAAAATGCCTGGAGTCTGGAGTTGACTTGGAACAGCAAGGAGACCAGTGTCACTAGAGGCAGAGTACTTGGAAAGGAGTGGGGTAGAAGAAGACTGGAAAGGTTAGGAGGGGGCCAGGTTGTGATGGACTTTGAATGCCAAACAGGATTTTATATTTGATTCTGGAGTTGATAGGAAGCCACTGGAGTTTTTTGAGCACAAGGGTGACATGAGCAGGTTATCATCCTTTTAATATCGGCCCCTCCTTTTCTTGACTTCTCTGTTTCAATTCCTGGTATCTCCAGCCTCCTTACACTTTGGGAAGATTAATTTGACAACTGAGTGGAGGATGGATTGGAGTGGGGAGAGATTTGAAGCATTTTCTAAAGTTTGTACTAGAGAGGACCGTTTAATAGATTTCTTGGGCTGTAGAGCCAGAAAGATGTGTTTCTCAAGTTTTAACCCTCTGTGGCAGTGTGCTAGCTAAAGCACAATTTTTAAATAATTATAAACGGGAAACAAAAGACAAATAAATGTAGGAGATAAATAACATGTTCTAGTAAGACAGAACTGACAAGGAAGATAAACTGAGAGAAAATTTTGAATTCTTAGTACAGAGTATTCTTGGGTTCCTTGAACCTGGATCCCCCTAATATTTTAGACTGCCTAAGGGAACTCAGTTTAGTAGATATTTGTTGAGTACCTACTACATGCAAGTAACTGGTAGGCTGTGATGAAGAAGAGGAAGAGGAGATGACAGGTCCCTGCTTCAAAGAACTTAAATTTTCTGGGGGACTTACTTAAGCTTTCTACGCAAATAAATGTAAAAGTACAGAATGTAATAACTGTAGGAGATTATAAGGTATAATGAGAATCTAGAAGTGGTAGAGATTATTTCCCACTGCAATGAACCTTGAGGGAAGAAGTAGCATTTGAGCTTCAATTTGAAGAGTAGTGGTGGACTTGGGTTGTGGTGGCCTGAGAATGGAATGGAAAAGTATTTAGTTAGTTCTTATTCTAAGCTAAGCACTAGGAATACAAATAGAAAATTGAGATAGTCCTTACTCTGAAGGAGCTCACATTCTAACTCGAGGGGATAGCACCTCAAGGATGCCCAGACTTTTTGTTCAGTTCCTGGCAGATGGAATAGCCACGTAGTACTTAGGTTCTGAGATAAAGAATCGGGGCAGTAACTGGGGAAGAGAGTTGGGAATAAGTGGTAAAGGACATTTCAAAAAGGTAGACATTTGAGCAGAGGCAGGGAGGTGAGAATATACATGGTATACTCAGGTTAATGTCAAATTATGAAGGGCCTTGACTGCCAGACAAGGAATTTGATCTTTTATATTGCAGGTAGTATGGAGTCATGGAAGGTTTTTGAGCAGGGGATCAAATTAATCTGAGCAGATTAGACTTTTTGGGAGAATGTTGAGATTGACAGGTTGAATGTTAGAATGCTAGAGTCTTGGCAGAGGTAAATTCAACAGGAATTGTTAACTGATTGGATAGGGAAGGTGAGAATGATTAGTTGAAGATATGAAGTTTATAGTGATTGGGAGGGTAGAGATACCAGTAACTGAAACAGAGAAGTTAAGAGCAAGAGGAGCTGATTTTCAAAGGGTGATCTAGATTTCTGTTCTGAATGTATTGGTCAGAGAATTTCCCAGGCCAGGGAAGCAGATAACAATAGGATGTGAGGGACAGCCTCTTCTAGAACCTTGGTGTGTGAATATCTACTACACATTATTTTTAGAAGCATAGCACTTTAAATCAGCAGCATCTTCTTATGGAAGGAGCACAGGATTTAGAGTCAGAAGAACTGGGTTTGAGGCCTGGTTTAACATTTAGCTGTGTGCCCATGGACAAACACTGCTTAACTTCTCTGAGTCCATTTTCTCATTTTTAAAGTGGGGATCTACTTCACAGAGCCATGAGAAAAGCATTTTATGAGCTGTTAAGCACCATGTAAATGTGAAACATGATTTCTGGTATGATATCTTGTATATGTATAGTACTTTACACTTTCACGTGCATTTGTTTCATCTTAGCATCAGGAAACCCCAGGAGATAGAAAGGACTTCTCTTAGTTACTAACTCCATTTTAGAAATGGGGAAATAGAATCAGAAAAGTCAAGTAATTTATTCAAAATCATGTATCAGATAATCTGGGAATGGAACCTAGGTCTTCTCTATTGTAGTCCAGGGTTCTCATCATACCATCACTTTCCAGGGTTCTCATCATACCATCACTTTCTGATAACCCATCTGTATTTAAAAGTGGCCTCTTAAAGCATCATATAAAAAGTGTGTCAGATAACTTTACCTGAGTAGTCTGGGGAAAAATAAAATCATTCCCATCAGGTTTGGAATACTTACTAGAAATAATGTATTTTTGACTTTTTACTATTTGATTTCAAAATACAAGAAACCTAGGGGTGAAAAAAGGACAGTGGGAAAATTCTTGCTCTCGGTTTAGAGGCAGTGATAGATGTATGAACAGGAAGTTATTGTCATTTCCTGGATAAGCACTCAAGGTACAAGTTGATGTCCCACTGAAAATACAAAAGTTGTAAAGGACTCATAGTCCATAAACAGAGACAGAAAACCATAAGGCACTTCACAGAAGCTCAGAAGCTAAATTCCCCTTGCAAAGGAACTGAATTTGGGGTTGCTCTCAGGTCATCTTTGACATTAGACTGAAATCCCTTTCTTCCACAGACATCTACTTAGTTGCTCCCAGATTTGTAGTGCGGATCTATGGTTTAGCCAGTGGTGTCAACATAGGTAATTTCAGCTTGCTGTTTTCTAAGTCAATGTGGGGCTGCAGGGATCCATTTCTATTGGAGTTTGACACTACTTCTACTTCTCATGAGTTCCTCTTTTATTTCCCAGGAACCCACACATTCAACCTTCTGGTACTATTCTGAGATCTTGGACTTTTAGGGCAGGGAAACACTTGAGGCTGTCAACATCCCCCCCTACTGTCAGCTCATTGTAATAGTAGGGGTGACAAGATCTGGATCTTTTTTACCTTTCTCTCTCCCCTATTACAACCACATGGCTTATCCTCTTCTTGTACCTCTGACTTCAGGGGCCACATGAACAATTCTTTTGTTTTTTT
>NW_020954598.1:27036496-27056057 GCF_900497805.2 Vombatus ursinus | reverse complement strand
AAAAAAAAAAGACAAAATGAGATAATGTTTGTAAAATGTTTTGCAAACCTGTGCTATAGAAATGTTAGCTATCATTATTGTTATTATTACTGTTCTTATTATATTAAGGCAGGTCAAAGCAAAAACATTTTGGGGTATGATTTCTTGCAAATGGCAGGCACTTTAAAATATTCGTTGATATACTTTGTATTAAATTACAGTGTAGGGCTAAGATCAGATGGTAGTTGTTTGACACCAAAAATCTAGTCTGTACACCTGCGAGAGAAGAAGGTCCACAGTCAGATCTGCCTAACCAGATTCTAAGGTTTGATCCAGAGTGGGAAGATCCCTGGTCCAGAAACCTGGAAAATGCAGAGGCAGAGCTTCTCTTCTGACATTGCTCCTGTACTAGGGCCCTCAGTAAGCCACGTCATCTCCCTGGGCCTTGGCTTCCTCAGCTGCCCCCTGGCCCACAGGGCTCAACAATGGTCAGGATAGTTGACATTTATGTAATGCTTTAATAATCTCACGCTTCTCCAGCATTTTAAGGTTTCCAAAGTACTTTCCTCTTCACGACCTTATAAGGTAGGTAGTTGTGAGTGTTTTCATCTTGCATTTTGTGGATGAGGTAACTGAGAGTAAGAGTTGCTCATGGTCACTTAGCTGGTCAGTGACAGAAGTGAAATTTGACCCTAATTCTTCTCCTTTGGTAAGTGCATGTTCCACTTTGAAGTCTTTAGACTTAGAAACATTAATTGATTCTCATAGCAAAAATTATAACCTCTCCATATACTTTATTTCCCCTCACTGGATATGAGGGCAGAATGAGATAATTGATGTAAAAATGTTTTGAAAAACTAGAATTCTGTGAATATGACAATAAAAATGTGCATCTGCCTCTAGAAAAAGTAGTTTTCATGTCAGTTTGCCATGGAAATTGGTGGAATCCTGATAAGCTCATTACTTCGGTGGAACCATTCACTTCATGACATTCAGTTTAAGCCTGGTGGGGTGTTTCACTTCTGGAATCCTTGCTGTTGGGGAGGCCACGGTTGATGGATCTATTAAGTTTGGGACTCTTGAGTTGCAGAAGGGCTAAGGCAGAGCAAGTATTTGTCTGTCACCAATATGATGAGCCCCCAGAATCAGAGGACCACCAGGCTGTCTAAGGAGGGGTTAACTTGTTCAGGGCAGAAAAACAGCAAGTATAAGCTTCTGCACTGATCAGTGTAGGGAAAGGGCCCATGAATGGCTGATATACTTCCAAGTATGGGTGAGATAGGGAGACCTAGTCTTCAAAAAACAAAATTTCCAGCTATGTACAAAGCACTGTCTTAGGTACTAAAGGAGATACAAAGTTGACATAAGACAGAGTGCTTACCTTTATGTGAGGTACAGTCTAGTAGAATAATATTAGCTCATTTATTTGGCACACAACGAGGTATATTTGTTCCTTTTAGCTTATATCATTCTTTGGCTTGGTCTGCCCACAAATGACCCATTCAGGCATCTGTCAGGAGTCCAGGTACCTTCCCTAAATGCCTGGACCCCCCTTGCTAAATAACTCTACATGATCCTGATCTTCTCCTGTGTATTATCTCTTCCACACCCACTTAGAATGTCCACCAGCAGATGTGCCACACACCCTCTGCCTCCTCCCTGGTGATGTAGGACATTAGCAAGGAGTTGAGCCCTGAAATAATACTTAGAACATGAAGAACTCATTGTTTTCAGGATTTGGTGACATTTGGGGATGTGTCAGTGGACCTCAGCAAGAAAGAATGGAAGAGTTCAGCAGCTGCTCAGAGATTTTTTCGAGATTTGATGCTGGAGAATTACCGGGATGTGGTATCACTGGGTAATGATTCTGTTGACCCACTTTAAAATCTTTATTTTGGGACTTTGTCTTGCTTCATGCGTGTTGCTAAATAAAGAGTTTTTGTTAATGCTATTAAGAGTTAATAGGAGGGGGCAGCTAGGTGGCGCACAGTGGATAGAGCACAGGCCCTGAAGTCAGGAGGACCTGAGTTCAAATCCAGCCTCAGAGCAAACACTTGACATGTACTAGTTGTGTGACCTTGGGCAAGTCACTTAACCCCGATTGCCTCACCAAAAAAACCAAAAACAAACAAAAAAAGAGTTAATAGGGGAGCAGCGAGGTGGTGCAGTGAATAGAGCTCTGGCCTTGGAGTCAGGAGGACCTGAGTTCAAATTTGGCCTCAGACACTTGATATTTCCTAACTGTGTGATCCTGGGCAAGTCACTTAACCCCTACTGCCTCACTTAAAAAAAAAAAGTTAATAGGAATCAGAAAGTTCTAAACCTCTATTTCTAAGGCTTTTCAGGTCCATAGCAAAGTAATGTCCCAAGAAACTGTTTCTTAAAGCTTTCTGTATTCTTGTTGATCCTTTGGAAGCTTTACTTTATACATAAATGATACAGCATTCTCTACCCTCGTCCCTTCCTAAAGACCTTATTAGGGTACCCTTTCTGAGCTTTTCTAAGCGAAGTATTTGCCCTTAGAATAGTTTGCTATTGATTTTTTTCCTACCTAACTAGGAAGGAGAGAATAAAATAAGCTAATTTTGAATCTGGTTCTGAATCACTGGATTCTGCTTCGAGTCTTCTTGGTTTCCAAGTCCCCTGTCTAAGGGTCATCCACTTCCCTCCTGCTTTCTCTGGGCATTTAATTGCCTTCCCTATATGTTCTTTCCAGATATAGGGATTAAATGGATATCTATAACCCGACTCATTATTCAGTCACATTTTCTTCTCCACAAGTAGGATTTCCCTTTTCGAAACCTACAGGGATCTCCCGGAGAGAGGAAGAACCATGGGGCCTAAATCATCAGGGACCTCTGGACTTGGAAGGTGGCAAAAGCACCTGTACAGGTAAGTGAGGGAGGACTCTCCTATTCTTACTCCTTTATATCTTCAGATTTACTTAGTTATTGAATTTTTTATTTTTCTGGATCAGATGTGCTTTCATTAGCATAAAGAACTCCCAATTAGGAAACTTTCTACTAATCCAAGTTAATACCTTCTTTGCTCAGAGTCTTTGAGAGTTGCCTGTGGCGCTGAGAGATTGTGGTTTGTTCGCTCCCACATGGTCAGTGGGTGTCAGAAGTAAGACTTGGAGCCAGATGTTATTGACTCAGAAACCAGCTGTGTGCATCCACAGTGCTTGGCTGCCTCTTATAAATTTAACCAACCACAAAGACAGATAAATAAATAAGTGTGTGTGTGTGTGTGTGTGTGTGTGTATGTATGTATGTAAAATTAGGCATAAAACTGTTTATGTGCCCCTCTGCACTTGACAAAGTAGATTTGAATTAATTAACAACCAAAAAAATGAGTCTGATGTCTTTTTTTTTTTTTAATTTGGTTAGGCAGTGGGGTTGAATGACTTGCCCAGGGTCACACAGCTAGTAAGTGTTATGTGTCTGAGGCCAGATTTGAGTTCAGGTCCTCCTGAATTCAGGGCCAGGGCTCTATCCACTGCACCACCTAGCTGCCCCCTCTGGTGTCTTTTTGAAAGTCGATCTCAAATTCAGATATTTTTGGTGCAATGTGTGTGCCCATGTGAGACACACACAAATATAATGAGGCATTCAACTAGTAGATAGAGCTGACTTTGGAATTAGAAAAGGGAGCCCTGGGGGCACCTAGGTGGCGCAGTGGATAGAGCACCGGCCCTGAATTCAGGAGGACCTGAGTTCAAATCTGGCCTCAGACCAAACACTTGACACTAGCTGTGTGACCCTGGGCAAGTCACTTAACCCTAATTGCCTTTAAAAAAAAAAAAAGAAAAGGAAGCCCTGGCTCTGGTTGTGCCCAGGGTTAGGGCTGAGTATAAGGCCATCAGGGGTGGAGAGCCTGCCTCAGAGTCACGAGGACCTGAGCACAAGGCACATACTCTTTGGACATATACTGACTGTGGCCTTGTCAAGACTTTTAACCATTCAGTGCCCCATACAGCTCCCTCATACCATAGAAGTTGCAGAATAATTGCTGATCTGTACTGGTAGAGAAAGTTTCTTCACCAAGGAGGTCCCTACCTCAATGAAGTCACAGGTCTGGGCATATACATACATACATACATGTATATATATGCACCAATATCTAAATATCTCTATAGAGAGAGAGGTGGGAATTCAGAACTACTCTAATGATTTTGCTTTTTTTGCTTTGTATCCCTTTATATAGATCTATGTTTCCTTTTCTGCTTCATATGTATCATTTTTATGACACTTTAAGACTGTTATATTAATACACCATAACTTATTCAGCCATTACCCATTTAGTACATTTAAGTTGTTTCCAAGTTTTTACTATTACAAATAAGGAAGTTCTCAATATTTATTTTACAGATAGGTCCTTTCCATGGTATCAATTAGGATAAAGTTCAGTTTTTAATTCATTGGATCAAAAGTCAAGATTAACCTAGATATAACAGTGCCAGAAGGGACCTTTGAGGCCATGCAGTCTAGCCCCTCACTTAGGAGACTGAAGCTCAGAGAAGTTAGTGATTGGCCCACAGTCACCTAAGTAAGAAGTAGAAGGCAGCAGGGCTTGGTGTCCTTGGATTTGGAGTCAGGAGGGACCTTTATTTGAGGCCTTTCTCCAGGGCCATGGGCTGGTCACTTTACCTCTCAGCCTAAATTTTCTTATAAATAATAATAGGCCTAACTCACCAGAGGAATTTGAGGATCAATTGCGTTAACATATGTAAAGCATTTTACAAATCTCTGAGTGCCCCATATATGCCAGCTGTGAAGAGTATTGGTTTCAGGATGACATAAATGGCCAGGCAGCTTGGGGTTGGGCAGAGAACACTGGATTTGAGTTAGAGATCCTGGGTTCAGGACTCAGCTCTATGGCTTTTTGGGCCATTCATCTCACCTCTCTGAGTGCAAGGTTCTTTCTCTGTAAAAGGAAGGGGCTCCCGAAGGTGACTCATGAGGTCCCTTCCAGTTCCTCATTCTCTGATGCTTTGTATTACTGGTGTCTTCCCCTTATGCTGCACCACATGGAA
Organism: Vombatus ursinus; assembly: GCF_900497805.2. Lineage (NCBI taxonomy): Eukaryota > Metazoa > Chordata > Mammalia > Diprotodontia > Vombatidae > Vombatus > Vombatus ursinus. The sequence continues at coordinate 27,051,043 of NW_020954598.1, read as the reverse complement.
TTTTTTATGATTTTTTTTCTGTTTTGTACTCTTAATGGCTATTGTCTTCATTTGTTAAAATGTTGAAAATACATTATTAAGAAATGTCATAGCCCATAATCTTAGAATCTGTCAACTGGGAGACAGTTTCGTCTAGTGGGATGAGTAGCTAACTTGGAGTTAAAAGACCTGAGTTTAATTCCAGCTGTGTTTCTTTCTTTTCTTTTTTAAAATTTATTTATTTATCTTCATTTATCAACAATCACTTCCATAAGCTTTGGAGTTTTAAATTTTTCTCCCCCTCCCTCCCCAAGACAGCACACAATCTGATATAGGCTCTACATATACATTCCCATTAAACATATTTTCATACATTAGTGATGTTGTAAGGAAGAATTAGAACCAATAGGAGGAACCACAAGAAAGAGAACACAAAACGAAACAGAAGAAAAAAAAATAGCAAATAGTATGCTTCGATCTGCATTCAAACTCCATAGTTCTTTCTTTGAATGTGGATAGCATTTTCCGTCATGAGACTTTTAGAGACGTCTTAGATCCTTGCATTGCTGAGAAGGGCTAAGTCTATCAAAGTTAGTCATTGCACAACATGGCTGTCACTGTGGACAATATTCTCCTGGTTCTACTCACTTCACTCAGCATCAGTCCATACAAATCTTTGCTACCATAGAAAGCTACTATAAATATTTTTGTACATGTGGGTCCTTTTCCCATTTTTATGATCTCTTTGGGATACAGTCCTAGAAATGCTATTGCTGGGTCAAAGAGTATGCACATTTTTATAGCCCTTTGGGCATAGTTCCAAGTTGCTCTCCAAATGGTTGGGTTATTTCACAACTCCACCAATAATGCATTAGTGTTCCAGTTTTCCCACATCTTCTCTAACATTTCTCAGAGTTGTTTTGATTTGCATTTCTCTAATCAATAGTGATTTAGAGCATTTTTTCATATAACTATAGATAGCTTTAATTTCTTCATCTGAAAACTGCCTGTTCATATCCTTTGACCATTTATCAATTAGGGAATGACTTGTATTCTTATAAATTTGATTTAGTTCTCTATATGTTTTAGAGATGAGGCCCTTATCAGAGATACTGGTTGTAAAAATTCTTTCCCAGTTTTCTGCTTCCCTCCTAATCTTGGTTACATTGGCTTTGTTTGTGCAAAAACTTTTCAATTTAATATAATCAAAATTATACATTTTGCATTTCATAATGTTCTCTCTCTCTTGTTTGGTCATAAATTCTTATGTTCTCCATAAATCTGACAGGTAATTCCTGTCAGAGGTATTCCTTGCTGTCCTAGTTTGCTTGTAGTATCAACCTTTATATCTAAATCGTGTATCCATTTTGACTTTATTTTGATGTATGGTGTAAGATTTTGGTCTATGCCACTTTCTACCATACTATTTTCCAGTTTTCCCAGCAGTTTTTGTCAAATAGTGAGTTCTTATCCCAGATGCTGGGGTCTTTAGAATTTATCAAAAAGTAGATTACTATGGTCATTGACTACTGTGTCTTATGTACCTAACCTATTCCACTGATCCACCACTCTATTTCTTAGCCAGTACCAAGTAGTTTTGATGATTCCAGCTGCGTTTCTTAGGCAGGCTATTCTCCCTAGGCCTCAGGCTGCCCACCTGTAAAATGAAGGTAGAGGATTATGATTTCTAAGGTCTCTTCTGCCTCTAAATCCTATGGTCTTTTTTTGATTTACAAGTCCCTTTTATATTTCCCAAATAGCCTCTCTTTGAATATCCCTAGTGAAGGGAATTTCAGTACCTCTTTAAGGCAGATCATTCCATACAGCCCTCATTTTTAGAATTTAAAATGCGTGGAAAACTGCCTCCTTAACTTCTCTGAACTGGATTTTTGTTCTCTCTTTGGAGTCAAGTAGTTCTTCCAGTAGTTGAAGAAATGTATCATGTTCCTCTCAAGTCTTATCTCTTCCAAGCTAAACATTGTTCCTTCAGTTGTGCCTGATTATGATATGGAAAGGAGTACCCAAACCTAACTGTTCCTCCTTTGGAAAACTCTAGTTAAAACCCTGCCTTGGTACAAAGGAAAGGAGTTAAGTAAAACCAACCAAGGGAGTGCCTGTGTCTGATAGTTGATGCAGTATTTCACACCCTTGGTCCATTAGCTCTCTACTAAGAGAAGGGAGGTGTATGTCATCCATCATCTTTCCTGTGGAAACAGTCTTGGTACTGCCTTTAATCTGAGTTCAGCTGCTTTTTAATGGTTTTACTTACTTTATTGTAAACGTTTACTGCATATTATTCTCCTGGTTCTGCTTTCTTCATTGTCCATCAGTTCCTATAGGTTTGAAAAAGTCCTTGTATTTGTCTTTTTCCCTCTGTGGTACAGTAATATGACATTACATGCATATGCCACAATTTGTTCAGCCATTCTCGAATTGCTGGACACTGACTCCTTCCACCCCTACCTAAATGTTGTGCTTTCACAGAAAATGCTACCATAATATTGGGAAAGTGTGGGCTCTTTCTTTTTGTCTTTAATCTCCTTGGGGGTATGTGCAGGATAGTGGGAATGCTGCGTCAGAGGATTGTGACTGGTTTTGGGACTTTTATCCTGTAATTCCAAGTTGTTGTACAGAACTGTTGGAGCAGTTTAGTATATCTGGATATTTTTATCCTTTTTGCTATTTGATGGGTATAAGGTGAAGCCTCAGAGTGGTTTTCATTTGCATTTTTCTAGTAGTGATTTATAGCATTTTAAAAATACAGTTGTGGATAGTTTATAGTTTTCCTTTGAAATGATTTTTTCAAATCCCTTAACCACTTATTTTTGGGGCAGTGGCTCTTAGTCATATATTTGCATCAATTCCCAATATATCTAGAATATCAGACTTTTATTAGAGGTCTTAGGATCATAGATCTATAACAGAAAGGACTTCAGAGGTCAATAAAACCTCATTTTGCAGATGAGGGAACTTGAGAGATTAAGTGATTTGCCCAAGGTCATTCAGATGGGAATTGAGCCAAAATTTAAATCCATGTGCTCTGATTCCACATCTACAATTTTGGTGCTTCATGTAATACACACCAAAGCTGAGGATTGAACCCAGGATTTCTGACTCACAGCACATCAGCAGCAGGGTCCCTGTCTTGCCCATGGGATCAGGTAGCTCTCTTTCAGTCAGAAGATGACATTTCTGTGTACTTTTTCCTATGGGACAGAACTGGGCACTAAGCCCAGGGCTGAGCACATTGTGGGCCCTGAATAAATTCACTCAAACACTTACTGAGCAAGTCAGTGGCATAGTGAATAGACCTCTGGCCTGGAGTCAGGATGACTTGAATTCCAGTCTGGCCTCAGACACCTGCTAGCTGCGTCGCTTTGGGTAAGTCGCTTAACCTTTCTTTGCCTCAATTTCCTCATCTGTAGAAATGGGGATAAAAATAGGACCCATCTCCCAGGTGAGAGGTAGATATGAGAGTCAAATGAGATAATGTTTGTAAAATGCTTAAAGTAGTGCCTAGTACATAGTAGGCACTATATCATTGCTACATATTATTATTATTATTGTCACTATTATAGCAATCATCATTATGTGAGCAAGATATTTGATGGAAGTATCCACACACCTCCTACCCCTGCATTGACCATTTTTCCTTATTATTCTAGTCTAGTTGCATTGATTTTGCTTGTGGACCAAGTTTTTGATCCTAGTGCTTTTCCCTTTCATCACGCTATCTCCCTCTAACCCCTGCAGTTTCCTCTGTCTACACCTGTGGCTGGCATTTCTATCCATTTGTGAACAAACTGCAGCCCTATTTTGCATTGTTTCTGCTGGGTCATCTCATTCCCTGCTCACATTATCGATATAAATCCTCTTTTCAGATCTATGGAATCCATGAGTTCCTAGAGCACTTTAATATTATATGATATGATCTGTTCCTATTGCCAGAATGTAAATGGTGACACAGTTGCATTTTCTATTTTTCAGAAGGTGATAATGTTACTGAGAATGAGGAGTCCACTTTAAAGCAAGAAATTTTTGTTGAATCAGAAGCACATAGTAGTTCATCAGAAGGTCTCCAGAAGGATCTTTTCCAGGCATCTAAAGCTGGAGAAGCCTGTGAAAGGGAAAGCATGTTAGAGCAGCAACAAGGAGCACTCCCAGAGGAAGAAGTTAGGAGAATTGATGGTGATTTTATGGAAGTGATAGTGCAGAATAAGAAAAGCCCTGTTGAAGAGAGAGATGAGAAATGTAAAGACTTCTGGAAAAGTTTTAGTCTTGTCTCAAACACTGTTACACAGGAGAAAATTCCAAGGGGACAGAAGTCTTATCAGTGTAATGAATGTGGCAAATACTTCAATAGGAGCTCACACCTTATTGACCATGAAAGAATTCACACTGGAGAAAAACCTTTTGCATGTAGCGAGTGTGGCAAGGCATTTAGCCTGAGCAAGAGCCTTATTCGACATCAGAGACTTCATACTGGAGAGAGACCTTATAAATGCAATGATTGTGGAAAATCCTTCAATCAGAACTCACACCTTATTATTCATCAGAGAGTTCATACTGGAGAGAAACCCTATGAATGTAATGAATGTGGGAAGGTCTTCAGTTATAGCTCAAGTCTTTTGGTACATAAGAGAACCCACACTGGGGAGAAGCCTTATGAATGTCATGATTGTGGAAAAGCTTTTAGTAAAAGCTCAAAACTAATTGTCCATCAGAGAATCCACACTGGGGAGAAACCCTATGAATGTAAGGAATGTGGGAAAGCCTTCAGTCAGCGTTCAACTTTTAACTATCATCAGAGAATTCACTCTGGAGAGAAACACTCACCTTTGATCCACTCAGTCTTTTAGATTGTGGAGCTCATGATGGAGAATAGAAGATTTCAATTTTATAAGAAAAAAACTTGTTTTCAGATGAAAACTCTAATCCTATTTCATCCAAAATCCTAAAAATGTTTGCTTTAGTTTCGCTGAGAGATCAGGTGTGGATGGTATGGTCACACTAGTGGAAAATGGACAACGCATTAGCTTTATCACTCTTGGCTTGTTTTGTAAATATCTCAAATCCATTCTTTGTTTCTGTTTTATCTCCCCAAGCACATTTTAAGCTCTGCAAGGCAAATCTCCATTTCCTTTCTCCTACCAGTGAGTCTTCAATATTTTTAAGAGTGTGCTTTATTTTTGTGTCACTACATTAAAGATCTGTGATTTTGTCTGATGCCGACAGATTGCAACTTACCTGAAATTTAACAGATATCTTAGAGAATTTTGTGATGATCAGAGATTAAGTGACTTGTCCAAGAACATACAGTATCAAGAGGCAGGATTTGAACTAGCTTTTCCTGACCCTAAGTCCAGCACTGTCCACTACCATGCTTGTCATTTGACCCAACAAATGTTGATAATTTGTCATGTAATTAATTATATTTTTTACCCCAAATGGAGTGTGGGTTCTTTGATAGCAGGTAGTACCACTCTCCAATCATATTTATACAATGATTGACAATAAAGGTCCTTAATAAACATTTTAATATTCATATATAACTAATAGTGTGATTATCCAACGGTGGGCTCCACATTTGCATTAGACTGGGAACTTTCTGAGGGTGAATGATGTTTCTTCCTTTCTTTCCCAGGATATGTTTTCGTATGGAATGGTCACAAGGGATAGACTGACCTTTATGGTAAAGAAGCTTACCTTATTTTTATTGTTGTTATTTTAAAAAATTTATTTACATATTTTTGTTACCTTTATTGTCCTTACCTTATTTTCTGGAGCACTTTGTATATTCTGTATCTTTGTTCATCTTTGTAACCTCAGGCACTTAATGATAGTTGAATTGATTAGATAAAACGTGGGCCCTCTTTTCATGGAGCTTATAGATTTATAGAGGGATAAGAGATCTATACAGAACTAAATAACCAATACTCCATGAATAGTGCTCTAGAGAATGGGAGAGAATTGTTTTAGCCAGAGGAGTCAGACTGACCAGCCAGGCCTGCGAAATTCCCAAGTGCCTTAGAACCAAATTAAAATATATTTGGGAAGGGTTTAAGACGATAAATAAAAATATACCCTAATGGTAACAAGTGGCCTTCTAAGTGAATATGTGGCTCACAGACGGGGATCCAGTTCCATTTCACTTTGACACCACTGCTTTAGATAGTAGCAAAGTCAATTAAATTTACCTTTACAGGTAATTAAGCTTAAAGATCTTTATCTTGTGGATAACTAGTATTTTTCAGATATTCTGTCTTCTGTTTTTGTCAATGACTCCTGTTACAAGCTAAGCAGATGCTGATCCTGGTTTTACTTTCTCCTCTTCTTCATTATTCTGTATTTCTTCACATAGATTTTCTTCTCGCTCAGGGAAATAGGTGGTATTTTTCTGCTGTTCCCATGGCAATATTTTCTGCTCATGTGGTTCTGTGGGCTTGTCTGTCTGCCTAGTTGGATACAGATAACATTTATGAACAGATCAAGTTAGAGCAGAGGCAAAACCCTTTGTCTTCATCATTTCTGTGCAGTTGTTCCCACTCTGAAAGGCTTAAGGAGAACAGTTATTTTGCATATTGAGACTTTATATTGCCAATGTGAGAATTTGTTGTGCTTGACTTATACCTGTTTGTATTGGGATCTATTTTTCTTGCTTTCTCGATGTAGGGAGAGGGGGAAGGTGAGGAGAGAATATGTTGTTTCATAACCACTGCTGAGTGCTTTTAGTTTCTGCCTTACTGTGATGGCTGAGAGTATGGATGGACAGATATCAGACAGGTCTGGACTCAATAGAACATAAGAGCGAAGCTTTCACCAAATGGTGGTACCCCTTGATTGGCAGTCATACCACTTTTTATCCATGGCATTTGTTGCCAAAATAGAATACACACTAAAACCTTCTCTTTCTTAAAGTTTATTTCATTTTACCCTAGAAAGCAAAACAAAGCAGTGGGTAAATGTTGCAAAGTGTCATATTTTGGATCAGAATTGATGTCAGGAAAAGCTTCCTAACAAAGTTATCCTAAAGTGTAATTAGGAGGAGGTTCTCCCCTTTTGGAGATATTCAAATGGAGACTGGAAACCCATTTGTTGAGTATGTTGTAGTAGTTCATTTGCAACGAAATCAAAAGGTTGTTTTTGTCCTACCTTTCTCCCTCTATCCTAACTGCCCCCCCCCCCCCCCGTGGCTTTATCTAAGGTACATCATCATGGTTAGTGACCCATATTTTCTGAACCTAAAATCGTATCTGTCACCTGTCTCTGCAATAAATGTGGGAGTCACATTAGCTCAATATTTTTGGAATCATTGCCACCTCCAGGCATCAACATACATATCTCTGGATGTAGAGACTAGTACACCCACATTTTTGTGAGGAATTTGTTGTCCAGTCTGTGACTCTACTTACTTTGTGACTCTATCTTAATGTCTGACTTGAATCAGAACTCAGAAAAAACCAGTATCAATGCCTGCTAGGTCCATTTACCTGTATACTTCTACATAAGGTATTTCATTTGTAGAATGGTACAGGCTCACTCCCACATGGATACAAAATGGCGCCCAGTCCTCCTGCAGCAGTAGTAAGGGCCCCAAAAGGGAGCAGAAGGTCATACAACAGATTCTTGGGAGTTGCTGCTCTTTAACCCATTACTCCTGATCCTGCCTTTCTGGGGAACGTTCTCTACATGGTAGCTCTACTAACTGTTTGAAGACTGCTAGTGTCAAAGGCTTATAGATTTTGAGTTCCACATTACCCCCCAAGCCCCTTTTATTTTTACCAGTTTATCTTGCTTCTCATTGAATGACATCATCGTTAAGACTCAATTGCAACAAACCTAATCCCAGAATATATTTGGGTCCCAGAAACGCATTTATCCAGCTGTCTGAATTTGGGTTAGGGACAGCTAGATGGCATAGTGGACAGAGCTCAACCACTATTATCCCTGTAAAGTCCATTTTAGGGGAATAAGATCTGGCTTAGGAAACAGCAAAACACTCCAGTAACCAGTAACTTAAGGCAGAACTCAACAGATGTAACAAATCTCACCTAAGAAACGAAAAGCATATGGTTCAGTATATCTTCCTCCCTTTTAATATATGAGAATGGCTAAGCCAATTACTTCAAATTAGTTGTTTTCCACATGGTTTGTCTCCAGTCGTTGTACAAAGACTGTTGACAGTGCTCAGCTTACCAACACCATGGAATAGGATTCTGTTACAGGTCAGACCCTACAGTCCCTACACAACTAGGAGAATCGTCTACCCAGGGTATCAAAATGTGTTGTTGATGTTAAAAGGTGGTATCGATGACAGTGTCAAACTAACACATAGTCTGATACACAGGGTATGCAGGATAGATAAAACCACCTAATAATGTGAAACAACTCCAAGTCTTCAAATTGCTACCATATCTCCATCAGAAGTGCTTTTATAGACTTCTATACTATGTTCATAACTTTTTAGGTCCTGACAGAAGCCCATACAAGGGTAAGATGGAAAGAATATGTCATCTTCTGCAAACTCACAAGTGGAAAGCTCCGAAACCAACAACCTCTTAAAAGAGTTAACATTTGTGAATCTGCGAGAGAAAAAATGCCTGTTACCACACCTGAAGTGGTTCCTAAACTTGCTTCTGGAAGTGAAAACTAAAGAGCAAGAGGAAAATCAATAAACTAACAAAAAATAAAGGTGAAAAAGTGGTCTGGAGACATTAGACATTATTACTGCCCAGTAAAAGTATTGTTTCCTGTATGGCTTGTCTCCTAGAGGTTTAGAATGAACAGATGCAGAGAGAAAGTCTGGTTTGCTCTCCAGCATTATGGAATGGGTCTGTGTCACAGGGCAGAGCCCTATGCTCCCTCGGACCACTCAGACAGAACCGGCAGAGTCAACTACCCGAGCATCTACTTGAGTGATACCGTGATCTGACGAAAGGTACGGACAGTGTGGACTGGCCTGAGTGCTGGCCTGGCGTCGGGAAGACCCTCTGGTTTCTACATTACCTCTAAGATCAAATCCCCCAACTTCACTTTAAAGCCTTTCCCAAACCAGCTCCAAATCCTTCCTTTTTCACATCTCCACTCCACTGTTCATTCCATCTCCCTGCTCCTTTGCACAGGTTGCTTCCTCATGCCTGAAAAAAACCAAGTTCTCAGATTCCACGTTAAGAATCCCAGAACTGGACGCACTCCTAAAGTGCCTGGCACACCGCAAGGGCTAAATAAATGCTTGTTCCTTTTCCCCTGCCTTCTCTTCCCCCTCCAGCTCTAAACCTTCCACGTATGCCTAGTATTTAAAGGTGAAGTAAGCCCCTGCAGGGCAGTTAAGTTTCCTCCTAGCCACTGTATTCCCCTCCCCGCCCTTCCCTCCGCCCCGTGCCCCCGACTCTGCAGAGTCCTGCACACTGTGAGTGCTTAATAAATACAGGCTTGTTATAGTTTAGTCACAGACTGCTACAGGGTCAGGTTACCGAAGGGCGTTGGCGCCCTCTGGTGGCAGCCTGGGTGCGCCGAGGCCGGAGGAGGCCGTTTAGGATGGTCCAGGTCTGGCAAGCGAGACCGCTCCTCGACCTGTTGCTGCGCATGCGCTCGGCCTGGTATTCACTTAAACCAAGTTCACCTGGAAGGAGGAAAAACATATGAGAGGGTGGAAGCAGGGCATGCTGGGAAGCGAGGATGCGAAGGCAACGTGGTTGTTCAGCCTTAGCTAAAATATAGCTGTAGGCTAATTTCGTGGAGAAACTTGTACTACGAACCTAAACATTCCTATCTCTACGGGGTGGGGAGAGGGGGAGAACGGAAGGGGGACCTCGGAAAACAGCGGCTTCGCGCAAGTGCACATCTTGGCAGAGAGGGGAGGGGCGGCTTCTGCCCAGGTGCGCATCTTGGCCCAGAAGGGAGGGTGGCTTCTGCGCAGGTGCACATCTTCGGACCTCGCTGTTGGCTTCTAACGCAGGTGTGGAGTTACAGGTTATGGATGTCTGGGTGTTGGGAGATTTTACTGTTGAAAACCCACCTGCCTGAGAGCTAGAGTGGTCCAAGTAAGTGTCGGGGCTGTGTTCCCTGTTAACAGACGTGGCATTGAATTGAGGGAAACGAAGTTATTCGTTCCTTCAGTCTGGTATCAGTCTGTACCAGAGCACTGATCTTCAGTTCAATTCAGTAAGCATTTATTAAGTGCCTACTGTGTGCCGCTCACTGTGCTGATCTCTGGGAATGTGAAGAGAAAAATGAGAACAGCTGTCCTCAAGGAGCCCATTCAGAGTAGTCTTAAGCTTTGGCGCAGGACAGAGATGCCCTTCTTATTTACAGAGGAAGAAGAGAGAACAAGGTCTTGACTCTGAGACACACAGGGAGTGAGCATTGGGGCAAAGATGTTCAGACCCAGGACCCCCTGACCCCCAACTTCAGTGCTCCACCGACGGGGAGGAGCTGCATCCACTGACCAGTCAGAGTGAAGAAGCGGCAAACCTGGGTCGCACAGACCCTGGAGCCTTGTCCATGGTCCCTTCTGGACCAGAGGACTGAATGCTGCCCTGTCTTCCCTTCAGAGACACAGGAGGAGCAGGCAGAAGTGACTTAGTCCTGGCATCCCAACCTTTTCAAACCCCTCCCCCCCCGAATTACCTTCCATCTACTCTATTTATCTTAGGTAGTTATTTACATATTGTCAGATCAGGACCATTCTTCCTGAAAGTGAGCTCCTTGAGAAGCAGAGACTATTTTTGGTTTTTGTTGTTTTTTAATCCCTAGCATTTAGTACAATTCCTGTTTCATATTAAGTGTTTAGTGAATGCTTGTTGATTGTGATAGATTGGCTAACAGCTTTTTTATTCATCTGTCACCTACTGCTATGTCCAAGACTAACAATATCCCACCACCTGTTTCTCTTCCTTTTATTAATCAATTACTGTGGTGGAGTAGGAGCCAATTATCCCCACTCCCTGTCTTCACTCCTTAACCATAATCACAGTTGTCTTCACATCCTCTTCCCTAACTTTTGAGAGTTCACCAAGGCTCTGTCAGAGTGGCTGTCTCTTTTCTCTCTACACTCTCTCTTTTGATAACCTCATCAGCTCCTATGGGCTTAATTATCATCTCTATGCAACTGAATCACAAATTTGTATATCCACCCCTTCTGTCACCTGACATTTAGTCCCTCATCACCAATTTCCTATTGGAATTTCCAACTTTACATGTCCAAAACAGAGTTCATTATCTTTCCTCCAAAAGCCACCTTGGTTATAAACAGAGGCTTTGCTACATATAGGGATACAAATGCAAGCCAACAAGGTATTTCCTTCCCTCAAGGAATTTAGATTCTAACTGGAGAAGACAACACAAAACTACATATCCAGTCAGTTGCCAGCTCTTGCTGTTTCTATCTCTACAAAACCTCTGGCATCTGATAGTTTCTCTCTACTCGGTATCTCCTCACTCTAGTCCACCAATAGTGGCAAAGTGAATTTTTAAAAGCACAGATCCAACTGTGTGTTCTCCACTCAATTCCCCCCACCCTACAGCAGTCATGCAACTCCAATGGCTTCCTATTATCTCTAGGATAAAATATAAATTCCTGATAACTTTTAAAGCCTTTCATAACTTGGCCCCAAATTATATCTCTAATTTCATCGTACATTACTTCTGCCACCCCTAATCCTGTCCAGTTTGTCTCTGTTCCTCACAAAAAAGGCACACCATCTACCCTTTCCCTGCTTTTACACTGGTCATTTCCATGCTTAAAATGTACTTCTTCCTCATTTCTGCCTTATATAATCCTTCTCTTCTTTCAAGATACAGCTCAAGCCTCATCTTTTGCATGAAACCTTTCTTTATCCCTCTAACTGATATTGTCTGATCTTTAAAATTTGTTTTATTTATTTTGTACTTAATTCTCCATATATATACATATGTACCTTGTATACTTTATTCTGTGTGTGTGTGCATGTGTATATGTATATACATACCTGCACACACCCATGTCTCCCCCATTCTTTATAGACTCCAAACACCTAGCAGAGTGTCTGGCACACTGTAGTCAGTCGGCTATCATTTATTAAGCATTTAGCACGTGCCAGACACTATTCTGAACTCTAGGGATACAAAAAAAAAGAGCAAAACTACCGTCCCTGAATTCAAGGAGGTCACCTTCTAATGGAATGTAGGTAGTAGGTTCTTAAGCTGATTGACTGATTTATATAAGAGCCTTGTACTTTCTTCAGTTCAATTTAAAAATCATTTATCTAGGGCTTTGAATTATAAGCAAAGCAAAAGGGATTGTTAACCAAAGGTCATGTCTCCATAAGACATGGGTAGTAACTTGATTTATTACAAGAGAAAGGCATATGCATGTGGGAATTATTTATACCAAGGAGCCAGCCCTACTGACTGAGCCTTGGATATTTATGGGGTACAACAGAAAGGGGGGAGGCCTCATGGGAGGAGTGGAGGACAATCCCCTAACTAAAGGGAGTGACGTGGGAGGAGGAAGGAAAGGGGAAGGAGAGGTATCAGAAGGGCTAGTGTGTGTCAGAGGCAGGACTTGAACCCAGTCCTTCCACTGTTATTGTTGCTCCTTTGTTTTTGAAGAGGTCTAATGATATCTTGACTTTCCATTGAATTGGATTTAAGTGAGGCAAGGCTGGGCAAAGTCATCACCTTCACTCTCTCTTCTGGAGTCATCGAAGTCCGATAGCAAAACGTAAGTCAAGACTATTGGCCCTGGCCCAGGATACACTGGGAAACTTAGCCTTTTTTTTTTTTTTTTTGCTTAGGTGATTGGGGTAAAGTGACTTGCCCAGGGTCACACAGCCAGTAAGTGTTAAGTGTCTGAGGCTGGATTTGAACTCAGGTCCTCCTAACTCCAAGGCCAGAGCTGTAATTACTGTGCCACCTAGCTGCATCAAAACTTGGCCTTTTTAAGCTAAGGTCTTTTCTAGGTGTCAGTTTGTCTGAGGCAACACCTATTCTGTGATTAAAGGCTACGTGAGAATTAAAAGAATTGTGACTTAGTTTGCCATCACAATAGAATCAGTCTGGGAGAGGAAGACCCTCAGAGTGTTGGGCCAGAACAGAAAACAATTTCTATTTCCACTCACTTTGAATAATCAAAATCCAAACAATGAGCAAGAGAGGCATTGTCTGGGGACTATTCTTGGCCAAAAATAAGTAAATAATAAAGCTACTGTGATTTCTGTTTAAAGGCATAGTCTAGTAACTTCATTTGAATCACAATGGGCTTTTTCAAAGCCTGTTTTTTTTTTGAGCTATATTTCAAGATATCATAAATTGAAATCACAGTAGACAAAAACGTAAGTGTTCCAGCTTTTTGATAAAAATAATGATAAATAAATGAGGAGGGGAAATCTAGCCCCCAAACCCAAAGATATCTTGTGAAGTATGAAGGCATCAAAAATGATAATCATTTGGACAGAGCACCCACATGTAAGGGTATGACTCCCTATGTGGACAGAGGGAAAGAAGCAGGAGGAGAAGGAGGAGTAGTTCTTCTGTTATACCTCTTAGTAGGATGCACTGGGCACAAGATCTGGAGTCTTAATGATGATCTATAAAGGAGTGCTTGAGGCAGACAGAGCAAGCAGCATGCAGGATGTGAGATATGAGATAAGATGTAGGACAAGACTATCCAGAAAAGTGATCAAAGAAGACTATGCATTGAAGCCCACTACTGTGGACTTATCTGTGTGTTTTCACAACGCATCCCCAGTACTTGACATTCTAGAACAACTCTTCTTGTCCCTTTTCCTGTTCCATTTGCTTATCTGTATAGACTCCTGAGCAGCACTCCTTTTCCCCTTCCTGTTCTTGCTTATCTGTATGACAAAGGCACCTCCAGACTACCTGATATTCCAGGCATTCTAGAGCTATGCTTGTCCCTCCTCCCATTCTCTTGTTCCCCTTTCCCCTATTCTGTAAAATTGTATTTAAGACCAAGCAGATAACCTGCACAATTGTTCTTTCTCCCTTAGGGGAGCAAGGCCCCCCGCTGTGAGGGATTGTCTGGTGTTGGCTACGTGCCACGTGGGGGTTGTGGCAAGATGGGGCAGGGACAAGATATTAAGAAGTAACCGGAGCTTACGCTCCCGAGGCAGGGGGCTGTGCCATGTGGAGTTGTGGAACTGGGATAGGAACTGGATACGGGGAAGTAACTGGAGTTCATGCTCCTGAGTCAGGGGGCTGTACCATGCGGAGTTGTGGTGAACTGGGTTGGGAACTGGATATGGAGAAGTAACCAGAGCTCACGCTCCTGAGGCAGTGGGCAGTGCTATGTGGAGCTGTGATAAGCTGGGGAAGGAACAGAATACAAGGAAGTAGCCGGAGCACGTGCTCCTGAGGCAGGGGGCTGTGCCACGTGGGAGCGGGACGGCAGAGAACGAGTTCCTTTGTCTAGTCCTCTTCCCTAGGTGCAACGTTAACCCCAGACGTCTCCTTCCGGTATCTAGGCCTAGGTTCCTTTGTCACGTCCTCTCCCTTTGTGCAGCGCTAACCCCAGATGCCTCCTTCCGGTATCTAGGCCTAGGTTCCTTTGTCACGTACTCTCCCTTT
>NW_020954598.1:26960184-27036486 GCF_900497805.2 Vombatus ursinus | reverse complement strand
TCCTTCCGGTATCTAGGCCTAGCCTCCTGTGTCACTTCCTCTCCCTTGGTGCAGCGCTAACCCCAGACATCCCCTTCCGGTATCTGATCCTACAATCATTCACTGGTAGGCGGGCTGAGGAGGAGGGGCTAGGAAGGTATATAGGGGCGGTAGGGGTCGGAGCTCGCTCTCTTGCTCCTGCTCTCTTGCTCCTGCTCTGGCCTTCCTGCTTGGCTTTGCTGTGATGGCCTCTGAATAAAGCTCAAGTGTTGGCACCTCCTGATCGGCTCGTCTCTGTGTGTTTATCCGGGTGGGCACCGAAGACTGGTAAGTAGTATGACTCTGGCAGCCTGCTCCTTATAGGAGGAGAGTGCACGGCGCGGCCAGCACAAGTGGCGCCCAACGTGGGGAGGAGGAAATAGGCCAGGGGCCCCGCGGATCAGCTGGTCTGGTCGTGGGAAGAGAGACGAGACCCGTAGCCAATAGGGTGAAGGAAGGAAGATGGGACAGATGTTTGTTAAGGTCCCGGATCGGGAGGTGCTAGGGAAAGAAGTATATAAAAGAGTGAAAGAAGCGGAAATCAGTAGTGAGGGAGAATCAGGGAGTGAGGCAGAGGACACTGGAAACAGGGATTGGGAGAATAAGCAAAAGAAAAGAAAGCAAGGCCAGGCAGGAGGGCAGGAGCAGGAGAGTAGGAGCAAGAGAGCAGGAAACCATAGCAAGGAAAGCTACGCGGAGGGGTGGCCCCCTCCCCCAGACTTCCCTTTTGAGGAGAACGGCCCGTCCGCTCCTCTGGCTCCCTCTTATGGGGCCATGGGGGACCCCCCAACCAGGCTAGGACAAATGCTCCAGAAGGCAGTGGCAGAAGGAGATATGGACACCAAGGCATGGCTAGATGCCTGCCCGGTGTTTGAATCCGACGGAGGGAGGACCTGGGCCCCTTTTGAATGGAAGAAATTTAAGGAGTTAAAAGAGGCACTAAGTACAGTGTATGCAGCTGTCTCCCAATGTGCTCAACGGGCTTTTAGTAGGATTCAGGCTTTGGGGAAACAAAGGCCCTCCATGACCAAGATTGAACAAGGTCCTGATAAATGGCCCACCTGCAGGCGGCCGTTTCAAAAGGACTATCAGAACTGCTGAAAACAAAAGAGACTAAATTGTGCTATCTATGCGGCAAAGCCGGTCAGTTCAAGGCGCAATGCCGCCAGAAACCTGGTGGAGCCCGCCCCAAGGTAATTTGTTACAATTGTAACAAATCCGGCCATTATGCTAAGGAATGCCGCAAGAGGAAGCCGGGAAACGGGGCAAGGGGCCCCTCGACAAGCTTACCAGATGGAAGCCCAACCCCCTCAGAATGCGCCCTCGGGGCTGCATCAGGAATATCTCCGACTTCTACCCTGTGGTTCGGACTTCCCCTTTACAGCAAAGGAAATTTCCAAATAGACCCCGGAGATACAACCATAGTGCCAGTGACTGGGCTTAATTCTACCCTCCAAGCAGCCCTCGTGGTGGGCCTTTCACTATATACCCCCGATATTGTCCACACCACAGTTATTGCTCACCAACCCCAGCAACAGATTATAGTAACTAACCCACATGACTCGGCAGCTTACATAGACAAAGGGGAGGTAGTGGCTCAAGCCCTCCCCCTGTTGGATGGCCACAATAATGATATTAATTGGGTACAACATATAGAACACAGTAAGCCATGGGCAACTATCCAAATTAAGGGGCAATCCTTCAAGGGATTATTAGACACAGGTGTGAGGGACTGTCTGATGTTGGCAGCTGCCAGTCGGGTACTGTGGCATGGGTAAGGTAAGATCTGGGTATTTTGGAAGTCGAGGCAGGGACTGTGGTAGGCAGAGTCGTGTGTACTGGGATGGGCTGGATTCGGAGAAGCCATGAGGCAATTGGGCAATGCTATGAGATAAGCTGGGTGCAAGGAAGTAGCCGAGCCTGAACTCCTGAGGCAAGGGGCGGTGCCACGTGGGAGTGGGATGGCAGAGGACTGAGTTCCCTCTGCTTAGTCCCCTCCCTATATGCAACGTCATCCCCAGATGCCTCTTGTGACCTTCCTGACCTTGTGCAGCACTGACCCAGTCCCCTCCTGAGTCTGACTTCCTAGGTCACGTACTCTTGTCTATGCGTCAATCCCAGATGCCTCCTTCCTGTATCCAATCCTGGCCTCCTACGTCACTCCCTCCCCCTTGGTGTGCTAAACTCAGACAGCCCCTTCCGGTATCTGACCCTACAATCATTGGCTAGTAGCGGGCTGGGGAGGAGGGGCTAAGTAGGTACTTAGGAACAAGCGTGGTCAGAACACACGTGCGCTCCCCTGGCTCCTGCCTGTTGCTCTGGCCTTGCTGCTTGGGCTTGCTATGATGGTTTGCTGTGTTGGCCTCTGAATAAAACTCTGGTGTTGGTGCCTTCCGATGGCTTGTCTCTGTGTGGTGATCCGGCTGAGGACCGAAGACCCGGGAATGGGTAAGACTCTGGCGGTGCTCTTCTCTTAGGAGAAGTGGGTACTGGCGCACGACTGGCAGAGGGTCAGCGTGCGGCCCGTATAACAGGAGCTGATCGTTCTGTCATCTCACAACTATTTTGGCCCCCATCTTGGCCAGTCCAAACGGATGCCACAACGATCAATGGGGTCAGAGGGGCGCAACAAGCATGGGTATCAGCAGAGGATCTGCCCTGGCAATTCGCGGATAATCAAGGGACCATCCGACCCCTAGTGGTTGCTGGTTTGAGATACAATTTATGGGGAAGGGATATTTTGAAGGCTTGTGGAGCATCTGTTTATATACCACCCCCACAGGATTTTTAATTGGGGCCGTTGGGCAACAAGAGAAATTTTCTTGTATCAGACCCACTCCTCTAACATGGAGATCTAATAACCCAGTCTGGGTACCCCAATGGCCCCTCCCTGCAGAGAAAGCCCAGGCTTTACGTGATATAGTGCAGCACCAGTTACAGGTGGGGCACATTGAGCCCACGTCCAGCCCCTGGAACAGCCCAGTGTTTGTAATAAAAAAGATATCAGGGAAATTTCGAATGTTAATAGATCTCAGGGCGCTTAACACCACCCTAGAGCCCATGGGAACCCTACAGCCTGGCCTCCCCTCCCCTAATTTAGTGCCTTCTGGATGGCCTGTGACAGTCATAGACATCCAAGATTGTTTTTTCTCTATCCCATTATCTCCAGAAGATAGAAAGAGATTTGCCTTTACCATACCCACTACCAATAATGCAGGACCAGATTTAAGATATCAGTGGAAGGTCCTGCCCCAAGGAATGTGCTGCAGTCCCACCTTATGCCAGGCTTATGTGGGGAGAGTGCTGGACCCTATCAGGGACAAATGGCCTAAAGCCTCAATACTTCATTATATGGATGATATTTTATTAGCCACTAGCACTGATGAGACACTAGCAAGATTGGTAAAAGAAACCGTCTCTGCTCTTGCTCATTATAGTTTGGTGGTGGCCCCTGACAAAGTCCAACAAAATTACCCACTCACATACCTTGGCCTTCGCATGGAGGCTGTTTCTATTAGCAATCAAATTCCTGAACTAGGACTTGATAAGATAACCACCTTGAATCACTTCCAAAAGTTAGTGGGACAGATCCAATGGCTCAGGACCCGCACACCCATTCCTCCTGGTATAATGCAGCCTTTATATGATATATTAAAAGGAAATTCAGATTTGAACTCCCCTCGGGCATGGACTCCTGCTGCTAAGGCAGCAGTGTCCCAAATATTCTCACTTGCTGCCCAGGCCCAGACCGCCAGATGGGACCCCAAAGGTACAATAGAGGTCTCCTTGGTCAATCAACAGAGCCTTTTTTGTGTTATACACCAAGGTCCCAAATTATTAGAATTTGTATATGCAAAAAAGGCTCACAAGGTACTGCCAAATTATTATGAGATGTTAGGGGAACTAGCGTTAGCTGCCGTACAAAGGGCTGTCCACTTGTCTGGGCAGCGACCTTTACTCGCTTTTGAACCTGGAGAGCGAGAAGCCATTATGCAAACCTATTGGTCTTGGGCACATTGTTCCCAATGGGCCGAGGTGAGTCCCCATTCCTCCTGCCTGCTCCTCCCCATGCTAGAGCAAATAACCTTAGTACCCCCCTAAAGAAAGGTTATGGGAGAACCTGTTCAAGGCCCAAATATTTTCACTGATGCTACAAAAAAACCAAAAGGCCTCTATTTATCATGAGGCCTCCAAGGAAATAACAGTATTAGAAACCCCCTATGACTCTACCCAGAAAAATGAGCTGTCATCCTCCATGCTTGCTCCATGTTTATTCTCATCAGTCCACCTCAGGAGGCATTTTTGAGGGCAATGATGTAGCGGATCATGCTTTACAGTGCTCCCTACTGCCAGTCCTCACCCCTCCTGAACAAGCCCATGATTTTTTACACCTACCCGTGAGCTCCCTGAGACGCCTGTATGGTTTAACTCGTGAACAGGCTCGACAAATTGTGAGGCGATGTGTGCACTGTGTTCCTTTTCTCCCCCCTCCACCCAGAAAGGGGATTAACCCACGCAGTCTTTTTCCCAATGACTTGTGGCAAATGGATGTTACTCACCTTGGCCGTGTCGCTATCCATGTCTGCAATGATATCTTTTCCAAATTTATGGTGGCCACTGTATCCAGTAAGGAGAACACCCCATCAGTTATTAAGCATCTGTACCATTGCTTCGCCTCTGTGGGGATCCCTCATGTCATTAAAACTGACAACGGGCCTGCCTATTTATCTATACAAATGACTGCCTTCTTTACATCCTTTGGCATTAAGCATGTTACAGGGATCCCCTATAACCCCACAGGTCAGGCTATTGTTGAGCGAGCCCATCGTACCTTGAAAGCCACCCTTATTAAACAAAAAAGGGGAGTAGGAGGTCGGGGCTCTGGGCAGTGGCCTACCCAAGCAGACATGGATAAAGCTTTATATACATACAATTTTCTCTGTCTAGATAGAGACACGGGCCTATCCCCCAGCATGCTACAGCTAATAACACCACCTACTTGCAATTCAACTGGCCCCTTAAAAACAGCACTACATGCACCATCCCTTAACCAGAAAATCCTCTGGAAGGACGATGAGGGAAACTGGCAAGGCCCATCTGTAGTGTTGTGGAGAGGATCGGGGTATTTATGTCTTACAGATCCTGATGGCCAGAGCCGCTGGGTACCAGAAAGAAGAACAAAACGAGTTGAAGAAGCCCCAGGAGAGACAACAAGTATGGGAGAAGAAACACAGTCAACAGAAAATTCAGAGAGAGCAGAAAGAAAAGACAGTTAGGATGACTAAACTAAGTAAACTGTTTTCACTTTTTGCGCGATCGGGACTTTGCCATGGGTTGCGTCAGCTCCAGTGCCCTGGGCACCCCTGTCCAAGGCCACACTGCAGCAACAGGAGGAGGCGGGAGTGGAGAGATGGATCCTGGTAGAAGGTGCTCAAAGACAAATCCTGACATGGGAAGAGGCTACTCCTGAGATCATCTTACAGGGCAGCTGGACCCTGAACTCCACATTGTCATCCATCTTCGAGGAGTTCCAGATACAGGACTTATATAGCGGACAGCAATTGCTTGCCTCACAAATAGAGGAGCTGGCCAATAAATTCGCCCACGCCCTCCAAGTGCAGGCTGATATTGATCAGCAGCTGGAGGAGCAGATTCAAAAAATAGCATTGGCTACCCAGGACATTGGGAATGAACTTATGTGGCTGGAATTGAAACAGCAGTTGCCATGCGATGGCCGATATCGATCCATTTGTGTAACACCCTTAAACCATAAGGCCACTTGCGACGCCCTTTCACAAAGCATAAATGACACTCTCCCTTTCTTTTCTATTTGGTGTAATGATACACGTACCCTTTCCCAGATCCTACAAATCTTTGCTCTGTACTCCAGGCTTTGCGGGTGTTAATTAGACTGGCACGGAACATATCTGACACTTGGCACCAGCACGAGACTGATGATATTGTTCATCACCTTAGAGATTGGATTAAGCATACCTCTTTCCCCATCCCCTCCCTTATAACCCATTGGGCATTTATAGCTCTTTTTGCATTTATACTGTTATTGTTACTACCCACTATATTAGGGTGTTTCCTTAGGATTTTTAGAGGTTCATTAGAGGCACTCAAAACCGAGGCCCTAATCTTGAGACCCCGTCTCCGCCCCCTTGATTAAACAAAAAGGGAGAATTTTGAGGGATTGACTGATGTTGGCTACGTGCCACATGGGGGTTGTGGCAAGATGGGGCAGGGACAAGATATTAGGAAGTAACCAGAGCTAACTCTCCTGAGGCAGGGGGCTGTACCATGTGGAGTTGTGGTGAACTGGGATAGGAACAGGATACAGGAAGTAGCCGGAGCATGTGCTCCTGAGGCAGGGGGCTGTGCCACATGGGAGCGGGACGGCAGAGAACGAGCTCCCTTTGTCTAGTCCTCTCCCTAGGTGCAGCGCTAACCCCAGACGTCTCCTTCCGGTATCCGGGCCTAGCTTCCTTTGTCACGACCTCTCCCTTTGTGCAGCGCTAACCCCAGACATCCCCTTCCGGTATCTGATCCTACAACCAGTCACTAGTGGGCGGGCTGAGGAGGAGGGGCTAGGAAGGTGTATAAGGGGCGGTAGGGGTCGGAGCTCGCTCTCTTGCTCCTGCTCTCTTGCTCCTGCTCTTGCTTTCCTGCTTGGCCTTGCTGTGATGGCCTCTGAATAAAGTTCGAGTGCTTGCACCTCCTGATCGGTTCGTCTCTATGTTTATCCGGGTGGGCTCCGAAGACTGGTAAGTAGTATGACTCTGGCAGCCTGCTCCTTATAGGAGGAGAGTGCACGGCGTGGCCGGCACACACCACCTACATTCTATCTCTCTCACATGGAAGCATGGCCCACTTGGGTACATCACCCCAATAACTGCCTTTATTTAACTTAGAGACTCTCCCAGTAAATGTGAATTCTTTCAGGAAACTAGAACCCACATGTCTTTAATCCATTATTTCTGGTGGCACCCCAACATTCTTGAGGTGCACCCTGAACCCATCATTAGGACTGTGTTCAAATCCTCCTATCACTTATTTCATACGGAGGATCTTGGGCAAGTGTGGGCTCTAAAATTGTTTAATCTGCAAGAAAAACCACTGAGGCAGAGCTCCAATCCAGTAGCACTTTATTAAAGGGTCCATCATCCCCTCTAATGAAGTGAGCCTCACATCTTTTTCATAATCTGAGATGCCCCCTGGTTGCCATGACCTCATTTTTATAGGGCTTGATACCCAGACACTCAAGAAGGCAAGGTAAAATACAAAATCCCATTGGTTATAGACCTTGTTTTTAGGGGCCAAAAATGATGTATCAGCTCACAAATGGTGTATCAGCAGGAGGGTCACAGGTTGGGCAAAGCTTGGAATATTTCTGTTGACTAAGTGGATATAAGATAGGCAAGACAATAGCTGGACCGGATCTAAAACTGTATTATAAAGCAGCAATCATCAAAACTACTTGGTACTGGCTAAGAAATAGAGTGGTGGATCAGTGAAATTGATTAGGTACACAAGACACAGTCAACGACTATAGTAATCTACTGTTTGATAAACTCAAAGACTCCAGCTTCTTGGATAAGAACTCAGTATTTGACAAAAACTGCTGGGAAAACTGGAAAAAAGTAGGGCAGAAACTAGGCATAGACCAGCATCTTACACCATATACCAAGATAAGTTCAAAATAGGTACAGGATTTAAACATAAAGAGTGAAACTATAAGCAAATTTGGAGAGCAAGGAATAGTTTGCCTGTCAGATCTATGGAGAAGAGAAGAATTAGTGACCAAACAAGAGAAAAAGTACGTTACAAAATGCAAAATGGATGATTTTGATTACATTAAAGTGAAAAGTTTTTGCACAAAGCCAATGCAACCAAGATTAGAAGGGAAACAGAAAGCTGAGAAACAATTTTTACAGCCAATGTCTCTGACAAAGGGCTCATTTCTAAAATACATAGAGAACTGAGTCAAATTTATAAGAATACAAGTCATTCTGCAATTGATAAATGGCCAAAGGATATGAACAGACAGTTTTCAGATAAAAAAATTAAAGCTGTCTATAATCATTTAAAAATGCTCTTAATCACTATTGATTAGAGAAATGCAAATCAAAACAATTCTGAGGTACCACATCACACTTATCAGATTGGCTAACATGACAAAACAGGAAAATGATAAATGTTGGAGACAATGTAGGAAAATTAGAACACTAATGCATTGTTGGTAGAGTTGTGAAATGATCCAGCCATTCTGGAGAGCAATTTGGAACTATGCCCAAAGGGCTATAAAACTGTGTGTACCCTTTGACCCAGCAATAGCACTTCTTAGGGCTGTATTCCAAAGAGATCATAAAAAGGGAAAAAAGAGCGACGTGTACAAAAATATAGCAGCTCTTTTTGTGGTGGCCAAGAATTGGAAATTGAGGGGATGCCCATCAATTGGGAAATGGCTGAACAAGTTGTGGTATATGTATGTAATGGAATTTTATTGTCCCATAAGAAAAGGTGAGCAGAGAGATTTCAGAAACACCTGGAAAGACTTGCACGAACTGCTGCTGAGAGAAGTGAGCATAACCAGGAGAATATAATACATAGTAACAGCCACATTGTGTGATTCTACTTTGTTAGATTTAACTCTTCTCAGCAATACAAGGATCTAAAAAAATTCCAAAAGACTCATGCTATCCACATCCAGGGAAAGAACTATGAAGTCTGAATGCAGATCAAAGCACACTATTATCTCTTTTTTGTTTTTTGTTTTTTCTTTCTTTGTTTTTTACCTTCTGCTCTGATTCTTCTTTCACGACCTGACTAATGTGATTGTACATGTATAGCCTAAGTCAGATTGCATGCTTTCTTAGGGAGGGGGGAAAGTTTAGAACTCAAAATCTCATAAAAGTGAATGTTGAAAACTAAAAATTAATTAATTAAAAAAAAAAGATGGACAAGGCAAGAGTCATCTCCAGTGATTAAGATGGTCCAGTTCTCATGTTGAGCAAAAGAAGGTGGTCCAGAGGTACAAAAACAAATTGGGGAACTTTCCATACCACACTAAGGTTTCCCACCCACGATGTACTTAATCATCAGCATTCTGGTGGTTAGGTAAATAAACTTCATAACTAGTAGTTGACAGCTCTGGGGCCTAATATACGGAACTTATAATCATTATTGCTATGGAATCGTTATCAAACTGATTAATACTGATTGGAATAAAATTGGGGTCTAACTGATCACCTATCACACAAGTCATATAATCTCTGGACCTCCATTTCCTTTTTTTAAAAATGAGGTAGTTAAGCTAGATGACCTCTAAAGTACCTTCCATCACTAAATCTATCATTCTTACACAGAGTAAATTTAAGAGTGAGAGAGAGTACTGGAAAGACTCGTATGGGCTGATGCAAAGTGAAATGTACTGGGTACAAAGTAACAATATTGTAAGATGATCAGCTGTGAATGACTTAGCTATTCTCAGTAATACAATTATCTGAGACAACTCTGAAGGACTTAAGATGAAAAATGCTATCCATCCTCAGAGAAAGAACTGATGGTGTCTGAATACAGATTGAAGCATACTTTTTTATTTTTCTTGAGTTTTTTTTGTCTATGTTTTCTTTATATGTTTTCCATGACTACACATGTGCAACCTATATTGAATTGCTTGCCTTCTCAATGAGGAGGTGGGTAGGGAGGGAGAGAATTTGGCACTTCAAGTTTTAAAAATGAATGTTAAAAATTGTTTTTTCATGTAACTGGGTAAAAATAAAATACTAAATAAAAGCTTAAAAAAAATAAAGTCCTCTATGTGTAGATGCCATCTGAGACACTCTGGGCATACACTATAAGACCTCACTTTATATTATGACTACTGCTACTAGTACATCACATTTCTCTTTCTTTTTTTTTTTTTTTTTTTTTGGCTAGGCAATGGGGTTAAGTGACTTGCTCAGGGTCACACAGCTAGTAAGTGTTATGTGTCTGAGGCCAGATTTGAACTCAGGTCCTCCTGAATCCAGGGCCGGTGCTCTATCCATTGCGCCACCTAGCTGCCCCTATATCACATTTCTCTAGCATAGTAATGTTTGCCAAGCATTTCCTTACAACAACCCTGTTCAGTAGGTAAGTAAGAGGAACATAAATATCCTCTTTTTATACATGGAGAAATTGAGGCTCAGAAAAGCGCATTTAGCTTGAGGCATAGTCAATAAGCTCTGTTACAGTACTACTTGTGTGACGTTGGTCATATCCCATCACCATTCTGGTTCTGTTTCTTCATCTATTAAATAAAAAGCTTGGATTACTAGATGTCAGGATCCAAAGCTTC
Source organism: Vombatus ursinus (assembly GCF_900497805.2). Classification (NCBI taxonomy): domain Eukaryota; kingdom Metazoa; phylum Chordata; class Mammalia; order Diprotodontia; family Vombatidae; genus Vombatus; species Vombatus ursinus. The sequence continues at coordinate 27,026,126 of NW_020954598.1, read as the reverse complement.
CCCTCTCTTTTTACTATTAGAAAGCACCCTGTTTTCCAGAGCTGAGGCCCAGCAATCAAGCTGTACCCTGAGCTTGGCATAACAACAATCCTTTACACTCACCTTCTGGATGAACACTGCTGTAACTAAATCACAGAAATGATGGTTCCTGAGCTTGGGCAAGCACCAACAGACCTAGACATGAATTCCTGCTGTGTCTGGACTTTTTGTCACTAGGCAACCTTGCCTCACTGTTGTGTTACGCTTTACCACTGTCGCTACACTACACTGATTCTTTGTCTAGGCTCAAATATATAAATCAAGGTTTAGCCCTACTGCTTTGGGTCTCCCATAGGAGATCCTGAAACATGTCTAATTATTCTCCCTCAAAGGAGCAAAGAAAGTTGTTTTTGTATAACCTCTGTGAGCTCTTTGGTATCTTTGGAGTTAACAGTGGTTGCAAAACCTTCATGACTCTTTGGTTATTTATTACCAGAGTTGACATCAATGATGCCTAAGGTCCCTTCCAGGTTTAAATCTATAATCCTGTGATCAAGAGGTAAAGTTACTCGCCTAGGGTCATATAGCTAGTATATGATGTGAATTCAGGTCTCCTGACTCTAAGTGCAATGAATTTCTTAATGTAGCTATGAACAGAAGTAGATAATGAATGGAATAGCACATTTTGACACGATTATAAGAAAAAAAAACCTCTAAAAATAAATGTTGTCCCAAAGTGCAATGAATGAGCTGTACAGAGGGCTGTGGATCATCGGATATTTGAAAGGGTAGACTAGCTAGGGAGACTGTGCTGTTATTATCATATTTTCCAGCAAAGGCAGCTTATTAGCCCTATGAACTTGTCTCCATGGGAGGCGAGAACTGAGTGTGAAAAGAGAATGTATAAATGAAAAGGCATTTATTTAGTATTTATTATGTGTCAGGCACTGGGGAGAAAGGGACAGGAAGAGACAGAGAGGAAGAGGGGGAGATGGAGAGAGAGAGTCAGTCTAGTAAGGAAAGACAACAGATGGAGGGGAGTGGAGAAGGGAGGTTGTAAAGGGGCCGTTGGTAGATGATGGGGCCAGGCTGGCTGGCAGGACTGTACATGAAACTGAAGTAGGGTCCCAGTCCCCATCCCCGCCCCCAGTCTCTTTCAACAGAGAATTGGGAGCGCAGCACCCGGAACTCCCTCTTGCCCCAGTCTTCAGACACGTGAGAATGAACCATCAAGTCGGACTCTTCCCCAGACTTCCTAGAGAGCACTCTGCTGGTGGATTAGCAACCGGAAGTCCGTGTTCACGTGCTTCCGGTGCGGCCATGGTTCTTTCTGGGGCTCTCGGAGCTCCCCCTCCCTCTCTCTTGGTGAGTCTCGAGCTGGGCTCCGAGGACCGGAAGAGGAGGGGCGGGGCCAGGGATGGGCGGGATGGCCTCCACGCGGGCGTCTCTCGGCCGCTTGGGCTAGGAGACAGAGAGCAAGGGGAGGGCGCCCCGGGGGCTGCTGGGAGGAGCCATTTCTCCCCACCCCCGCCCTCTCTGTACACTCCTCCGGGAATCGCGTAAACAGAGTCCATCAGAGTTCGGAGTGGGAGGTGCCGCTGACATGGACCTTCGGGGTTGTATAGGAGTTAAAGCCCGCACTGACAGGGCCGGAGAGGACGGAGGCCCATGGCGGGACGGGGGCGCCTTGCCGGGGTTTGGAATCAGAGCCAGTGGTGGCCGGTCGGGTTTGGGGAGGAGGAGAGGTAGTGAAGGGAAAAACGGGTCCTTGAATGCCGGGGTCGAGAGGACGTACTTTGTGGATCAAGGGGCGGTTAAGGGTCGGGGTAGGCCTGGAAGGGTGCAGGGGAAGTGACCTGTGAGAGACTGAAGCGTCCAAGGAAGAAGCTCGGCCAGGTGTCCTCTCCCCCCCTGTTTAGGGCCATACTGCCATTGAAGAGAACAGAGAATGAGGAACTGACCAAGGTCCTGGTGATGAATGGAAGAGCAAGAACCGTTTTGATATTGGAGACGTGGGCTGGAGTAATGTGGACGAGTGGGCTGGAACAGGATGAAGTATAAAGTAGGATTTATTCCAGAAAAGGGGAAAGTAACATAGAAACAGGGATACACACACACACACACACACACACACACACACACACACACAGAGGTATCATGAAAGAACAGGACAAGGAATGAGGAAACCTCAGGTTGACTTTTTGTTCTGACATTAACTTTCTGAGAACTTTTATTCTAACATTAACCATGGGCAAGTAACTTCATTTCTCTGAGTTTTAATTTCCTCATCTGTAAAATGATGGGGTTGGACTAGATGATGTCCAAAGTCTCTGGTAGCTCTAATGTCCTAGGATATTACATTACATATAGAATGGAACACAGTAAAAAAAAAAAAAATGCCCCCAGCTAGAGTAGGTATCGAGAAGGAGAGGAAAATAATGATTGAATAAGTAGTAGCATGAATCCAGCTTGTTGCAGTCTTTGAAATCTGAGAGTTTGGACTTGATAACTGCAGGTAAGAAGACTCATTGACACTTCCCCCACAAAAGGAGGGAAATTACAAAATTGCTTTATTCTGGGTAAAAAGGAGCAATAAGAGACTAGAGACAAGGAAGCCAAATGGTAATTTTTTGCAGTAACCAAGTATGTCCTGGTAGTGCAAATATAAAAGGATAGAGGATCCCACAAGTTGAGGATCTAACAACACAGTAATCCAGGAATTAGATATTAAGAGCCTGGATGCCTAGCACTCAGACTTTGCCAGTAGCAGAGCACATACCCTGGATAGCTGCTGGGGAGGAACTTAGATTTCTTGTAAAAATCAAGAATCTCAGGGCTGGAAGGTCTATCATCTAGTCCTAACCCTGCCAAAATCACACATTTCTACAGTGTTCCTGAGAAGAGGTAATATGGTAGGACTGGATAAAGATGGTGAAATATTGGGTTAGAATACCTGGCACATAGTAGGTACTTAATAAATTCATTTTGACTGATTCTGGGGGAAAAAAAATACTGTGTTAGAAATAACTAGCTCTGTGACCCTGGGCAAGTCACTTAATCCTTTGAGTCCCACTTTCCTCATTTACAAAGGGAGAATAATACTGCTTTCACTACCTGCCTCAGAAGGTTGTAAGGAAGATGTTTTGTAAACCATAAAGTACTTTAAAAATGGGAGCTATTGTTTCAGAAGCTTTTCTATCAGAGAAGAGCCCTGACTTTTATTACCATAGATACTTGTTTTCACAGCAGACTACTATGTTAACAGTATTCTTTCGTGTCTCAGTAGATGACACATCCTTCCCAAGCCACTTTGCTGGGGAGAAGCCAGCTGATGTGAGGACATCAGCTCCTAAGTAAGGACAGTAATTACTGAAGTTTCAGCCCTGATTTCTAAAGTCTTGGATGCCCAAGAGCAGGAGGAGAACCAGTCTTGGAGACGGAGATCCAACCTTTGAGGGAATATCCCTACTATTAGTGAGATCTTCCATCAATGACTTTGAGAGTTTCAATATCAGGAGACTTATTATGGGACTCATGAGACCTGGAAACATCTTTAAGAGCTCTATCAAAGGTGGCTGAGATATGACAAGCACAAAAAAGAAGAGGTCCTGGGTTGGCTGATGCTGGAGCAGTTCCTGACCATTCTGCCAGGAGAGATTCAGACCTGGGTGAAAGTGTTATTGTCCACACATTACGGAGGAAACTGGCTTGTCAGATGATTTCCAGAGACAACTTGATGGATCGACAGAAGGTGAAATTGGAGAAGAAAACTATTGATTACTTTGGGAAGTACTCATCACCTGCTGATTACCCATCTCAGCCAAATATACGATGACTTTGAATGTGAAGCAACCTTCCTTCCTTTTCAAACTTCAAAGCTCCAGGGCTCCTTCAGTGTGGGTGCTTCCTCTGCTGACAAAGATCTCAGTCTTCCCCACTTAACTGATGGCATCTTGCAGTATTCTGATTATCTCTTGTAAAGCCTTCCTAAGCTAGATGGATCCTTAACAACCCAGCCACTTTCCAGCCTTTTAAACAAAGTGCCCACTCTTTGACAGATCATTGTGTGAGACACTGAGGGAAATAGAATCAGGTTGGATCCAGTGCCTGCCCTTATGGATCTCACACAGTGCATGGTGCACAACTCTAAGACAAAATAACCAATGAAATGCATTCAAGAGGTTCACAGTAGGGTTTTTTTAAATTAATTTTGAACTTAAATACATAAAGATGAAAAAAACCATTTCCACTTACGCAATACAACATAAAAAGAGGATTCATTATAAAACCATGAATTTACATTTCAGACTTTACTTTTTTTGAAAAACTACATAATAAGTACTACAAATTGTTTTCAAAGCTACTCTGCTTTCTATGCTTCTTTCTAAAATTTCTTTTATTCTCTGCTGTGTACTTTTTATATTTTTTCCCTCCTTCCTCACCCCACCCTAGAGATGGCTACCATTAGACACAAGTATGTGTGTGTGTGTATACATATATGTATATATGTATATATAACCATAATATACATACTTCTATTTATCATTTCTTTCTCTGGAGGCAGATAGCATCTTCCTTCATATGTCTTTTGTAGTTGATTTGAGTATTTATAATACTCAAAATGATTTAGTCACCCACAATTCTTTCAATAATATTGCTCTTACTGTTTACAGTGTTCTCTTGGCTCTGCTCATTTCATTCTTCATTATTTTATGCAAGTCTATGTTCTTCTAAAATCCACAAGCTTATCATTTCTCATAGCACAGTAGTATTCCATCATGATCATGAACCACATCTCATTTAGCTATTCCCCAATTGACGAGCATCCCCCAGATTTCCTGTTCTTTACCATTACAAATAGAAGTACTATCAATACTTTAGAACATATAGGTTCTTTTTCCCTACTCATCTTGAGAAAACAAACCTACTATTGGTGTTGCTGGGTTTGGGCATAATTCCATATTGCTCTCCAAAATGGTTGAATTAGTTCACAGTTCCACCAATAGTGAATTAGTGTCCCAGCTTTTCCACATCCTCTCCAACAATTGTTGCTTTCCCCCTTCTATCATTTTAGCCAATCTGATAGATATAAAATGATATCTCAAGGTTTTAATTTGCATTTTTCTAATCAATAATAATTTAGAGGGGTTTTTTTTGTTATATTTTGTTTTTTGGTGAGGCAGTCAGGGTTAAGTGACTTGCCCAGAGTCACAGCTAGTAAGTGTTATGTGTCTGAGGCCAGGTCCTTCTGACTCTCAGACTGGAGCTCTATCCACTGTACTACCTAGCTGCCCCAATTTGGAGCATTTTTATGTGATTATAAATTCTTTTGATTTCTTCATTGAAAAGCTGCCTTTTTATATCCTTTGACTATTTTATTAATTGGGGAATGACTCGTATTCTTAAAGATTTGACAAAATTCTTTAAATATTTGAGATATGAGACCTTTATCTCAGAAACTGTCTATAAACTTTTCCCCAATTTTCTGCTTTCCTTCTGCTCTTGGCAACACTGGTTTTATTTGTACAAAACCTTTTTATGTAACCAAAATTATCTATTTTACACCTAACTTTGCTATCTCTTGTTTGTTCATAAATTATTTGACTATCTATAAATCTGAGAGGCAATATGTCCTGTGTTCTTCTAATTTTCTTGTAATATATCCTTTTATATCAATACAGTTGTGTTTATTGAGGTCAGGGCAAGGGAAAGACTGCTGCTGACAAATCGTCAGCAAAGGTTTCCTAGAGTAGATGGCATTTGAGGGGGACATTAGAAGCTGGTTCAGGATTAAACAAGTGGCGAGGGGGAGGAAAGACGTTCCAGATACTGGTAACAAACAACACCCTTAAATAGTCCTGGTCTTGAAGTTTGTACTTTTTGGTAGAAGCTGCTTGAATTTTTGCTTTGCTTGCAGAACCTTTGAGCATCTAGGGTTACCTTTGGGTCCATTGAAAGCCAGAAAAACTTTAGTGGTGGAACTTACCGAAGCAGGCAGATCTTTTGAAGTGGGCAAAGAGTACTTAACTTCATGTATCCCTTTGATCTTTGGCCCCTTGTAATTTTGTTTATTCAACAAACGTTTTAGAGACACATACTACATAGAGGCACTTGAATTGATGCTTGGAATTAAAAGGAACAAAATGAAATAATCCCTTGTCTTGCAGAAGCTGATATTTTCCTGGGGGGTGGGGGGTGGTATACATAAATATGTATAATACAAGGTAGGAAAGGAGGTGGGGGAGATTATGAGACAGGAAAATTTGAGGGAGAGTACACTAAAAATGGTGGGTAGGGGGTGATCAGGAAACTTCATGGGAAAAGTGAGACCTGAGCTAGGTCTTGAAGGAAGAGAAAGATTCTGAAGGGCAAAGACAGAGGTAATAATACATGCCAGGCATTGTGTACAGCTTATGTGAGTGCGTGGAAATGAGAGTTGGCATGCCTAATGGGGAGCTAGGAAGGAAGTAGTCTTATTTGGCTGAAACATGGATTGCATATGTGAGAGTAATATGCAATAAGGGTACAAAAGGAGGTAGGGGCCAGATGGTGGATGTTCTTGAGTACTATACGAAGGCACAAAAATCCAGTGAAGAGAGGAATGCTTGAAAAGCAGAATTGGCCAAGTGGATGTGCAAAAATTCACAAAGCAGGGAAGATCATGGACATGATTGTAAGTAGTAGGGTGGGTGCCAGTACTAATAAAACTGAGGTAGAAGAAATTATTGCTAGGACAAGTTCCTAGAAGAGCCTAGTGGGGAGCGATTAAGGCCATGAAGTATTGATAGCTTAAGTCATCTCCTGAATTGGATAATAATAGCATTTATATGGTACTTTAAAGTTTGCAAAGTGCTTTACAATTATCTCATTTTATCTTCACAAAAACCCTAGGAGCTAGGTATTATTATCTACATTTTATAGATGAGGAAACTGAGGCAGACAGGTTAAGTGACTTACCCAAGGTCACATGAGTCAAATATCCTCCCTACCCATCCCTATTCTCCATGGTGTCTCTTCTGAGGTTTAGAGAATAGTTTTCACTAAGATTTGCTTACACTCATCCCATATATTTACATTTCCCATTCCCTTCCCAGGTACAGAAAGTGCTTTTGGCAGTGACAGCCATCCTGGAAACAGTAGAAGAAGCACTTTCTACAGTATCCCTGAGAGGCTGCTCATCAGCTGAAATCTTCCTGGATCCTTGTAATTGTGGGGCTGTGCCTTGGCAAAGCTGTAGTCTATGTGGTACTCTCTGCACCCCTTCCCTGGGCTTTCATTCCCAGACCTCAACTTCACATTTACCTTAGAATCGCACGATACAGAACTTGAAGAAGCCTTGGAGATCATCTCTTCAGCCATCTCATTTCTCCTTTTGTCCTACTGAGTATCTTCTTTTCCATCTGCTCTTCCCATTGGAAGTCACTGGAACTCTGCTCCATTTCTGTACACATTTGGGTGATTTCCTATTCTTTCTGTCCCTTCCTGCAGCTTTCCACTGTCTTTGTCTTAAGTTATTGGGAACATTGCCATAAACATAGGGAATAATTGGGAGACAATTTTGACAAGAGATGGCAATATGGTGGAATGGAAAGAGAGTTGGATTTGGAATCAATGAACCTGATTTTGGATCCTGGCTCAGCCACTTAATACACATGTGACCACGGGCAATTCAATCACTTTAGGTCTCAGTTTCTTCATTTGTAAAATGAGAGAGCTGGACTAGATGACGTCTGTGGTCCTTTCCAACTCTAAATTTATGATACTAAGAATCCTAATTTCATAAGTCAATTTGGTAGTAGGGAGGACCGTTTTCTAGATACTTAGGAATCCACTCTGTGTAAGGAAGACAGTGATCCTCATTTGGGAATTTCAGGTCAGGATTTCCTTACGTTTCTTTCTCCTTCAGCTCTTCCTACTCCCTAGATTCCTATCTTTCCCAAAGAGAAGATCCAAGAAGACCAGGAGAAGGTGGTCATGCCTCTGATGGCCAAGGTCTTGGTGAGTTATGGCTCCCTCTGACCTTCCTAAGGTCCTGTTCCTTGCTCCTAAGTGTGACTGTAGCATATTTCCTCATCTTGAGGTTTCTCAGTCTAATAACAGCCCACTCCATTGTGTGATCCGCATACTAGATATCATCTTTCACATAGGGTGCTTTCTTGATTTCTCCATATAGACAACCCCACCCTCATGATGTTGCTTTTGTACCTCATACAGAAACTGATAGATCGGGTTGTCCCTAGGATAGCAAGAACATGTTTCAGGAGTTGGTGATGTTTGAGGATGTGGCTGTGTACTTCACCCAGAAGGAATGGGCAGATCTGGCCCCAGCTCAGAGGGCTCTATACAGGGACATGATGTTGGAGAATTAGGGGAACCTAGCTTCCCTGGGTAAGGCCTCTCTGCCCCTTTAACTTGGGAACTATATACTGGGGTATCTTTGCTTCAGTCTCTTTAGTACCTGTAGAAACATCTGTGTGTTGGCTTGGGAGTCATAAGGTTAGGGTATGATTGAGTGTGTGTCATGTGGAAGAGAGATTAGACTTGTTCTACTTGTCCTCAAAGGGCAGAATTATGCAGTAAGGGAAAGTTACAGAAAAGCAGATTTCAGCAAGTCATGTGGAAACAATTTCCCAATTATAATTCTCTCTAAAAATGGAATGGGCTGCCACCAGAGATATTGGCTTCCTCATTAACCAGAGCTCTTCAGCCAAAGGATGGATGACTATTTGTCAGAGATGTCATAGAGCTGACACCTGTTTTGGTGTAATTTGAACTTGATGTCCTATGAGACTCCTTCCAGGTTTAAAGTTATGTATGTTATTTAGGTGCATGTCAGAAGGGCTTTTCAGTATAGCTCGTAAGTGAACAATACCAGTAAAGTTGGAAATAGCTCTTCACGTGTGACTGAAGCCTTTCAAATTCTATCGAAAAAATAAACCTTCATCTTAAAAGCATGTGCTGAAGTTTAGTAACAAAAATAGCCCAGGCATTTCCCTGCAGAAAGAATTGTTTCTAGTATTTAGAAAAATGTATCAATATGCAGAGACAGGAAATGAGAACGAGAAAAGACTCAATCAAATAAGATACCGTGTTTTTATTTGGTGAACATATTTTGTATTTTTATAATGCTATAAGGAATTTGGTTGATTTAGAAAAACATGGAAAGATGCTATCCACCTTCAGAGAAACAGATGACAAGTGGAAATAAACATGTTACATATATGTATGAGTATATATATGTATATATGCATGTTTATAGATATCTCTGTATATGTGTGTGTGTGTATATATGTATACGTATATATTTATTTATATATATGTATATATCGCCTTGCTTAATTGTAGCCTTGTACCCTTGTTTGGGTGGGGAGGAGGAAGGGGAAAAAAATAAAATAAAAAGTACACAGCAGAAAGCAAAACAAAATCTACAAGGAAGCAAAGAAAAGTTGGACAGCTATGAGAACAATGTATAGTATTTATTATATCAGTTTTCCTGAAATGGAAATTTATTGTTTTATCTTGAATCCTCTCTTATGTTCTGCTGTGTACATGGCAATGTGTTTTTCTTATTTTGTATTTAAGTTTAAAATAAATTTTAAAACTTACAAAAAAAAAGTTAGTTGAAACAATAAATAATTTAGCAAAGTAAAGAAAAAGAGAGAGAGAGAAAATGAAGGAAGCCATTCTTTTATTTTTTCAACCTCTAGGATTTAGGCAGCATTGCCCAAATACCCCTGACCCTCATGACAAAAGAAATGAAATTCACTTTCTCTTCTTCTTGTTTCCTCTCAGAAATGTATTTGTTGAAAACTGGGGGTAGGAACTGTATTTTTAAGAAAACTGCCATTGCTAGGGAGTAGCAGAATAACCACAAAACAAAATCTTCTCCTTTCTCCTAGTTACCATTCCTAATTCCTTGGTCATGCTTGTTTATTCCTTCCAAGCAGGGACTTCTTTTTTCCTGGACAATATTTGATCCTTTCCCACAATCCTTAATTCTCCTTTTCATTCACCTTAGTATGCTTCCTTCATTTCCACTTTTCATTTTAATTGTCCCACAGTGCTTTTATGTATTTATATAGTTATAGATATATAGATATACACACATGCATATCTATGTATGTATATATCCATGTGTATACATACATATATATACTCAGTATATACTAAGTATGTGTATATATGTATATGTGTATACACACACACACACACACACTCCTCAATTAATCTGGCCTTTCTCCTTTCTTTGAACATATGTCTTCGCACTGTCCTTTATCTTTCCTTCTTTTGATTTCACATTCTGCAAAGTAAAAAAGCTTCAAAATGGCACTTTCCCCACTGCAATAGGCAGTCTTTTCACAGTTTACCATAATTATTAAGCTGTTCTCTAGATTTTGATTAAACTCCCTAATTAAAACTGGAAAAAGGTGACATTTGTATTTTTAATTTTACTTATCAGGATTCAAGACTACAATTGTGAATGATGAAAGAACTCAAAAGCAGGAAATTTCTGAAGAAGTAAAATTCCAGGAAATAACAGCTAAAGGACTCCAAAGAAATATTTTGCTGGTACCTGAATTAGGAATAATCTGTGAGTGGGAGAAAAGATTAAAAGAGCAACAAAGAAATGAACAATGGAAGAAAGCAAGAAAAGAAGAGCGAGATTTCATACATTGCATAGTTAAGGATAAGAAGACTCCAGAGAAGAAAGGGGTCAAAAATGTGAGGAGATTGAGGAAGGCTTTAATTTCATTTCTAATCCTGCTATAAATCAAAGAATTTCTAGATGCCAGAGAGACTATGAGTGTGAAGCATGTGGAACACAGTTCAACCAGAGTCTTCATCTTCTCAGTCATAAGAAAATTCACAGTAGCAAGCGTCCATAAAAGTGTAATGATTGTGGGGCACTCTTCAGTTACTGGCCCCCCCTGCTGGTACATGAGAGAATGCATACTGGGGAGAAACCCTGTGAGTGTAGTGAGTGTGACAAAGCCTTCACTAATAAGAGCAACCTTGTTGATCATCAGAGGATTCACACTGCAGAAAAACTGTATGAATGTGACGATTGTGGGAAGACTTTATTTTTGAGGAAAAGTTTCATTGAGCATCAGAAGGTCCACAACTGGGAGAAAGCATATAAATGTAATGAGTGTGATAAGATCTTTAGTTACAGATCAAAACTTCTGGTACATCAGAGAATCCACACTGGAGAGCAACCCTATGAATGTGATGATTGTGATAAAGCCTTCACTAGTAAGAGAAACCTTCTTGATCATCAAACAATCCATATTGGGGAAAAACCCTATCAGTGTAATGAGTGTGGAAAATTTTTCAAACATAGCTCAGTTCTTATTTGCCATCAGAGGATCCATACAGGGGAAAAGCCTTTTGAATGTAAGGAATGTAACAAAGCCTTTGCTACTAAAAGCAGCCTTGTTGATCATCATAGAATCCACACTGGGGGAGAACCCTATGAATGCTATGATTGTGGGAAATCGTTCATTTTGAAGAAGAGTTTTATTGGCCACCAGAGACTCCATAATAGGGAGAAATCTTATAAATGTAATGAGTGTGAAAAGGCATTCAGTTACAAATCTAGTCTTTTGATATATCAGTGAATTCACACTGGGGAGAAGCCCTATGAATGTAATGAATGTGACAAAATCTTTGCTAATAAGAGCAACTTCATTGATCATCAAAGAATCCACACTGGGGTAAATCCTTACAAATGTAGTAACTGTGGGGTAATGTACATTTTGAGGAAAAGTTTCATTAGACATCAGAGACTACACAATACAGAGAAATCTTATAAATGTAATGAGTGTGAGAAAATATTTAGTTACAGATCCAAACTTCTTGTACGTCAGCGAATTCACACTGGAGAGAGAGCTTTTAAATGTAATAATTGTGACAAAGCCTTTACTCATAAGAACAACCTCGCTGATCACCAGAAAATCCACACTGGGGAGAAACCCTTTAAATGTAATGAGTGTGGGAAGACTTTCAAATGTAGTTCAATTCTTACTTGTCATCAGAGGATCCACACTGGGGAGAAACCCTTTAAATGCAATGAATGTGAAAAAACTTTCAAACGCAACTCAGATCTTACTTGCCATCAGAGGATTCACACTGGAGAGAAACCCTTTAAATGTAGAGAGTGTGGGAAAACATTCAAACGCAGCTCAGATCTTACTTGCTATCAGAGGATCCATACTGGAGAGAAACCTTATATGTGTAATGTGTGTGGAAAAGCCTTTGCTACTAAACCAAATCTTACTGGCCATCAGAGAATTCATACTGCAACAAAACCGTATGAATGTATTAAGTGTGGAAAGGCCTTTAAATATAGCCAAAACCTTGCTGCACATCAGAAAATTCACACAAGGGAGAAAACTTTAAAATATTATGAATAAAGAATACATTCTATTCAGTTCTCAGGTCTCTCCCCTCTCTTATCTGTTCCCCCCCCAATTTTTTTAAATTTAACTTTCATAAGAACAAATGTTCAAACCTGTGACCCAAAATAGAAAAAAAGTGATATGTGTAAATATAAACATCGGTTATTTGTCTGTTCTTAGAGAAAAGTGAGTATATTGACATAACAAAGTTGTAGTAATATCATCCTGCTACTATTTAGATTTAAAATTTTTTCCAAATTTTTTTCAACTAAAAAAGCATTTATTTGCTTTCTCTGCTTCCCTTTCCTTTTGCAAAAAGAAAAAAAATACAAGCCTTGTAAGAAGTAAATGTATTCAAGCAAAACACATTCCCACATTGATATGTAATAAATGTCTCATTCTCCATCTGAAGCCTGTTACCTCTTCATCAGTGATCTGGAATTGTAATTGGTTGTTGGCATTGAACAAGGTTCTTAAGTCTTTCAAAGTTACTTTACAATGTGTTTACAATGTTGTTGTATAAATTGTTCTAGTTCTGCTCATGTGACTTTGTATCAGTTCATATAAGTTCCCAAGTTACTCTGAAACTTACCCTTGTGTCATTTCTTACGGCACTATGATGTTTCACTACATTTGTATAACAAAGTTTGTTTAACCTTAGCCCAATTGATGTCTCTCCCCCATTTATCAATTGGAGAATGGCTTTTATTCTTATAAGTTGTAATCAAGGCCAACATGACAAAACAGGAAAATGATAAATGTTGGAGAAGATGTGGGAAAATTGGAACACTAATGCATTGTTGGAGGAGTTGTGAAATGATCCAACCATTTTGGAGAGCAATTTGGAACTATGCCCAAAGGGATATAAAAATGTGCATATAAGCATGCTGCAAAGATTATTTCCAGTTAACTAGCTCCATTCTTTCCTTAAACTTAATTGATGAAATCCACCTCTTCCTACTATCTTCCCCTTCTTCCTGCCCCCAATTGGAAGAGAAAAAAAAACAAAACCCTTGTAGCAAATATATAGCCTCACACTACATACATCCTGATTCCTTCACCTCTTGGGAGGTAGGTAGCATGTTTCATCATGAGTCATCTGGAATCTTGGTTGGTCATTGTGTTGATAAAAGTTTCCTGCCCTCTCTTTAGGCAGCTAGTTGGCACAGTGGATCATACTGGGCCTGGAGACAGGAAGACCCGAGTTCAAATGTGACTTTAGACATCCACCAGCTATGTGACACTGGGCAAATCATTCAGACACTGCCTCAGTTTTCCCATATACAAAATGGGGACAACAATATCATTGATGTCCCAGGGCCATTGTGAAGATAAAATGAATCATTTGTAAAATTACTTGCAAAGTCCAATATGCTACACCAGTTCTAGCCTTTATTATTTTTAAAATCATTATTAATAAAGAAGAGGATGGTGGAAAAAAATGGAAAGCGCTGAGTACCACTGCCCTAGATTTAAGGCATTTGGCTTCTCCACTGCACTTTTTTGCCTCACCTAGAGCCCAGTGACAGGTTTTTATCTTTTTTTTTCTTTCCTTTTAAAACTCTATGATCTAACCTCAATGGTTAGAATTTGCTTTGCTTCAGACTAATCCCTCTCTTAATCTATTATCTCTTATTACCCTTTCTTCTGTATTTCCTTAAATATATTTAGGGTAATATATTTTTATACCTGTCTCTTTGTGTTCTTTTCTACTTTGACCAGTTATGATGGAAATAAAATGTGTCACTTGCTCTCCCTACTGTTTCCTTAGGCTTCCACTTGTGCATGCAAATTATAAGCTAATTTTCCTTGCTCTTCTTTGACTCTCCCTTGCCTCTCTCCAACCATAGTATTCTATCTCTCTCTTTTTTAAATATCAAAACATAACAAAACCATTCCCAGGTTCTCTGTCTTACTAGACTCCCTCTATGAGCCCTGATGATAGGATTCTTCAGAGACAAATATATCGTCTCTCCATATTAGAATTTAAACAGCTCATCCTTGTTTAGTCCCTTATGATTGCTTGTTTATGTTTCCCTTGATTCCTGGGTTTGTATTTCAGAGTTTCACAGCTTTGATGTTTTTATCAGGAATATTTGGAAATTTTTTTATGTCCATTTTTTCTCTTGTAGGATTAGACTTTTTCTGAGTAAGTAAAAGCCTATATCTTTTGCTTTCTGGAATATTTCAATCCCACCTTGTCTTTGTAGTGGTGGTTGCTAAATCTTGTGTAATCCTGATTATGGCTCCTTGGTGCTTGAATTCTTCCTTTCTGACTGTTTGCAGTATTTTGTGGTTTGTTTGTTTGTTTTTTTGTTTTACTTGGAAGCTTTAGATTTTGGCTATAATGTTCCTGGCAGTTTTTATTTTGGAGTTTCTTTCTGGAGATGACTGTTGAGTTCTTTCCGTTTCCTATACATTGTACATGATGTTCTGTTCTATGTTTTTATACTAATATACATAAATATATATATATATATGCTAACAGGATTTTTGTGAATATACATATATATGTTGTTAACAGGATTTTTACTGAGCCGGTCTTTAACTTGAGAATGCTCGGAGCCACACAATGCAGGCCTAAAGATGGGAATGCCAGTAATCAAGCAGTTTAATTAATCAGTTTCAGAGTGAGTAATGTTCCCTTTGCTAAGTAAAAGCACAGGTTATATACTTAAATCACAACTGGGGAAGGAGGAGGGAAGGTGGATCGCAAACAATTGTTTGCATAAGTCCCACAATACAACAATTCTGGAGTCAAGTCTTTGGGGGTTGTGACCACTTCCCCTAAAGTACAGAACCAATCTTTGATTCCATTCATTTAAGGTCCTGTGATTGTGAGCATTGTCAGAGTTTTTTTGATTTTTGATTTTTTGATTAATCAGTTTAAGCTGCATTGTAAGCTGACTCCCAAGCAGCTCCTGAGAAAACTAAAATATTAGTATATTCATTACACATATCATATTGATTATTATAAAAATTTTAAGTTCCCTTCTCAATGTATACACACATATACTTAGTTTGATTTCTTTTTAAAATTAAATTATATAATGGTTTATCAATTTGGTCTTTTAAAAACAGCTGTTTTATTACTTTTTTTTGGCTTTCAATTGCTTAGTCTACCACTGATTTTTAAAAAATGTTTTAAAAAGTGATGCTCTCTTAAATTTTTTTTTGTATCCCTGTCACTTCCCATTGACTTTTCCATCTCCCTCCATAGAACCCTCTCTTGTAACAAATAAGTACAGTCAAGGGAAACATGTCTGAAATATGTGCCTCGTTCCTGCACTTATTGTCTACCATCCTTGTGTTGAAGGGCAAGAGGCTTAGTTCACCATCACTTCCTCTGAAGTAATGATTCATCATTGCATTTCTCGGAATTCTGAAGTCTTTCATTGTTGATTTCTTTCACATCATTGTAGTCACTGTGTAGTAAATTTGTGTAGTAAAGTTCTCTTGATCTTGATTACTTCCTCTGCCTCTTACGAGTCTTTATTATTTTTTTTTTGCTTTTAAGTGACTTGCCCAAGGTCACACAGCTAGTAAGTGTCAAGTATCTGAGGCCAGATTTGAATTCAGGTACTCCTGACTCCAAGGCTGGAGCTCTATCCACTGCACCACCTAGTTGCCCCCCTCTTGCAAATCTTTTCAGATTTCTTTGTTCCCTTTTATGTGTCACTTCTTAGAGTGCAATATGGCACAATCAAGAGAGGAATTTGCACAGTCACCACAATAATATAAGGAGAAACAACTTACCGTTCTTAGCATAGGTGGTGTTTGTTTTCATTTGCAGAGGTATGAACTAGAGTTGCACAATGGAACATATACTTTCATATGGTCAATGTGTTGATTTTTTTTTTTTTTTGCTTGACTACATTTGTTTCATTTGTTACAAGGGATAGTTTGTATGAAGGGCATGAGTGTGTGGGTAGTAACAGGGTGCAAGGGAAAAAAAAACCAGTAAAACCTTAAAAAATACATAGAAAAGAAGGACTAGTTTAGAAGGGGACACAAGCAGGGCATTGTTACCATTGTGTTGAATTTGTTTTTTATAAAACAAACAATTTCATAGTTTCATATACAAATCTTTTTTGTGTACTGAAAAGTTAATGTTGATTATCTAACGTTCATAATAATTAAAAAGTGGATCAATGAACTAAGCATGCATTTTGAAACTAAAAAATCAACAAGTTAACCTCAACATGTACCCAAAAGAACTCCTGACAATTGGAGGTTACAGATAAAATGGAAAGTTGAAAGTTTAATTGACAAAACAGTTGTTTTTTTCTTTAAAAAATAGATAAAACATTAGCTTATGATTTTTTTAAAAGAGGAAAATTAAGTTGCCAAAATAAAAAATTAGCAAGGTGAATTCAGAATAGGGAGAAAATAATTATCAGAAATTACACAATTACATGACAGCCAAACTGAAAATTTAAAAGAAATGGATGCTTAGCTGCTAAAATACAAAATACCAAATTAGTAAAACAAGCAATAGAACTATTACCTCCATCTCAGAAAAATCAAGCAATCCATAATGAAGTACTAGAAACACACACACACACACACACACACACACACACACACACACACACACACCCGATGGATTTATAAGATAATTCAATCAAATTATCTTATAATCGAGCAATGAATATCTGACCCATCAAGGCACTCAAGATTTCTTTTATGACCTTAGGACTAGCTTCTTGGAGTCTCTGCCAGCACAATTAAAAGCTTTGTATGGTCCTATCAAATTGCAAGGACTTTAAACATGGATCCTGTGATGACCTCTAGGTTTCTTGTCCAAGCACTACTAGTCTACCTAAGTTCTGAGAAACTCATCACAAAAAATTCCCCTCAGATCAATGATCATGTCCAACCCTCAAAAACCATCTACTAAGTTGCAAAGGGCTTGTAGTTTGAGTTTTAAGGAGTATCCACACTGACAGAACTAGGGATTCTCAAAGAATAAACATTTTCTAACTTGTACGACAGTTGAATGTGAACTCCCTGAAAGCAGAGACTAGTGTCTCACTTGTGTATTTACGTCCCCTCCCACCCTGCATAGTGCGTGCCACAGCATAGGCACTTATTAATACTTAATTGATAATGTATATGCATGACTCCTTCAGCTAGTCAGTAAACTCGCTGAGAACATAAACTGTCATATTCACTCCTTTATCCCTTCTTTAGCACTGTGCCTTTTTCAAAGTCGTGACTTTATACTTTAATTGTTTGAAATTCAAAAGAAATTCAATGAAATTGAAATGTTTGTTGAATTGAACCAAAGAGAAAGGGAATGGAAAGAGAAAATGAATTTTTGATAATAGAAAAAAAAATTAAACTTAAAAAAGGCATTAAAAACCTAACCAGTTCATATCGTAGATGAACTAAAAGCCTTAGTCTTGAGCCTGTGTTTATGACACTATCGACAACAGCAAAAGAGGAGGAGCTGGGTCCGAATGGGAGCAAGGGGAAAGGAGCCATTCTTAAATTAGAGACATGCAAACACTTGTCTTGTTATAGGTGGGCACAGTCAAGTTTGGACTATTTATGAGAAAAGGGACGACTCTCTCACTTTTGGTGAAAACCGTTTTTATAACTTGGCTTTAAAAGGTTTGGTTTAGCATCTGGTCCTATCCCCTCGTATGTCAAAGACGAGGAAACTGAGGTTCGGGGGAGAGAGCCGTAGCTTAGAAAGGGGCAGGTAGGTCCAAACCCCGATCCTCTGACGCGCGGCCATCCCTAGGCTGCTTCCCCCTTGGGTTGCCCCTTTCCTTCCTTCCCGTTTCCCACCCAAAAAGCAAACGAGACGCCGACACCTCCAGGGCTCCTAGAGCGCAGCCGGAAGCTGCTGTAGAGCCAGGCGATGACCGGCACCTACTTCCGGTCAGCCATTGTTCTTTTTATCCTTCCGTGAATGGCGGAGGTCTTCGTCTTCTGCCCTGCCCTTTCCTCTCCCTCCCCGTCGGGACCCTGGAGGTCGCTCAGTCGCTGTTCCCTGTAAGTGTGGGCCCGGGTCTCAGGGAACGGGGCAGGCTACAGTGAAGGGGAGTCTTCGGCCTGTGCGGCTTCCATCCTGGCCTTCAGGGGGCGGGTCGAACCACTCCCTCCTCCTACCGCCCCCTCCCCCACTGGAGTGGGGTGGGGAGGAACTGAAGGAGGGCGGGGGAGGAGCCACCGCAGGGGCTGCTGGGAGGAGCCACGCTCTAGCTCCTGCCCCACCCCCGCCCCTCTCCCTCTCCCTCTTTGGGGACCCTAGGTGGAGGCTGCCTTGGGCTGGGTGCGGAGGGGTCGACTTTCCCCGTTCTCACGTGTTCACCCCCGGGGACCCCAGAAACCGACGTTGCCCTTCCCGCTGCCTCCGGCCCTTTGTGCGGATCGGAGGGGATCTGTGTAGTGTGTTTTGTAAGGCTTGAAGTCGATTTTACGTAGACGTCAGCTGTCATCATTGTTAACCTGGCCAAAGTAGCTTTACAGAAGTCAATCAGAGACGGGCAAAAAACTGCATTCAAGGAGCTCACGGTCTAACGTAAGAGACAAAATGCGGACAACTGCACAAACGAGCATTATATACGGGATGAATTGGAGATAATCAGCAGAGGGAAGGAGATTAGGATGGGATTTTGGCTGGGACTTTAGGGAAACCAGTGTGGAGATGAGCAGGAAGAATAGGGGAACAGCCATTGAAAACGCCTGGAGATTCTCAGTGAATGGGGGAGGAGCAGGAGAGAGGGAGAGAATTCAGAACTCAAATTTTCCCCGAAATGAATGTTAAAAATAAATAAATAATGAATTTATTTTGAAAAGAAAATGCCTGGAGTCTGGAGTTGACTTGGAACAGCAAGGAGACCAGTGTCACTAGAGGCAGAGTACTTGGAAAGGAGTGGGGTAGAAGAAGACTGGAAAGGTTAGGAGGGGGCCAGGTTGTGAAGGACTTTGAATGCCAAACAGGATTTTATATTTGATTCTGGAGTTGATAGGAAGCCACTGGAGTTTTTTGAGCACAAGGGTGACATGAGCAGGTTATCATCCTTTTAATATCGGCCCCTCCTTTTCTTGACTTCTCTGTTTCAATTCCTGGTATCTCCAGCCTCCTTACACTTTGGGAAGATTAATTTGACAACTGAGTGGAGGATGGATTGGAGTGGGGAGAGATTTGAAGCATTTTCTAAAGTTTGTACTAGAGAGGACCGTTTAATAGATTTCTTGGGCTGTAGAGCCAGAAGGATGTGTTTCTGAGATCACCAAGCTTTAACCCTCTGTGGCAGTGTGCAAGCTAAAGCAATTTTTAAATAATTAAAAACAAACAAAAAAAGACAAACGTGACAGAGTATGGGATCTGGACAACTCCCCCCTTGGATTTTCCCACCAATTTCAGGAGCCCAGCCTCAGATCCTTGGCAGTTTGTCTGAGGCATCAGACTCATCCCAGTATAATCCTTTCAGCTATCCTTTCATTGTGGCCCCTGACCCCAGCCCAACCCTTCATTCTGTTACCTTTGACCCAGTTCCTGAATTTTTCCGTATATTTCAGTCACTGGTGCCTCCACCCAAGACATCTAGCCTACCCCAACCTATCTTGCTTACTTAATTAGCTTACTTGACACTTCTTATTCCCATCTAAATCTTCCCACAATCTTTTTCCCTATAAAAATATCAGTCTTGTCCCTATCAAATTCAAAGAATCACTGGGAATCTCTCCCACTTCAACCTGTGTTTTAAAAAACTTACTACTTGGACTAAAAGAAGGCTTGAGTGGTTGAATTCTTTCAAGGCAGACTCGAGCCCTTTACCCTTGCATTTCAGGGCTCCCAAGAGTCTTACACCTCAACAAATGCATCAGATAAATAACATTTTCTAGTAAGATCAAACTGACAAGGAAGATAAATTGAGAGAAAGGTTTTGAATTTTAATACTGGGTATTTTTGGGTTCCCTGAACCTGGATTCCCCAAATATTTCAGACTGCCTAAGGGAACTCAATTCAGTAGATATTTGTTGAGTGCTACTACTACATGCAAGTAACTGATAGGCTGTGATGAATAAGAAGAGGAAGAGGAGATGACAGGTCTCTGCTTCAAAGAACTTAAATTTCAAAAACAGAAACAAAAAACAAAAACAATACTTGGGGCAGCTAGGTGGCGAAGTGGATAGAGCTCCAGCCTTAGAATCAGGAGGATCTGAGTTCAAATCTGGCCTCAGACACTTGACACTTACTAGCTGTGTGACCCTGGGCAAGTCACTTAACCACCCCCCCCCACCCATTGTCTCACCAAAAAGCAAAAAAACAAAAACAAAGAACTTAAATTTTCTGGGGGACTTATACTTTGTACACAAATAAATGTATAAGGACAGAATATAATAACTATAGGAAACTATAAGGTATAATGAAAATCTAAAAGTAGTAGAGATAATTTTCTGTTGTGGTGAACCTGAGAAATCCTGAGGGAAGAAGTAGCATTTGAGTTTCAATTTGTTTTAATATTTTTAAAATTTATTTACTTTTAGTTTTCAACATTCACTTCCACAAGATTTTGAGTTCCAGATTTTCTCCCCATCTCATTCCTCCCTCCACCCCAAGATGGCATGTATTCTGTATACCCTTCCTCTAATCTACCCTCCCTTCTATCTTCAGCTTCAGTTTGAAGAGTAGTGCTGGGCTTGGCTTGTGGGGGCCTGGGAATGGAGTGAAAAATATTTAGTTAACTCTTATTCTGTGCTAAGCACTAGAAATACAAATAGAAAATTGAGACAGTCCTTACTCTGGAGGACCTTACATTCTAATTCCAGGGGACAGCACCTCAAGGATGCCCAAACTTTCTGTTCAGTTCCTGGCAGATGGAATAGCCAGATGGTACTTATGTTCTGAGATAAAGGATCAGGGCCGTAACTGGGGAAGAGAGTTGGGAATAAGTAGTAAAGGACATGTCAAGAAAATAGACCTTTGAGCAAAGGCAGGGAGGTGAGAATATACATGGTGTACTCAGGTTAATGTCAAATTATGAAGGGCCTTGACTGCCAGACAAGGAATTTGATCTTTTATATTGCAGGTAGTATGGAGTCATGGAAGGTTTTTGAGCAGGGGATCAAATTAATCAGAGCAGATTGGACTTTTTGGAAGAATGTTGAGATTGACAGGTTGAATGTTAGAATGCTAAAGTCTTGGCAGAGGTAAATTCAACAGGAATTGTTAACTGATTGGATGTGGAAGATGAGAATAATTAGTTTAAGATGTGTGAAGTTTGTAGTGATTGGGAGGATAGAGATACTAGTAACTGAAACAGAGAAGTCAAGAGCAAGAGGAGTTGATTTTCAAAGGATGATCTAGATTTTTGTTTTGGATGTATTGGTCAGAGAATTTCCCAGGCCAAGGAAGCAGGTAACTGTAGGATGTGAGGGACAGTGTCTTCTAGAACCTTGGTGTGTGAATATCTACTACACATTATTTTTAGAAGCATAGCACTTTAAATCAATAGCATCTTGTTATGGAAGGAGCACAAGATTTAGAAGAACTGAGTTTGAGTCCCGCTTTAACACGTAGCTATGTTAAACTGCTTAACTTCTCAGTTCATTTTCTCATTTTTAAAGTGGGGATCTACTTCACAAAGCCATGAGGAAAGCATTTTTTATGAGCTGTTTAGCACCATGTAAATGTGAAACATGATTTCTGGTATGATATCTTGTATATGTATAGTACTTTACACTTTCACATGCATTTGTTTCATCTTAGCTTCAGGAAATCCCAGGAGATAGCAAGGACTTCTCTCAGTTACTAACTCCATTTTAGAAATGGGGAAACAAAGTCAGAAAAGTCAAGTAATTTATTCAAAATCCTATACCAGATAATCTGGGAATGGAACCTAGCAGGGTTCTTACCATACTATCTTTTGTGGTAACCCATCTGTCTTTAGAAGTGGCCTCTTAAAGTATCATATAAAAAGTGTGTCAGATAACTTTACCTGAGTATTCTGGGGAAAAATAAAATCATTCCCATCAAGTTTGGAATACTTACTAGAAATAATATATTTTTGTTTGTTTGTTTTTTGTTTTTTTCCCAAGGGGGATATTGCTCAGGAGCTTCCTGCCCTTCTCTAGAAGCCCAGCCTTCTGAACTCTTGAACTTGGCAATCTCCAAGACTGCTGTTGCCCAAAGAATCTCCCTTTTCTGTCTAAAAGGCCAGATTCTAGAGTAATGCTGCCTAGGAAACTGAAATCCTTTCTCCCTCACACCAAATGGTGGGGTCCGAGAACGTCGCACATGAAATCTCTTGAGCAGAGTGAGCAAGCACAAGTCTGTTTCTATGGGAAATAGCATTTCTGCTGCTCCATAGTTTAGACAGGGAAAGTCCATGCTCTAAAATTCTAATGTTCAGCCAAGTAAATAGTGGGGGAAACACATGCATTGCCTTTGTACTTCTGCCCCAAGTCAGCTCTTGTGAGTTTCTGGGGGGGAGGTTAGGGAGAGGAGGAGAGTAGATACAGGCCTTCACACCCCCCACACCCCCCCAGCTCCCCAAGAAAACAAGTGTGTCATGTACAGTCATCCAAGATGTTAGGGATCTCTCCCAGTGTTGAGATAGCTAATTTTGATTTGCAAAGCAGAGGAAAATACCATCCATGCCTTTATCCAACCTGTTGGCTTAAAATGTAATACTGTACAGAACCAGGTGTAAGTCCCTGGGGCAATTCTCTGTAGACCTACCTAGTTGACACTGGAGAGCCATCAGCCATTCAACTCTGTCAAAATTAATCTGATTGTACTGCCATCTAGCCTACATCCCTCCCATCTTTTGCTTAAGCACAGTATGAGATACTTTAACAAAAGCTTTGTTAGCATTTAGGTAAATTATATGTACTTTCAGTGTTCCCCCAATCTACTAGGTCAGTAACCCTGTCAAAAAAGATAATGAAGTCTGGGGCTGATCTGTCCTTGATGAAGCCAACAATGAAGTGTTCTAGAATTTTTTCCAGGAATTAAAATCACATTCACTGGCCTGTGGTTTACAATCTGTTCTTTTCCCTTTGTTGAAAATTCGGGCATTTATCCTTCTCCAGTTCTGTTATCTCTCTCATCCTCTATCATCTTTCAGTGATTCAGTGACCCAGCAGTCACATTGACTAAGTTTTTTTTTTTAAGTCTTCTAATTTTGTATTTTTCAATAAACAAAGCTATCTTCTCCCCACCCCCACTGGAAAAAAAAAAGTATGTATAGTCAAGCAAAGACATCTCCTAGTTCTTCCAGTGCCTGATGGTGTAATTCATGAAATTAGGTATCTTGAATCCATCAAAAGCAGGTATGTGCTTTCTTATCTTGGGTATCAGTTCCTCATTAGCTGTTTTTCCTTTTTTTATTTCTAGTATAAAAGATTCTCCTTGACAAAGAAAACAGAAGTAAAATTATAGTTGAGTAACTCTGCCTTCCCTCTGTTGTCAGTTATCCTGATCTCATCCACTTGAAGTGGTTGTCCTAACCCTTCTTTGATCTTTATTCCCCCTGAATACCTAAGCAAAAACTTTTTCTGTTCTCCTTACTTTTCTGCATAGATGTCATCACTTTGTTATCAGACCTTGCCACACTTTTATATTTGCCCTTTTACTTGTCCTTGCTTTCATCTTCTCCATTTATCTTCTAAAAGTATAAGTTGGATGGTCCAATGACTAACTTTGATAGACTTAGCTGTTCTCAACAGTACAGTGATGTAAGACAATTCCAAAAGATTCATGACAGAAAAAGCTATCCACATCCAGAAAAAGAACTATGGAGTCTGTATGCAGATTGAAGCAGACTATTTTATCCCTCTCTTTTTTCTTTCTTTTTCATGGTTGTTCCTTTTTTTCTGATTCTTCTTTTACAACATCATTAATGTGGAAATATGTTTAATATGATTGTTGCTGCTGTTTGTCCTTCTCAAAGAGGACCATGACCTCAAGGAAGTGATGCCGTGACATTCAGGTGAATTGGATTAAGTGAGGGAGGGCTGTGCAAAATCACCAACTTCACTTTCTCCTCCAGAGCCATTTGAGTCCAGTGGTGAGATATCAATCAGAACAACTGGAGATGGCCCAGGATGTGGTGGGGTACCTTGGCATTTTAAGCTAAGGTCTTTAATGGGTCTCAGTTTGACTGAGGCAGCACCCATTCAGTGTTTAATGCATAATAACAAGAAATGAGGCAAAGAATGGCCTCTTAAAAAATTTGATCTGGAAGGAGAAGACCCTCAGGATTTCTGGCCAAAACAGAAACAATTGTTATGTACATTAGTTCTGAGCCAATCAGGGCCCAAACAGTGACCGAGTAGGGTTTGGCCTGGTACCTATTATTAGCCAATCAGTGAGAGCCAGAGTGATTTTGTTTTGTTTTTTTTTAAATCTTAAAGACCAGCCTTAATATGAATGTACATGTATAGCCTATATCCCATTGCTTGCCATCTTGGGGAGGGGGGCAGGGAGGAAAGGAGAGAGAAAAAAATTTGGAACTCAAAATCTCATAAAAGTGAATGTTGAAAACTATCTTTACCTGCAATTGGAAAAAATAAAATACTGTTAAGTGGGGGAAAATATAAAAAAAAATAATCTTAAGTTGTACCTGTATAACCACATTGATCTGTTTTTTTTTTTTAGGCAGTTGTGGTTAAGTGACTTGCCCAGGGTCACACAACTAGTAAGTGTTAAGTGTTTGGTCTGAGTCTGGATTTGAACTCAGGTCCTCCTGACTTCAGGGCTGGTGCTCTATCCACTGCACCACCTAGCTGCCCCCTCCTGTTTTTCTTCTTTAAAGTTATTTCTTATGTATTCAAATTTGTATTCTCAAGAATTTTGCATTCCTTCTGAGAAGATTTCTGTAGAATTTTAATCCCTGAAATTTTACCTATTCTTCTTCTAAACCCTTTGAAATCTCTTTTCTCCTAGTTTTGGGGTCATGCTGTGCCGGACTTTTCTTTCCTCTATCACAAACTCTGAGGGAGTCAAACCCAATCAGGAGCTGTTGTCTGTCCTCTTAACAAGTTACCACTGGACATGCTTGTGCTCTAAGGAAATAGATAGACTTATCAAATTGAACTCCCTTGATTAATTACCCTACCCCATATGTAGTATATTGTGGAAGAATCAATTAGATGGTTCTGTAATAATTAAGTGAACACAGTTGAGATGTTGTGAATAATGTAGAAAGATGTGCTTTTGCAAGACAAGTGGATTACCCATCGGCAGAGGCTGGATGGCAGGACTGTCCTTTTGTTTTCTAATTTTGCATTCTTTTGGGTTTGTTTTACAGTGTCTTGATTTCTCATAAAGTCACTAGCTTCCAATTGCTCTATTCTAATTTTTAAGGAAATATTGTCTTCAGTAATCTTTTGGACTTCCTTTTCCATTTGGCCAATTTTGCTTTTTAGAGCATTCTTCTCCTCATTGGCTTTTTGAACTTCTTTTGCCATTTGGGTTAGGCTATTTTTAAAGGTGTTATTTTCTTCAGTATTTTTCTGGGTCTCCTTTAGCAAGCTGCTGACTTGTTTGTCATGATTTTCTTGCATTACTCTCAGTTTTTCCTCTACTTCTCTTACTTGCTCCTCAAAATTCCTTTTGAGCTCTTCCAAGGCCTGGGACTGATTCATATTTTTCTTGGAGGCTTTGGATGTAGGAGCTTTGACTTTGTTGTCTTCTTCTGTTTGTATGTTTTGATCTTCTTTGTCACCAAAGTAAGATAATATCTTACTTTTTGCGCTGCTTACTCATGATCCCGGCCAATTACTTGAGTTTTAAACTCTTTGTTAAGGTAAGAGTCTGCTTCCAATGTGGAGAATGTACTGTCCCATGCTTTGGGGGTTTATCCAGCTGTTTTCAGAGATACTTCTAGGGACCTCTAAATTTTCATAAGGGGTGAGGTGTTTCCTCTCCACCACCGCCACAACAAGCTCCACCACCCCAGTACTCTTCCTTGCCCCAGGACCACCCCTCAGAACTGTGACCCAGATCCAAGTACGAGCAAAGCAAGAGATTCCTGCCTCAGCACTGGCAAAGAGATCCTTGCAATCCCCCTCTGATCAGCCACTCGATTCCCCCTCAGTCTGTGGGCTGGAAGCTCAGGAGGCAGCCGCAGCCTGGGGGCAGCTGAGACCTAGCTTCTACCTCTCACTGAAGTCACAGACTTTTCCCACTGACCTTCTAAGTTGTCTTTGGCTTTCATGGGTTGAGAAGTCCGGAAACCACCACAGCTGCCTGTGATTCAGTCCTCCGAGGCCTGCTCCAGTTTCGCTGCCACCTGCGTGCTCTCACACCGCACCGCGCTCCTCTTCCCGCCCGGCACGATATACCTTTCCAATCAACCATCCAGGTTGTCTTGGGCTGGAAATTTGTTTCACTCTATCTTTTTGTGGATTCTGCTGCTTTAGAATTTGTTTAGAGCCATTTTTTTACAGGTATTTGGAGGGGTTTGGGGAAGAGCTCAAGCAAGTCACTGCTTTCACTCCGCCATCTTGGCTTTGCCCCCCATCACTCATGACTGTCCTTTTATAAGGAATGAGCATTGTGAGAGCCAGCATGGCTGAGTGGATAGAGAACTAACTGGTCTTGGAGCCAAGAAGACTGGGGTCATATCCTGTCTCAGACCCTTCCTGCCATTATAAGGGCTCACCACATAATCTCTCTGCACCTCAGTTTTCTCATCTGTAAAATGGGGGAGTTAGACTAACTAGTGTTGTACGGTTTCTTCCAATTCTAGATCCCTGATCTTATGGGAAATATTGTTTTTCCTTCCAGTGAAGATAACTTTGTTAGCCTGGACCTGAACTCTCTGTCACTTGATTATTTCTCAATGTTAACTGTGATTTCTGATATCTCTGTAGGTGAAGTCATCCTGAGCCTGAGATATTCAAGACAGAATTCTGAGACTAGAAGTAGAGGCAGGGACTCTGGTGAGAGGCTGTGATGACTGCAGAGGTGAGGAAAGCCAGGTGTCTGGCCCCTAAGCTCTTGGGCATCCAGAAGAAGAGGGACAAATCCCGGGGACCAGGATCGAGCCTGCAGCAGGACAGCCAGATCAGCTGTGAAGTCTTTCGGCAACACTTTCGGCAGCTGTGTTACCATGACACCTCTGGGCCCCAGGAGGCCCTGAGCCAACTGCGTGACCTTTGTGGACGCTGGTTGAGGCCAGACATGAACACAAAGATGCAGATCCTGGAGCTGCTGGTGCTGGAGCAGTTCATCACCATCCTGCCTGGGGAGATGCGCACCTGGGTGCAGCTGCACCGTCCAGAAAGTGGAGAGGAAGCAGTGGCCATGGTGGAGGACTTCCAGAGACACCTTAATGGACTAGGACAGAAGGTGAGAAGGAGAACCATTCATGGCAGAGTTAGGGTGTAGTCCAGAAATGAGACTACCTTAAAAATGGGAGCCCTTAGTAACCATGGCTTGAAGACATTTTGCCTTCAGGTTTTCTAGAGCAGCTGCATGCCTTAGTCATAAAACCTCTATTTGGGTCCCAGCTCTGTCACTTAGCTGTGTATCCTTGAGCAAGCTACAGCTCATTTTCCTCTCATTCATCTATCTATTTGTGTTGTATTGTATTTTTATTTGTTTTGTTAAACATTTCCTAATTACATTTGTAAACATTTAATTGTTAATTTTTTTTTAATTTTTTTTTGGTTTTTTTTTTTTTTTTGTTTTTGGTTGGGCAATGGGGGTTAAGGGACTTGCCCCGGGTCACACAGCTAGTAAGTGTTATGTGTCTGAGGCTGGATTTGAACTCAGGTCCTTCTGAATCCAGGGCCGGTGCTCTATCCACTGCACCACCTAGCTGCCCCTTAATTGTTCATTTTTTTTAAACTTTTTTTTCAGTTCCAAATTTTCTCCCTCCCTCCATCCTTCCTTCCCACCCCCCACATTGAGAAGGCAAGAAATATGATACCCATTCTACATATGAAGTCATGCAAAACATATTTCCACATTAGCCATTTCCTCTCATTTTTAAAATGAGAGTAGTACTTTTTGTACTATTGAGGTAAGATCAAAGTGGTAAGTGCCTAAAACTCTTCATAATATAAGCAGTAGTTATTATTATGCATAGGAAATGGTTCTTGTAGTAGCTGACATTTCTAGACTCATAGCTACAGAAGCATCATACAGCCAATTTAGCTTAGATATGGTAATTTCCAAAGTAGGAGATTTCACAATCTGTCTGGAAATGGATGTCTGCCTTTATCCAACACAGGTCTGGATGACAAGAGATAGTGCCACCACCATACATTTGGATGGGAATTTATTTTCACTGAAGATAATGTGTTGTTTTGAAAAGAATTGTGATATTAATTAAAAACATTTGGGTTCTTGTCTGTGCTATTAACAGTTACTAGCTGTGTAACCTTTAATAAGTCACTTAATGACTCTGAGTCTCCATTTTTTTTTAAATCTGTAAAATGGCAGTAATCTTAGGACCTCTCAGGACTTATAGCTAGGAGGAATTTTAAGAATTATCTATTCCAAGGGGCAGCTAGGTGGCACAGTGTATAGAGCACCGGCCCTGGAGTCCAGAGGACCTGAGTTCAAATCCGACCTCAGACCAAACACTTGACACTTACTAGCTGTGTGACCCTGGGCAAGTCACTTAACCCCAATTGCCTAAAAAAAAAAAAAAGTTATCTATTCCAAGTCTTTCATGCTATAGATGAGGAAACCAAAGCTCAGAAAGATTATGAGTCATGAGGATAGTGACTGGTAAGGCTTGAAGTACTACAAAAATACTACCTATTTGCAATCTTATTTTGTTCTCACCAAAACACTGTGAGGTGGACAGGAGTAATATATTACCTCTATTTTGTAGAAGTAACTGGGAGTCAGGTCCCAAGACTCATTAGTGGCTAAAACTAGGGACTGATGTTAACATCTGACCTTTATATAGCGCTTTAAAGTTTGGAAAGTGCTTTATAAACATTAGCTCATTTGAGATTCAGTTTTAATTTATATGGGGGGAAAAGGATCAAAGAAGGGACAGGATATATGTTTGGGGTGGACTGATAGTAGGCAGACACATCGCCTCATCTTTCTTATTCCACTTGTTTTCTCTGTGAAGGAGAATGATCTTTGCACTAGACATGACAAAACAAAAATGGTTGGCAAAGAGTTGATGCCCAAGATAAGTAAGGACACAGTAAGAAATCATCCATTTGCCCTTGATGAATTCTAACCTTGCTGAATTCAAGCTGAACAGTGTCCTTGGACACTGAAAGAACTGGCAGATGTGATTGCTAAGCCACTGTCAGTAATATTTGAAAGATTATGGACAATGGGAGACACACCACAAGGTTGGAGAAGGGAAAGTGTCCTCATTTTTCAAAAGGGAAGCAAACAGACTTCGTAGTATAGGTCAGTGAGCTTGACTTTGACTCCTGGGAAAATTCTAGAATGAATCATTAAGTCCTGATCATTGGCAGACATCTATAAAGAAGGGTGGTCATTTCAGAGAGCTAACTGGCATGATTTTATCCAGAACTGGTTGTTCTAGACTCATCTCATTTCCTTTTTTGACCAAATTACAAAACTAGTAGATGAGGATATGCTGTGCATGTCTGAGCTGGATTTTATTCAGGCTTTTGATAACTATCTCATCCTGTTCTTGTGGAGGGGCCAGTTAGTATGAATAATGAATCCCCTGAAGTGTTCACATGGATTCTGATTTGCACTATGATGTTATGATTATGTAAAATATGGTATTTGGTTCTAGCCCAATGGAAGTATGCAGTGTGAATTTGAGTGATGCCGTCACTTCAA
Source organism: Vombatus ursinus (assembly GCF_900497805.2). Taxonomy (NCBI): domain Eukaryota; kingdom Metazoa; phylum Chordata; class Mammalia; order Diprotodontia; family Vombatidae; genus Vombatus; species Vombatus ursinus. The sequence goes on along the minus strand of NW_020954598.1, from coordinate 26,995,988 downwards.
GGGGTTCATTATTCCTGCTAAACACAGCACCTAGCAGTAGTAGATGATGATGCAATTTGATCATTTCAGAGCTGGTTGGATGGCTGGCCTCAGACTAGTTTGTTATAGTTAATTGTCATCATGGCAGGAGGTCTTCACTGAAATACCCCAGCACATGACCCTGTGCTCTTTGACATTTTAATTAATGACTTGGATACAGCCATAGGAGGCTTATCAAGTTTGCTGATGATGCAAAAGCTAAGAAAGATAGATGACACCAAGTGGCAGAGTTAGGATCCAGAAAGATCGTGACAGGCTAGAACACTGGGCTGAATCTCATGGGAATTCAGTGAGGATATTGTGAAGTCTTGCGTGTGAATACAGATGTTAAATTTCACAAATACTCGGTTGAGGAGACATAGTTAGAAGTTATTCTGAAAAAAGATCTATGGATTTGAGTGGACTTGAAGCTGTGGCAGCCAGAATTCTGGACTTGGTTAAATGAGGCCTAGCCTCCAGGAAAAGAGAGCTGGCAGTCCACTGGATTCTGACCTCCATCAGACTTCATCTCCTTTCTTGGGTTCAGGTTTGGATCTGTTGATATTCTAGGGAGTTTCCAGAGAAGAGCAGTGAGCCCAGAGGAGCAGAGGGCCACTAGGAGGGCCTCCCCAGGAGGGGTGAATTGGTTCAGGGCCAACGCATGTCCTAGGAGAATCAGTTGGAGGCAATGGAGATGATTAGCCTGGGGAAGAGAAGACTCAAGATTACATGGCATGCTGGACTTAGAGCCAGGAGGACCTGGTTTAAAATCCTGCCTCTGATACTAGCTGCATGACCATGAGCAGGGCACTTTAACATTTTAATCTTGGTTTCCTCATCTGTAAACTTAGGGGCAGATAGGAAGAGCAGTGGCTAGAGCACCAGGCCTGGAGTCAGAACTCCTGAGTGTGAAGCTGACCGTAGACACTTCTTAGCTGTGTGACCCTGGGCAAGTCACTTCACTTCTGTTTACCTCAGTTTCCTGGTCTGTAAAATGGAGGTAATCATAGCACCTACCTCCCAGGGTTGTCATGAGGATCAAATGAGATGATAATTGTAAAGTGCTTAGTATCTGGCACATAGTAAGTGCTATATAAGTGTTAGCCATTGTTATTATCATTATATGGTGTCTCTTCCATCCCCAGATCTGTGATCTTTGGACAGTGTAGCCATCTTCAGGTATTTGAAAAGATGTCATAGAGAAGGCATCAGACTTTTTCTGTCTAGCCCCAGAGGGTAGAACCAGGGACCATGGGGGGAAGTTTGGTGCCAGAAGAAATCTCCTGACAATTAGCTGTCCAAAAATGGAACAGAGGCAGAGGCTGGGTGACTGCTTGTTGGGTGTGCTCTCGTTGGGATTCCTTTCATGGATGTGTTGAGCTTGATTTCTGCTGAGGTCCCTTTGAGTTCTTAGATTCGATGTGGCGTGAGTAATTCTGTGAAGAGAGTTACTAAGGAATTGTCGCTATTTTGCAGACCAAGAAACTGAGGTCCAAAGAAATTAAGTGAATGTCAGGGGGGAAATGTGGGAGTAGGTCTTCCTGACTCTAAAGACCAGTGCTCACTGGGCCACATTATTGCTAGAAACTAGAGTTTCTGACTCCCACACGAGATATTTTTCCATTCTAGAAAACCAATATGTGATATATTCTTAACTCACCAATTCAAAGATTTGTTAAAACATTAAAACAATTTTTTGAAATATTGCCTAGTTGTTCAAATAGAGTTAGTTTAGTTTAGAAGGATGGATATGTCCCTTCCTTCCTCCCATTTTTTGTCAGCAACAAGCACTCTCTTTTGTTATTTGCAAAAAGTTTTCCCAAACATGTTTCTTCTTGTTCATTTGTTTCCAGTCATTCTGAGTCTTCGTGACCCCATTTAGGGTTTTCTTGGCAGAGAAACTAGAGTGGTTTGCTTTTCATTCTCTAGCTTATTTTAAAGATGAGGAATGGAGGCAAACAGGGTTAAGTGACTTGCCCAGGGTCACACAACCAGTAAGTGTCCGAGGAAGTGTTTGAACTCAGGTCTTTCTGACCCCAGGCCTGGTGCTCTTTCCACTGTACCACCAAACATATACAGTGATGTGATTGGAGCAAAGCTCCAGGGAGCAACTAGATCCAGAGAATAGAGTAAGAAGATAGAACAAAGTGTTTAGTTTTTTTTGTATCTGATTATACAGTAAATATGTGGTAGAGAAGAGATCAGATAGACAAGCACCCACACATGTACATGTAATAATGAAATTTGATCAGTTCGGACTGGTTTGATGGCTGGCCTCAGAGTAGTTGGTCATGGTTTGGTGTCATCATGGCACTTTGACTTGCCTGCCCACAAATGGCCCATTCAGGCATCTGTCAGGAGTCCAGTTGCCTTCTCTGAATGCCTGGACCCCTCTTGTTAAATAACTCTACATGACGCTGATCTTCTCCTGTGTATTATCTCTTCCACAACCACTTAGAATGTCCACCAGCAGATGTGCCCCACACCCCCTCCCTCCTTCCTGGTGATGTAGGACATTAGCAAGGAGTTGAGCCCTGAAATAATACTTAGAGCATCAAGAACTTACTGTTTCAGGAATTGGTGACATTTGAGGATGTGTCAGTGGACTTTGCCAAGAAGGAATGGAAGAGTTCAGCGCCTGCTCAGAGGGCCTTCTTTCGAGATTTGATGCTGGAGAATTATCGGGATGTAGTATCACTGGGTAATGATTCTATTGGCTCACTTTAAAATCTTTATTTTGGGGCTTTTTCTTGCTTCATGCCTGTTGCTAAATAAAGAGGTTCTGTCAATGCTACTAAGGGTTAATAGGAATCAGACAGTTCTAAACCTCTATTTCCAAGGTTTTTCAGGTCTATAGGGAAATAATATCCCAGGAAATTATTTCTTAAAGCTTTCTGTATGTGAAAGTTTATTGATCCTTTGGCAGCTTTACTTTATACATCAGTGGTTTGACATTCTCTGCCCTCATCCCTTGCTAAAGACCTCATTAGGGTACCCTTTCTCAGCTTTTCTAAGCTAAGTATTTGCCCCTAGAATAGTTTGCTATTGATTTTTTCCTACCTAACTAGGAAGGAGAGAATAAAATAAGCCAATTTTGAATCTGTTTTTGAATCACTGGATTCTGCCTCAGTCTTCTTGGTTTCCAAGTCCCCTGTCTGAGGGTCATCCACTTCCCTCTTGTTTTCTCTGGGCATTTAATTGCCTTCGCTATATGTTCTTTCCAGACATAGGGCTTAAATGGATATCTATGACTCGACTCATTATTCAGTCACATTTTCTTCTGCACAAGCAGGATTTCCGTTTTCAAAACCTACAGGGATCTCCCGGAGAGAGGAAGAACCATGGGGCCTAAGTCGTCAGGGACCTCTGGACTTGGAAGGTGGCAAAAGCACCTGTACAGGTAAGTGAGGGAGGACTCTCCTATTCTTACTCCTTTATATCTTCAGATTTACTTAGTTATTGAATTTTTTATTTTTCTGGATCAGATGTGCTTTCATTAGCATAAAGAACTCCCATTTAGGAAACTCTCTACTAATCCTAGTTAATACCTTCTTTGCTCAGAGTCTTTGAGAGTTGCCTGTGGCGCTGAGAGATTGTGGTTTGTTCGCTCCCACATGGTCAGTAGGTGTCAGAAGTAAGACTTGGAGCCAGATGTTATTGACTCAGAAACCAGCTGTGTGCATCCACAGTGCTTGGCTGCCTCTTATAAACTTAACCAGCAACAAAGACAGATAAATAAATAAGTGTGTGTGTAAAATTAGGCATAAAACTGTTTATGCGACCCTCTGCACTTGACAAAGTAGATTTGAATTAACAATCAAAAATGAGTCTGGTGTCTTTTTGAAAGTCAATCTCAAATTCAGGTATTTTTTGGTGCAGTGAGTGTGCCCACGTGAGACACACACACATAATGATACCTTTGCCTAGCAGATAGAGCTGACTTTGGAGTTAGAAAAGGAAGCCTTGGCTCAGACTGTGCCTAGGGTTAGGCTGAGTATAAGGCCATCAGGGATGGAGAGCCTGCTTCAGAGTCATGAGGACCTGAGTTCAAGGCACGTACTCTTTGGACACATACTGACTGTGGCCTTGTCAAGACTTTTAACCATTATCTAATATCTAAATTATTCATTATCTATTATCTAAATATCTCTATAGAGATAGATATGGGAATTCAGAACTACTCTAATGATTTTGCTTTTTTTGCTTTGCATCCCTTAATATAGATCTGTGTTTCCTTTTCTGCTTCATATGTATCATTTTTATGACACTTTAATATTCTGTTATATTAATGCACCATAACTTATTCAGCCATTACCCATTTAGTACATTTAAGTTGTTTCTAAGTTTTTACTATTACACGTAAGGAAGTTGTAAATATTTTTTTACAGATAGATCCTTTCTATGCTGTCTCTTCCCCTTTTGCTGCACCACATAGAATTTTATGATTTTTTTCTGTTTTCTGCTGTAATGGCTGCTGTCTTCATTTGTTAAAATGTTGAAAATACATTATTGAGAAATGTCATAACCCATAAAATCTTAGAATCTGTCAACTGGGAGATAGTTTGGCCAAGTGGGATGAGTAGCTAACTTGGAGTTAGACCTGATTTCAGCTGTGTTTCTTTTTTTTTTCTTTTTTTTATCAATTTATTATCTTTTTTTAATCAATTTATTTTGATTTATCAGTAATCACTTCCATGTGTTTTTGAGTTTAAAATTTTTCTCCCCCTTCCTCCCCAACACCCTCCCCAAGACGGTGCACAATCTGATATAGGCTATACATTTATATTCATATTAAACATATTTTCACATTAGTGATATTGTAAGTAAAAATTAAAACCAATAGGAGGAACCATCAGAAAGGGGAAACAAAACTCAACAGAAGAGAAAAAAAAATAGCAATTCAACTTCCATAGTTCTTTCTTTGGATGTGGAGAGCATTTTCCATCACAAGGCCTCTGGAAATGTCTCAGATCCTTGTATTGCCAGGAAGGGTCAAGTTTATCAATATTAGTCATCACACAACGTGGCTGTTATTGTATACAACGTTCTCTTGGTTCTGCTCACTTCACTCAGCATCAGACCATACAAGTCTTTCCAGGTTTTTCTGAAGTCAGCCTGTTCATCATTTCTTATAGCACAATAGTATTCCATCACATTCATATACCACAACTTGCTCAGCCATTCCCCAATTGATGGGCATCCTTTCATTCTTTGCCAACACGAAAAGAGCTGCTATGAATATTTTTGTACTTGTAGGTCTTTTTCCTGTTTGTATGATCTCTTTGGGATATAGCCCTAGAAGTGCTATTGCTGGGTCAAAGGGTATGCACATTTTGATAGCCCTTTGGGCATAGTTCCAAATTGCTCTCCAAAATGGTTGGATCATTTCACAACTCCACCAGCAATGCATTAGTGTTCCAATTTTCCCACATCTCCGACATTCATCATTTTCCTGTTTTGCCATGTTGGCCAATCTGATAGGTGTGATGTGGTACCTCAGAGTTGTTTTGATTTGTATTTCTCTAACCAAGAGTGATTTAGAGCATTTTTTCATATGACTGTAGATGGCTTTAATTTCTTCATCTGAGAACTATCTGTTCATATCCTTTGACCATTTATCAATTGGGGAATGGCTTGTATTCTTATAAATTTGACTTAATTCTCTATATATTTTAGAAATGAGGCCTTTATCAGAGAGATTGGCTGTAAAAATTCTTTCCCAATTTTCTACCTTCCTTCTAATCTTAGTTGCATTGGCTTTGTTTGTACAAAAACTTTTCAATTTAATGTAATCAGAATTATCCCATTTTGCTTTTCGTAATGTTCTGTATCTCCTGTTTGGTTATGAATTCTTCTGTTCTCCATAAATCTGATAGGTAAACTATTCCTTGCTCTCCCAATTTGCTTATAGTATCAGCCTTTATATCTAAATCATGAACCCATTTTGACTTTATTTTGGTAAATAGTGTGAGATTTTGGTCTATGCCTAGTTTCTGCCATACTCTTTTCCAGTTTTCCCAGTAGTTTTTTTCAAAGAGTGGGTTCTTAATCCCAGAAGCTGGGGTCTTTGGGTTTATCAAATAATAAATTACTATAGTCATTGACTACTATGTCTTGCATATTTAACCTCTTCCACTGATCCACCACTCTATTTCTTAGCCAGTACCAAGCAGTTTTGATGATTGCTGCTTTATAATACAATTTAAGATCTGAAATGTCTAGGCTACCTTCCCCTGCATTTCTTTTCATTAGTTCCCTTGATATTCTGGACCTTTTGTTCTTCCAAATGAATCTTGGTATTATTTTTTCTAACTCTATAAAATAATTTTTTTGGTAGTTTGATTGGTATGGCACTGAATAAGTACATTAGCTTAGGTAGAATTGTCATTTTTATTATATTAGCTAGGCCTACCCATGAGCAACTGATGTTTTTCCAATTATTTAGATCTGACTTTGTGTGAAGAGTGTTTTGTAATTGTTCATAGAGTTCCTGGGTTTGTTTCGGGAGGTAGACTCCTAAATATTTTATAATGTCTTCTGTAAGTTTAAATGGAATTTCTCTTTCTATCTCTTGCTGTTGGCCAGCTGTGTTTCTTAGGCAAGCTAATCTCCGTAGGCCTCAGGCTGCCCATCTGTAAAATGAAGGTAGAGGAGTATATGATTTCTAAGGTCTCTTCTGCCTCTAAATCCTATGGCCCTCCCTTTTATATTTCCCAAATAGTCTCTATTTGAACACCCTTAGTGAAGGGCATTTCATTACCTGTTAAGGGAGCTCATTCCATAAAGCCCTCAGGTGAGAGGTGGATGTGAGAGTCAAATGAGATAATATTTGTAAAATGCTTAACATAGTGCCTGGCACATAGTAGGCACTATATCATTGCTAGCTATTAATATTATTTTTACTATTATTATTATCAACACCATCATTATGTGAACACGATATTTAATGGAAATATCCCCACACCTCCTACCCTAGTGTTGACCATCTTTTCTTATTATTCTAGTCTAGTTGCATTGAGTTTGTTTGTGGACAAAGTTTTTGATTCTAATTCTTTTCTGTTACATCACACTCTGTTGCATCATGCTCTGTATCTAATCCCTGTAGCTTCCTCTGCCCCACCATTGTTAACTGTCTACACCTGTTGCTGGCAGTACTGTCCATTTGTGAACAAATTGCAGCTCTATTTTGCATTGTTTCTGCTGGGTCATCTCATTCTCTACCCACATCATCGATATAAATCCTCTTTTCAGATCTATGGAATTCATGAGTTCCTAGAGCACTTCAGTATTATATGATATGATTCTGTTCCTGTTGCCAGAATGTAAATGGTGACAGTTGCATTTTCTATTTTTCAGAAGGTGGTAATGTTACTGAGAATGAGGAGACCACTTCAAAGCAAGAAATTTTTGGTGAATCACAATCACATAGTAGTTCATCAGAAGGTCTCCAGACAGATGTTTTCCAGGCATCTAAAGCTGGAGAAGCCTGTGAAAGGGAAAGCATTTTAGAGCAGCAACAAAGAGCACTCCCAGAGGAAGAAGTTAGGAGAATTGATGGTGATTTTATGGAAGTGATAGTGCAGAATAAGAAAATCCCTGTTGAAGAGAGAGATGAGAAATGTAAAGACTTCTGGAAAAGTTTTAGTCTTGTCTCAAGCACTGTTACACAGGAGAAAATTCCAAGGGGACAGAAATCTTATCAGTGTAATGAATGTGGCAAATACTTCAATAGGAGCTCACACCTTATTGGACATCAGAGAATTCATACTGGAGAGAAACCTTATGAATGTAATGAATGTGGGAAAAGCTTCAGACAGACTTCTCAGCTTATTGTACATCTGAGAATCCACACAGGTGAGAAACCCTATGAATGTAATGAGTGTGGAAAAGCTTACCGTCACAGCTCACATCTTATTCATCACCAGAGACTCCACAATGGTGAAAAACCTTATAAATGTAATGAATGTGTGAAAGCCTTCACTCAGAGCTCTCAACTTATTGATCATCAGAGAATCCATACTGGTGAGAAACCGTATGAGTGTAACATGTGTGGTGAAGCCTTTAGTCGGAGTAAAAGCCTTATTCGACATCAGATCCTTCACACTGGGGAGAAACCTTATAAGTGTAATGAATGTGGGAAAGCCTTCTGTTCTAATAGGAATCTTATTGATCATCAGAGAACTCACACTGGGGAGAAACCTTATCAGTGTAATGAGTGTGGCAAGGCCTTTAGCAGGAGCAAATGCCTTATTAGACATCAGAGCCTCCATACTGGGGAAAAACCTTACAAATGCAATGAGTGTGGGAAGACCTTCAGTCAAGGTTCTCAACTTATTGACCATGAGAGAATTCACACTGGAGAGAAACCTTTTGCATGTAGTGAGTGTGGCAAGGCATTTAGCCTGAGCAAGAGCCTTATTCGACATCAGAGACTTCATACTGGAGAGAGACCTTATAAATGCAATGATTGTGGAAAATCCTTCAATCAGAACTCACACCTTATTATACATCAGAGAATTCATACTGGAGAGAAACCCTATGAATGTAATGAATGTGGGAAGGTCTTCAGTTATAGCTCAAGTCTTTTGGTACATAAGAGAACTCACACTGGTGAGAAGCCTTATGAATGTCATGATTGTGGAAAAGCTTTTAGTGACAGCTCACAACTAATTGTACATCAGAGAATCCACACTGGGGAGAAACCCTATGAATGTAAGGAATGTGGGAAAGCCTTCAGTCAGCGTTCAACTTTTAACCATCATCAGAGAATTCACTCTGGAGAGAAACACTCACCTTTAATCCACTCAGTCTTTTAGATTGTGATACTAATAATGGAGAACAACAGAAAATTTCATTTTTATAAGAAAAAACCTCACCTTTGTTTTCAGATGAAAACCCTCATCCTATTTTATCCAAAATCTTAAATATGTTTGCTTTAGTTTCACTGAGAGATCAGGTGTGAGAATGTGGATGTTTTGGTCACACTAGTAGAAAATGGACAACACTTTAACTTTATCACTCATGATTTGCTATGTAAATATCTCAAATCCATTCTTTGTTTCTGTTTTATCTCCCCAAGCACATTTTAAGCTCTGCAAGGCAAATCTCCCTTTATTCAGATTGCTGTCTTTTACTGCCTACATTCAACCACTTGTTTGATTTACTTTGCTGTGTCTCTTGGCTACATGTCTGTTTCTTTCCATTTCTCCACTATTCTAGGCCAAACACTTAGTATATTTAATTAAACTTTATTAGAGTGGGTGGTCCCTCCAGGTGGGCCTATATCCTGTATCGGACAGGGAGCTGCCCATGTTTTGGGATGGTATCTCCTTTCCTTCCTTCCCTCAAATACTTACTTTTCCTCTTTTTATTCCATGCTGTTCAGGTTCTATAAAATGGAGCCCCAAACCTATATTCTGGTAGAAACATTCTCCATTTCCTTTCTCAGACTGATTGGTTTTCAGTTTTTTTAAGAGTGTGCTTCATTTTTGTGTTACTACGTCAAAGATCTCTGATTTTGTCTGTGACGCCCACAGATTGCAACTTAACCTGAAATTTAATAGATATCTTAGAGAATTTTGCAATGATCAGAGAGATTAAGTGACTTGCCCAAGAACACACAGTGTCAAGAGGCAGGATTTGAATCAGGATTTACTGACCCCAAGTCCAGCACTACCATGCTTGTCATTTGACTCGACAAATGTTGATAATTTGCCATGTAATTAATTATATTTTTTACCCCAGATGGAGTGTAGGTTTTTCGATGGCAGGGACTACCCCTTTCCCACCATATTTAAGCAACAACTGACGATAAAGGTCCTCAATAAATATTTTAATATTAATATATGATATAACTAATAGTGTGATTATCCACTGGTGGGCTCCACATCTGCATTAGACTGGGAGCTTTCTGAGGGTGAATGATGTTTCCTCTTTTCTCTCCAAGGATGTGTTCATGTGTGGAGTGGTCACAAGTGATAGACTGGCCTTTATGGTAAAGAAACTTATCTTATTTTTTTATTCTTACTATTATTTTTTAAAATTTATTTACCTTATTTTATAGAGCACTTTGGATATTCTGTGTCATTGTTTCATTTTTCTAATCTCAGGCACTTAATAATGATAGTTGAATTGATTAGATAAAACATGGGCCTTCTTTTCATGGAGCTTATAGATTTGTAGAGGGATAAGAGACATAGAACTAAATAACCAATACTCCATGAATAGTGCTCTAGAGAATGGGACAGAATTGTTTTAGCCAGAGGGGTCAGACTGACCAGCCAGGCCTGCGAAATTCCCAGGTGCTTCAGAATCAAATTAAAATATATTTAGGAAGGGTTTAAGACAACAAATAAAAATACACCCTAATGGTAACAAGTGGCTTTCTAAGTGAGTATGTGGCTCACAGACGGGGATCCAGTTCCATTTAGCTTTGACACCACTGCTTTAGACAGTAGCAAAGTCAATTAAATTTACCTTTACAGGTAATTAAGCTTAAAGATCTTTATCTTGTGGATAACTAGTATTTTTCAGATATTCTGTCTTCTGTTTTTGTCAATGACTCCTGTTACAAGCTAAGCAGATGCTGATCCTGGTTTTACTTTCTCCTCTTCTTCATTATTCTGTATTTCTTCACATAGATTTTCTTCTCGCTCAGGGAAATAGGTGGTATTTTTCTGCTGTTCCCATGGCAATGTTTTCTGCTCATGTGGTTCTGTGGGCTTGTCTGTCTGCCTAGTTGGATACAGATAACATTTATGAACAGATCAAGTTAGAGCAGAGACAAAACCCTTTGTCTTCATCATTTCTGTGCAGTTGTTGCCACTCTGAAAGGCTTAAGGAGAACAGTTATTTTGCATATTGAGACTTTATATTGCCAATGTGAGAATTTGTTGTGCTTGACTTATACCTGTTTGTATTGGGATCTATTTTTCTTGCTTTCTCGATGTAGGGAGAGGGGGAAGGTGAGGAGAGAATATGTTGTTTCATAACCACTGCTGAGTGCTTTTAGTTTCTGCCTTACTGTGATGGCTGAGAGTATGGATGGACAGATATCAAACAGGTCTGGACTCAATAGAACATAAGAGCGAAGCTTTCACCAAATGGTGGTACCCCTTGATTGGCAGTCATACCACTTTTTATCCATGGCATTTGTTGCCAAAATAGAATACACACTAAAACCTTCTCTTCCTTAAAGTTTATTTCATTTTACCCTAGAAAGCAAAACAAAGCAGTGGGTAAATGTTGCAAAGTGTCAGATTTTGGATCAGAATTGATGTCAGGAAAAGCTTCCTAACAAAGTTATCCTAAAGTGTAATTAGAAGGAGGTTCTCCCCTTTTGGAGATATTCAAATGGAGACTGGAAACCCATTTGTTGAGTATGTTGTAGTAGTTCATTTGCAACGAAATCAAAAGGTTGTTTTTGTCCTACCTTCCTCCCTCTATCCTAACTGCCCCCCCCATGGCCTTATCTAAGTTACATCATTATGGTTAGTGACCCATATTTTCTGAACCTAAAATGAGGTCCATCACCTGTGTCTGCAGTAAATTTGGAAGTCATGTTAGCTCAATATTTTTGGAATCATTGCCACCTCCAAGCATCAACATACATATCTCTGGATGTAGAGACTAGTACACCCACATTTTTGTGAGGAATTTGTTGTCCAGTCTGTGACTCTACTTACTTTGTGACTCTATCTTAATGTCTGCCTTAAATCAGAACTCAGAAAAAACCAGTATCAACGCCTGCTATGTCCATTTACTTCTATACTTCTATATAAGGTATTTCATTTGTAGAATGTTACAGGCTCACTCCCACATGGATACAAAATGATGCCCAGTCCTCCTGCAGCAGTAGTAAGGGCCCCAAAAGGGAGCAGAAGGTCATACAACAGATTCTTGGGAGTTGCTGCTCTTTAACCCATTACTCCTGATCCTGCCTTTCTGGGGAACGTTCTCTACACGGTAGCTTTGCTAACTGTATGAAGACTGCTAGTGTCGCAAAGGCTTATAGATTTTGAGCTTCACATCACCCCCCCAAGCCCCTTTTATTTTTACCACTTTATCTTGCTTCTCACTGAGTGATATCATCATTAAGACTCAATTGCAACAAACGTAATCCCAGAATATATTTGGGTCCCAGAAACACATTTATTCAGCTGTCTGAATTTGGGTTAATCTGGGTGTCTACAAGGCAATTTCATTATTTAAAGAACTTGATTTTTTTTTCCTCTCTGCCTTTATAAAACTGAATCAGAAGTAATCAAGTATCCTTTTAATTAACCTGAAGTAGTATTGTATATTCAAGAGGATCAAAAAAAAAAATCAGGTTCAAGTGTCAACTGTGCACTTGCACCCTTCTAAGATAAAATGTTTTATCTTAGAATGAACAAGTTCTATTCCCAACCTTTAATAAGGACTTCTTCCAAGTATAAAGATAAAGTCATTCCATTTTTATAATAAATTATTTTATTTTGGGTAATTCACATTCAAGCAACAGACAATTTATAAACTATTTTATTTTGGGTAATTCACATTCAACTAACAGACAATTTATAAACTATCAGGCCAAATGCCTGATGGCTATCAAAATACCCCATTTCTATTACAAGATACCTGTAAGTCCAGGCCAATAGCCTAAAATAAATTTTTGATCTTTTAATACCTTTTAAGGACTGCCAATTTAAAATATGCTCTGTAAATAATCTCCTAAGGCTTCTGGGCCAATTATTCTGTGTATTAAGTTCCTAAAATGTACCAGCTCTAATCAGGGATACCAACAGAAAAGCTCAACAATCTCCAATAGATGGTGCATTCCCCTCAAAAGTACTGCTACTTTATAATTCAGTAATGCCTTAATAGGTTATTGCTGTAACACAAGGCTTGTAGAGATTTTTAACTCCTAGTTGTTAGCTAATTACAGATTTTATGTCATCTATATTGGTTCTCTCATTTTCTCCAAATTTGACAAGTTATACTGGTTAAAATTGTTTTCATGGGGCAAGTGAAACACCCTTAACCACTATTATCCCTGTAAAGTCCATTTTAGGGGAATAAGATCTGGCTTAGAAAACAGCAAAACACTCCAGTAGCCAGTAACTTAAGGCAAAACTCAACAGATGTAAAACAAATCTCACCTAAAAAACAAAAAGCATATGGTTCAGTATATCTTGCTCCCTTTTAATATACGAGAATAGCTAAGCCAATTACTTCAAATTAGTTGTTTTCCACATGTTTTGTCTCCAGTCATTGTACAAAGACTATTGACAGTGCCCAGTTTACCAACACCATGGAATAGGATTCTATGTTATAGGTCAGAACCCTCCACTCCTTTATGCCACACACAGCTAGGAGAATCATCTACCCAGGGTATCAAATTGGATTACTGATGTTAAAAGGTGGTATCGATGACACAGCATCAAAGTAATACACAGTCTGACACAGGGTATGCAAGATAGATAAAACCACCTAATAATGTGAAACAACTCCAAGGCTTCAAATTGCTACCATATCTCCATCGGAAGTGCTTTTATAGACTGCTATGCCATGTTCATACCTTTTTAGGTCCTGACAAAAGCCCATTCAAGGGTAAGATGGAAAGAACATGTCATCTTCCACAAACCCACAGGTGGAAAGCTCCCAAACCAACACCTCTTAAGAGGGTTAACACTTGTGAATCTGCAAGAGAAAAAATGCCTGTTACCACACCTGAAGTGGTTCCTAGACTTGTTTCTGGAAGTGAAAACTAAAGAGCAAGAGGAAAACCAATAAACTAACAAAAAATAAAGGTGAAAAAGTGGTCTGGAGACATTAGACATTATTACTGCCCAGTAAAAGTATTGTTTCCTGTATGGCTTGTCTCCTAGAGGTTTAGAATGAACAGATGCAGACAGAAAGTCTGGTTTGCTCTCCAGCATTATGGAATGGGACTGTCCATCACAGGGCAGAGCCCTGTGCTCCCTCGGACCACTCAGACAGAACCGGCAGAGTCAACTACCCGAGCATCTACTTGAGTGATACCGTGATCTGACGAAAGGTACGGACAGGGTGGACTGGCCTGAGTGCTGGCCTGGCGTCGGGAAGACCCTCTGGTTTCTACACTACCTCTAAGATCAAATCCCCCAACTTCACTTTAAAGCCTTTCCCAAACCAGCTCCAAATCCCTCCTTTTTCACATCTCCACTCCACTGTTCATTCCATCACCCTGCTCCTTTGCACAGGTTGCTTCCTCATGCCTGAAAAAAACCAAGTTCTCAGATTCCACGTTAAGAATCCCAGAACTGGACGCACTCCTAAAGTGCACCGCAAGGGCTTAATAAATGCTTGTTCCTTTTCCCCTGCCTTCTCTTCCCCCTCCAGCTCTAAACCTTCCACGTATGCCTAGTTTTTAAAAGTGAAGTAAGCCCCTGCAGGGCAGTAAGTTTCCCCCTAGCCACTGTACCCCACTCCCTGCCCTTCCCTCCGCCCTGCACCCCCGACTCTGCAGAGTCCTGCACACTGTGAGTGCTTAATACAGGCTTGTTACATTTTAGTCACAGACTGCTACAGGGTCTGGTTACCGAAGGGCGTTGGCGCCCTCTGGTGGCAGCCTGGGTGCGCGGAGGCCGGAGGAGGCCCCTCAGGATGGTCCAGGTCTGGCATGGGCTGGGCCAGGTGTTACCTTAAACCACGTTTGCCAGGAAGGAGGAAAAAGCAGGGCATGCCGGGAATCGAGGGAATGAAGCCAACGCGGTTATTCAGCCTTAGCTAAAATATAGCTCTAAGGCTAGGCTAACTGTGGGGAGAAGAGGACTACTAATCTAAACATTTATATTTACACGGGGTGGGGAGAAAGGGAGGAAGGGAAGGGGCTTCGGGAAAGACTTTCTTCTGCGCAGGTGCACGTCTTGGTGGTGGGAGAGGAGGCTTCCGCGCAGGTGCACATCTTGGGGGAGGGGAGGGGAGGCTTCTGCGCAACTGCACATCTTGGCCGCGGGGAGAGGCGGCTTCTGCGCAGGTGCACATCTTCGGACCTCATTGGCTTCGAAGGCGGTTCTTGAGGTCCGGGTTATGGGTGTGTGGGTGTTGAGAGATTTTACTGTGCCCACTTGTCTGAGAGCTAGAGTGGTCCAAGCGAGCGTCGGGAGTGTGTTCCCTGTTGATAGACAGGTGAATTGAGGGAAACAAAGTTATACGTTCCTTTAGTCTGGTATCAGTCTGTACCAGAGCACTGACATTCAGTTCAATTCAGTAAGCGTTTATTAAGTGCCTACTGTATGCCAATCACTGTGCTGATCTCTGGGAATGTGAAGAGAAAAATGAGAACAGCTGTCCTCAAGGAGCCCATTCAGAGTAGTCTTAAGCTTTGGCGCAGGACAAAGATGCCCTTCTTATTTACAGAGGAAGAAGAGAGAACAAGTTCTTGACTCTGAGACACACAGGGAGTGAGCATTGGGGCAAAGATGTTCAGACCCAGGACCCCCTGACCCCCAACTTCAGCGCTTCACCCACGGGGAGGAGCTGCATCCACTGACCAGTCAGACTGAAGGAGAAGCAAGTCTGGGTCACACAGACCCTGGAGCCTTGTCCATGGTCCCTTCTGGACCAGAGGACTGAATGCTGCCATGTCTCCCCTTTAGAGACACAGGAGGAGCAGGCAGAAGTGACTTAGTCCTAGCACTCTACCCTTTCAAACCCCCCTCCCCCATTACCTTCCATCTACTCCATCTTGGGTACTTACTTACATGTTGTCAGATCAGGACCACTCTCCCATCAGAAAGTGAGCTCCTTAAGAACTAGGGACTATTTTTGTTTTTTGTTGTTTTTTAATCTCTAGCATTTAGCACAATTCCTAGTTCATATTAAGTGTGTAATGAATGCTTGTTGACAGTGATAGTATATTGCTAATGCAATGTGCCTGCCTGAATTTACTTTGGGTTCAGATAGCACTTGTAATAATGCACACTCACACAACAAATAAGGATTATAGAATAAAGATTATATTTTATTGCTTATAAGTGTAGATAAAAGTTTATATACATACATCACCAAATCAGGTAGAGCACCAACATCTGGATCATGCCGCTGGGGAGTCCCTTGGGGTTCAGCCTCCAGAGTCCCAATTGGGAAATACCCGGGCAGAGCATCCACTCTACGGGTGAGACTCCAAAGTCTGAATGAAAGAGCCCAGCTTTAAGTTCTCCTTCAAACAAAGAAGGCACTGTGCCAATTATGAGGCATTGTCCCATAGGAAACACATCTTCGTTATCTCAGGATGTTTGGTCACTGGGAGAGTGGCCAGCTCATCCCAGGAAGCAAAACCGAGGACAAAGCATGTGATTAGGCACTTAGCACATCTGGTATCTAGCCATATATAAGGACTCATAGAACAGGGTTAAATATTGGTCATGAAGCCTACTTGCTAGACCTAGGGCACTGAATAGGGATGAACTTATATTTATATATTATTCTTATTTCAGATAGATTGGCTAATAGCTTTTCTATTCATCTGTCACCTACTGCTATGTCTAAGCCTAACAATATCCCACCACCTGTTTCTCTTCCTTTCCCTCTATTATTAATCAATTACTGTGGTGGAATAGGAGCCAATTATCCCCAATTTCTGTCTTTAATCCCTAACCATAATCACAGCTCTCTTCATATCCTCTTCCCCAACTTTTGAGAGTTGACCAAGGTTTTGCTGGAGTGGCTGTCTCTTTTCTCTCTACATTCTCTCTTTTGATAACCTCATCATAACGTCTGCTTGGCAGCTGATGCTGGCCATGTGGCATAAACCTTTTTCTTGTATCTTTCGGAGTAAGAGGAAAAAGCGATTTCTCCTCGTTATATTTGTAAAGATGTGAAGTTTTTGAGAGTAGAAGAATTTATGGAAGCAAGCCTATGCAAGAGAGGTCCCAGACTATAGAACATGCTGAATAGCATTATACTTTGTGGTTCACAACAAGAGTAGCAGTGTTTGGGATCTGCGGACATATCTCTTTTGCTTGAAGAAAGATCTTTTTTCCATTAGAATCATGATGGCAATGGAAGTGCAGCAGCAGCCACAGAAGAATAATTTTTACTTGGAATTACCCAAAGTGGAACTTAATGCCCACTTGAATGGATCTATTAGTTCTGCTAGTATGATAACCTCATCAGCTCTTATGGGCTTAATTATCATCTCTATGCAGATGAATCACAGATTTGTATATCCACCCTTTCTGTCACCTGACATCACCAATTTTCTATTGGAATTTCCAGCTGCATATGTCCAAAAAAGAACTCATTATCTTTCCTCCAAAAGCCACCTTGGTTATAAATAGAGGATTTGCTACATATAGATAGGGATACAAATACAAGCAAATAAGGTACTTCCTTCCCTCAAGGAACTTAGATTCTAACTGGAGAAGACAACACAAAAAGAGGTGTGGAGGGGCAGTTAAGGTGTAAAGATGGCCTGGAAATGTTTTGGAGACCTGGTTCTGGGCAAGATGAAGCAAGAGCGCACCCATTAGAACCCTTCTCACCTTGGCCCTGCATATCCAGTCAGTTGCCAACTCTTGCTGTTTCTGTCTCTACAGAACCTCTCATATTTTCTCTCTACTCAGTGTCTCCTCACTCCATCAGCAGTGGCAAAGTGATTTTTTAAATGCATAGATCCAACCGTGTGTTCTCTACTCAGCTGCCACCGCCACCACAGTCATGCAACTCCAATGGCTTCCTGTTCCCTCTAGGATAAAATATAAATTCCTGTTAACTTTTAATGTCTTTCATAACTTGGCCTCAAACTGTACCTCTAATTTCATTGTACATTACTTCCACCACCCCAAATCCTGTCCAGTTTCTCTCTCTTCCTCACACAGAGCACCCTGTCTATCTTCTCTTTGCTTTTGCCTTGGTCATTTCCATGCTTAAAATGTACTTCCTCCTTATTTCTGCCTCACAGAATCCCTCTCTTCTTTGAAGATACAGCTCAAGTCTTATCTTTTGCATGAAGCCTTTCTTGATCCCTCTGCTATTGTCTGATCTTTAAAATTATGTTTTATTTGTTTTGTATTTATTCTCCTTATATTTATACCATGTGTATTTTATTCTCTGTGTGTGTGCATGTGTGTGTGTGTACATGCACACACCTGTATCTCCTCCATAGAATGGAAGCTACCTGAGAGCAGAGATTGTTTCATTCTTTATATTTTATATTTGTACGCCTAGCACCTAGCACAGTGTCTGTCAACTATCATTTATTAAGCACTTAGTACTATGTATGTGCCAGAGCTGTGCTAAACTCTAGGGACCAAAAGAAAAGTAAAACTATAGTTTCTGCCTTCAAGGAGGTTACTTTCTAATGGAATGTAGGTAATAGGTTCTTAAGCTGACTGGCTGATTTATATTAGAGCTTTGTACTCTCTTCAGTTCATTTTAAAAAGTTATTTATCTAGGGCTTTGAATTATGAGCAAAGCAAAAGGGATTGTTAACCAAATGTCGTGACTCCACAAGACATGGGTAGTAACTTGATTTATTACAAGAGAAAGGCATACCAAGGAGCCAGCCCTACTGACTGAGCCTTGGGTATTTATGGATTACAGCAAAAAGGGGAGATCCCATGGAAGGAGTGGAGGACAATCCTCTCAAAAAGGGGAGTAGCGTGGGAGGAGGATGGAAGGAGGCAGGAGAGGGAGCAGAAGGGCCAGTAAGTGTCAGAGACACTGAATCCAGGCCTTCGTTGGCTATTGTTGTTTGTCGTTCATTTTTGAAGAAGACCAATGATGTCTTGACTTTCAAGTGAATTGGATTTAAGTGAGGCAAGGCTGGGCAAAGTCATTGGAGTCCAGTGGCAAAACATATATCAAGGTGACTGGCCATGGCCCAGGATGCAGTGGGAGACAGCCTTTTTAAGTTAAGGTCTTTCCCATGTCTCAATTTGTCTGAGGCAACTGAGAGAAAAGATGACCTAGTTTGCCATCACAAAAGAATCAGTCTGGGAGAAGGCCAGAACAGAAAACAATTGCTATTTATACTCACTCTGAATCATCAAAACCCAAACAATGAGGAAGAAAAGCTTGGGCTGGTAACTATTACTGACCAATCAGTGAAAGCCAGAGTGATTTGGGTTTAAAGTCATAGTCAAGGAGTTCCATTGGATTCCCCAATTGATAAATGGTCAAAGAATATGAACAGGCAGTTTTCAGAGGAAGAAACTAAAGCTATATATAGTGATATAAAAAATCCCCTAAATAAAATGTTCTAAATCACTATTGATTAGAGAAATGCAAATCAAAATGAGTCTGAGGTACCACATCACACCTAGCAGATTGGCTAACATGACAAAACAGGACAATGAAAAATGTTGGAGAAGAAATGGGAAAATTGGAACACTAATGCATTGTTGGTGGAGTTGTGAACTGATCCAACCATTTTGGAGAGCAATTTGGAACTATGCCCAAAGGGCATATTGTGCAAACCTTTTGTCCCAGCAATACTACTTCTAGGTCTGTATCCCAAAGAGATCATAAAAATGGGAAAAGGACCCACAGGTACAAAAATATTTATAGCAGTTCTCTTTGTGGTGGCAAAGAATTGGAAATGGAGGGGATGCCCATCAATTGGGGAATGGCTGAGCAAGTTGTGGTATATGAATGTAATGGAATACTATTGTGCTATAAAAAATGATGAACAGGCAAACTTCAAAAAAACCTGGAAAGACTTACATGAACTGATGCAGAGTGAAATGAGCAGAACCAAGAGAACATTGTACACAGTAACAACCACATTGTGCGATGACTGACTTTGATAGACTTAGCTCTTCTCAGAAATGCAAGGATCTAAGACAACTCCAAAAGACTCATGATGGAAAATGCTATCTACATCCAGAGAAAGAATGATGGAGTCTGAATGCAGATGGAAGCATACTATTTGCTCTCCGTTTCCTTTGTTGTTTTGTTTTATTGCTTCATTCTTGTGGTTCCTCCCATTAGTTTTCATTGTTCTTTACATCATGACTAATGGGAAAATAATATATGTATATGAATACGAATGTATATGTAGATCCTATATCAGATTGCATACTGTCTTGGATGTGGGGAGAGGAGTGGGAGAGGGAGAAAATTTAAAACTCAAAATCTTATGGAAGTGAATGTTGAAAACTAAAAATAAATAAATCAAATATAAAAAAGGAAGCTCCAATGGAATCACAATGGGCTTTTTCAAAGCCAGTTTTTTTTCAGAGCTACATTTTAAGAAATCATAAATGAAAAGCACATGAGACAAAGAATTACTTGTTCTGGTTTTTTGAGAAAATAATGATAAAACAAATAAATGAGGGGGGGAAATCTAGCCCCCAAACCCCAAGATATCTTGTGAAGTACAAGGTATCAAAAATTAAAATGCTTGGGGAGATAAAACTCTTCTCTGCTCATTTGCAGTTATACAACATATCTGGAGCCTCTCTGGGCCTTTACATTACCCATCCTTCAGTTATTATCTTCCTTCAGAAGAGTCCCTCAAAGGCCAGGACGATTCACACAAGCATGTAGAAAGAACCACGTTTGAGAGTTCAGGACTGGGAAGCGACAAGAGACCTGGAAATCTAAACTGAAGGTTATCAGGAACCCCAAAGCTACAAAGAAGAGCAAAGCCAGGAAACGTCCAAGGGCAACGTCTGAGTGATAGAGGAGGAGCTTTACCTAAGGAGAACACATGCCTATAAAGCGCCAGCATCATCGCCACGTACGAGGCCCTCTGAAATGGGCCCAGATCAGGGCCGCTAGGTGGCTCAGTGGATAGAGCACCGGCCCTGAAGTCAGGAGGACCTGAGTTCAAATCCGGCCTCAGACCAAACACTTGACACGTACTGGCTGTGTGACCCTGGGCAAGTCACTTAACCCCAACTGCCTCACTAAAAAAAAAAAAAAAATGGGCCCAGATCCTCCCATCTATTCTGGGTGAAGTTCATGGTTACATCCTCAAACATCACCGAATCTTGAAATAACCTTCCTGTTGCTCAAGGGACAATCCACCATTCTGACTTCACTAGAGGTGAAGGGAGAAGGTACAGTTCTCAATGAATATGAGAGCTGGGTAACAAACGAAGAGGGTGATGAAATACCTTATGAGTCCCATATCCAGTAGGAAGATTTGGGCTCCTGAGGAGGGAACTGAGGCTTAGGTCCCTCTCAAAGAGAAATTACTGGACTGAAAACCCAAGATAGGGAGAAGGAGTTACAGCTACACTCGGGCATCAGGAGCAATTTCAGAAAAGAAAAAGGATCCACAACTTACCTGGAACCTGTCTGGTCTCTTGCACTTGCTCTTTCGAGGGGAAGGATAAACATATGGGGACTTGAGGAAAGAGAAAAAGCCAAGCATGGGGTAAGCCCCACCCTGCAGGTCTACACTCCCTTCCTGCCCAGTGGATCCCAGAAGATCAAGAAAGAGCATATCACTTCCCTTCCTGTGGCTGTCATGGTTCTCAATTCAGTAGTGAAACTCCCTTCAGCTGTAGTCTGTTCCTCCAGATTAAACAGTCTGATTTCATGGTTGCTGCATCTTCTCCTTGTGGTTTCTCCACCGGATTGATCAGTCACCTAATGAGAGATTGGTCATTGTTAGTGTGGCAAAGTGGTCATGTCCACTGAGGGCGTTTAGGCTTGTAACCAAGGAGACAGGTCACAGTACAACATTCACAGGACTAGGTGCTTGAAGCATAGTTCAAGGAAGAAAAAGGCCATAATAATCATTCAGAAAAAATGATACCCCCAAAGACACAGGTCCCTCAAAATATACATGCCTAGAAGGTAAACTTCTTGAGGACAAAGACTACATATTTTATCTGTGTATTCCTGTCACCTAGCACAGGGCCTGACACATAGAAGGGGCTTACTGAATTGAAACACTTATAGCACTACTTCTATTCACTTAGGCTAATTTACTTGATGCTCCATCAACCAGACGTTCTGTTAACAATAATTTTCTTCTATCTAAAAATTTTAAGTCAAGGAGCATTTATTAAGCTCCTACAATGTTCCAGGCACTGTGCCAAGTGCTGGGGATACAAAGAAAGGTAAAAAGCAGCCCCTGCTCTCAAGTAGCT
Organism: Vombatus ursinus; assembly: GCF_900497805.2. Taxonomy (NCBI): domain Eukaryota; kingdom Metazoa; phylum Chordata; class Mammalia; order Diprotodontia; family Vombatidae; genus Vombatus; species Vombatus ursinus. The sequence continues at coordinate 26,973,903 of NW_020954598.1, read as the reverse complement.
CACAATCTAATGGGAGAGATGACATGAAAATAACTATGTACAGACAAGATCTAAACAGAATAAACATAAGCCTCAGTTTGCCCTCTGAGTCCATTCCTTCTCTATCTGGAGGTGGGGTGCACGTCTCATTATGAGTCCACTGGTACTGTGGTTGGTTATTGTGTTGATTAGAGTTCCTAAGTCTTTCAAAGTTGTTTGGGATGCTATCTTATTTAAACTTTATACCTCTTCTCAGCATCTAACAGTGGGCATTTAATGTACTGAAATGAAATAAATGGTAGAAAATGAGACTTTTCATAGGATTACAGGGCTTAGAATTGGAATGGATTTTAGAGACCTAGTCCAATCACCTCAGTTTAACAGAAAAGGAAACTGAAGACAAAGAAATTCATATTCCACTTTACAAGGTTCTGGAGCATGGCAACAATATAGTAATCCTACTTGTATTTTAAGTCTACAAACCCCAGTGGATTATGGAAATTTCTATTAATTCAATGTGGTTTTAAAGATATTTTAAAAAACCATCTCTGAAAATTGATGAAGGTCTTGAAGACAACAATACCTTATATTAGGTGGTTTTAGTACCCAGGGAATCTTCAGGAAAGAGAAAGGAAGATGCTTCAAGTCCAGACTGGAGTTATTCCAGTCCATGTGTTAGACCCTACTGTGAGAACACTGTGCTGGGTGTAGAGAGAGATACAAAAATTAAATCAGTGTTAATCCTTTCTCTCATGAAACTTACAGTCCAGTAGGGGAATAAAACTCAATAATTGATCATTAAAGTGTACAGCACTATAGAATAAATGCATTAGAGAGGGGATAAAATAAAGTGCCAATGGGAATTCCACAAGCGACAATCAAAACAGAGGGGGATAAAGGAAGATCTCCTAGAAAAGGTGGTATTTGGGTTGGACCTTAAAGGATGAGTAGGAATTCAGAACGCATTTAGGAGAAAGCTATGGTCAACTTAGGAGGGTGTTCTTATGGATACCCACATTAATTACACTTTGGTGTTTCCTGATCAACACTTCTGTATTCCACAGAAAGTTTTCTTCTGGGGATAATTTAGGACAGAGAAGTAGAATCATTACATGCATCTCTTACCCCACAGGACTGCCCAGAACAACTGTCTCTCCTCACTCTGTCTCCTTTTACTCATGACAGCCTCTCTAATAATATAATTTATTTTTCCTATGTAGGAATAGTCTCAGATGTCACATCCTGGAGCTAAGGCAATGAGCTCACAGGCTCATGGATTTATAATGCGCTTATTTTACAGAGAAGGAAAGTGAAGCCCAGAAAGGGACAGGACTTGCCTGAGGTCAAAGGAGTGAAACAGGGCTCACACTCTGGTGCTCAGAACTCAAATCCAGTGCATTTGTACTATACCATGCTGCTTCGACGTTGGGAAAGATACAGCCTCTGCAGCATAAAGGATACAGTGTATCTTCCAAGATTATACATAGAATTTTCTGGGGGAAAGGACTTTAGAGATAGAGATACATCTGTGTATCAACGTGCATGCTATGCTTTACTTGTGAATACTGTCACACCTGTGAATTACTGGTTTTCTTATCAGATAAGCTAAAGTCATCATAATAAGAATTTAGCTAAATCTTGCCATAGACTCCAACTACCTTGGGCAAGTCACATAATCTCTCTCTCTCTTAAGGATCAAATGACATATTTGTATAGAGCTTTGCAAACCTTAAAGCACAATGTAAATATTATTATAGCTGACACTTACATAGGGCTTTCAGTTTGACAAAGCTCCTTACATACACGTCAACAAGCATTTATTAAGTGCCTCCTATGTGCCGGGCATTGTGCTAGACCCTAGGGATACAAAGAAAGGAAAATAAATAGTCCCTGCCCCCAAAGAGCTTACACTATAACGATTAGCTCCTTGGAACCTCACAACCAGCCTGCGAGGTAGCCCCGATAGGTGTTACCATCCCCATTTTACAGATGAGGAAGCTGCTGGTGCTTTACACCGAGTGTCAGGAGGAATTCGAACTCCTGTCCTGACTCCATCCACTAGGCTAACTTCATATAATTATTTTAAGACGACTCCCACTTTATCCTGTACACATTTGTTTGCATGCTGTCTCCTCCCTCAGACTGTGAGCTCCTTGAGGGCAGGCACTGTCTTTTACTTTTTTTTTTTTGTAACCCCAGTCTTTGCACGGTACCCAGCATACAGCAAGTACTTGATAAATGCTTCTTGACTTGATTTGTCTTGAAGGGTTGACGTGGGTGATATTTAGGATGTCCCCCCTTTAGTTCTGTATCCCACGATCCTAAATGTGTGGTCTTTCAGACGTGAGCCTCTCTGAGGGCGCCCTCCCCACGTGGGGATGGAAAGGGATAGAGGGGATGGAGGGGATGGGCAGTGGGTCGCGAGAGGATAGCGCATGCATGGGCGCTAGGGAGCCCTTGCCCACTTACCCGGCGCTCCAGCAGGTGGCGCAAAGCCCGCGTACAGGCTGCCAGGTTCCGGGAGGGCGGGGTAGAGAGGGGCCCTTCCCGACAGCGCCCGCGACAGCTATCAGCGTTCCCTCCGGAAAGAAGGTATGACGTCGCCTCTACCTAGAGTGAGAGCCACGTCGGGGCGGAGGTGCCGAGGCTGGCGCCGACCCTTTGGGAGTGGGCGGGGCTTCCTGTACAGGACACAGAACCAGAGTTACCTCACCCGGGAATCCCAGGGCAGAACCGGAAATAAAAGGGAGGCGGGAAACATCCATTCGGCGTCCTTTTCTTACCTGGTTCTGTCTAGGAATTTGGGAGGGTTTTTTCATCTCAGTGGTTCCTGTTTTCTTTTCACTGGTGCAGGACTTTATCGTTTAGGGATGTGACCCAGATCAAGTCACTTTCTCCCAGCCTCAGCGTCCTTATCTGTAAAATAGGGATCAGGAAACCTGTAGTATCAGGGTTGTTGTTGGGGTGACACATTCTCCTCCCCTCTCCACATAAGGGACCCTGGCTCAGGACTCATTGTGGGGGAGGTCCAGCCCCAAAGAAGGGGTGCAGGTTTCCTTTTCTCTGGCTTGCTGCTCACACTGCAAAGTGAAACAATGGGGAAACCCCTGGAACAAAGCTTAGGTATCGTCTCCCTATAAGGTGGATGTGCTAGCACCCTAAGTCTCCTTTCTTCTTCAGGGAACAGTGTGTCTCCTGAGGAAGGACTGCTCAGGGCCAGGCTGGGCATCTTGCCTCTCCCCCAAAGCAGCCGCTTCCATCTTCTGCCCCACCTCCCTAATGGGGAGCAGAGAATGTCCAGGGCAAAGAAGAGTGACTCTCTCTCTTCCGCTTCAGCCCTCCGGGTCTCCTCCTGCACCTCTCCTTCAAGTGTGGAAGACTGGTACCTTCCACTGAGTGATGGACCTTCTCACACCTGGTCACACCCTTGACATCCCGGTGACTGAACTCCTATAGACCCATTCCACAGCCCCTACCACCAATTCCTCATTCCCAACCCTCTCAACCCTCCTACTCCAAGGTTTCATTCTAATTCCATCCATCCATCCATCCACAGCGCTTCCACTGTGCCTTCTGGAATGCCTGTTCCATAGGCAAGAAACTTTTCTTTATCTTAAATTTTTTCCTGTTCTACTCCCTCCATCTACTTCAGTCATTTTAGTCATGTTGTACTCTTTGTGACCCCCTTTGTGGTTTTCTTGGCAATGATATTGAAGTGGTTTGCCATTTCCTTCTTCACCTTATTTGACAGATAAGGAAACTGAGGCAAACAGGGTTAAGTGATTTGCCCAGGGTCTTTCTTGTAAGTGTCTGAGGCAGGATTTGAACTCAGGTCTTCCTGATTCCAGGCCAGGCACTCTTATCCACTACACCACCTATCTTCTCTTCCATCTATAACTCTTCCTGAAACCTAGCTTCTAATGACCCAGCCTACCTGGCCATCCTTTCCAAGTACTTGCCACACCTTTGCTCATTCTCCATAGCCTACTGACAGAGGCGAGGGAGTTGGAATGCTCTTTGCTTCCCATTGCCACTTCCAGGCTCTCCACCTTTCTCCTTCATTCAGTAACTTCTCTTCCTTTGAGGTTTGTGCTATTCATACCTACCACTCAATCAAAATCTTGGTAGTGGTTGTCTACAGACCCCCAGGTAACTCCTTTTCCTTACTCAAGAAGTTTGATACAACTTTTGATTTGATACAATTTGATACAATTTTTATCTCTTCCCCAACTCTTACCCTAATACTAGGGGACTTCAATATACATATTAATTCTTCCTCAATACCCTAACCATTCAATTTCTTAACGAACTCACTTCCCATGAGCTACTCCTTCATCCCACCTCAGCTACACATATGGTCACACCCTCAATATTGCTATCACCCACAAATGTACCACCTCCCTATTCAAGAACTTAAGAATTCTGAAATCCCCTTATCTAACCATAATCTTTTTGCTTTTTACCTCTTCTGTCTTCCCTTACATAATCCTACTCTTCACCTGCACCATGGCCTTGAATCCCTTGACTTACCAGTTCTGTCCCAGGTCACCCTCTTAGCTGAAAACCTTTGTTTTACAGAAAAAAAAAATTACGCCATTCACCATGGACTTTCTCTTCTACCACCTTCCTCATTTCCTGTCGTTTAGATGCTTTCTGCCACTTTCTTCTCCTTCGCCTTGATGAAGTGGCCTTACTCCTTACCAAAGCTGACCTTTTTACCTATCCAAGTGATCCCATTCCATCCCTTCTCCTCCTTGATCCTTCCATTCCCACTCTCATCCTATATCTCTTCTGCCCATTGTAGTTAAACTCTTCGAAAAGGTTGTTTACAACAGGTGCCTCCACTTTTTCTCTCCTTTTTCTTAACCCCTTATAATCTGCCTTCTCACATTATAATTCCACACAAAAAAAAATCCTCCTCTTTTTAAAGATACTAATGATCTCAGTTGCCCAATCCAGTGGCCTTTTCTGTTAATTATTTCCTCTTTTGTTCTGTCTTTAGTTTGCTTTGTATATATTTGTTTTCTGGTTGTCTCCTCCATTAGACTGTAAGCTCCTTGAGGGCAGGGACTGTCTTTTGCCTCTTTTTTCTATAACCAGTGCTTAGCACAGTGATTGCCACATGGTAGGTGTTTACTAAATGTTGACTGATTGATAGCAAGGTCTTTTCTAGAAAAGGTACTTGGTGTATAATCTGGCCATTACCCTTGACCTTGCCAGCAAGATGGCAAAGTGTACAGAGTGCCAATGTGGGAGCTGGACTTCCATCAGACTTATTAGCTTTGTGATCATGGGCAAATCACAATCTCTCTCAGCCTCAGTTTCTTCATCTGTAAAATAGTGATGATAATAGCACCTACTTCATAGAGCTATTGTAAGGATTAAATGAGATAATATATGTAAAGCATTTTGCAAACCTTAAAGTGCTATTAGAAAGTCTTAGTACTGCCAGTACTCCTATAAGTATTCCACTTCCACAATCAAGACCTCTGAAATTCTTTTATCTGATCATAATTCTGCTATCATTCAATCTCTCCCTATGCCTTATTCCTCCTATAGCTAATCTCCAACCTCATCATGACCTCTGATTCTCAAACATCTCAATACCAGAACATCTCATCTGCTCTGACTACACTCTCCTCCTTCCTAATCTCAATCTTTAGTTAACCAGTTCAACTCTACACTGGCCACTAGTCTCAAATCCCTGGTCTTACTTCTTCTCATGCCTCACTAAATCTCAATCCTGTATTACTCTCAGCAGCTACCTCTTTCATTCCTATTCACATGCTGCTGAATTGTGCTGGAGGAATTCAGGCAATCATGCTGACCGACTCCACTCCAAATTTATATTCTCTAATCTCAACAGTACATACTGCAGCAAGAAAATCCTTTCACTCATCCTTATTTTCTATCCTAGTCATTACAGCAGTTATTCCAAATCTTTCCTTAAGTTACCCACAACATGCCTTCCCCAACCTTTCAATGGAGAAACATACCTCATTCTTTCCCCTAATATTAACCCTAATCCTAATTCCAAGCTCCTGCTTTCCTCCTTCTCTTCATGACAACCCTTTAACATTATCCCCCACTGTCTCCTGCTTTATTCCAGTATCCCCACAGGAAACTCTCTGCATTTACCCTCTAGCAGGCTACCCTTCCTATCAGACTTTCTTTCATCTAGAATTTCTTCTAATCTATTGGTTTAATTTCCTGCAGGACACAAACACACCATCAGGCTCCTCCTTCCTTAAAAAATCCTCAGTAAACTTTACTGCCCCATAGGAAGTTAGGTGGCACAGTAGATGGAGTGCACAGCTTGGAGTCAGGAAGACTCATCTTCCTGAATTCAAATCTGGCTTCAGACATTTACTAGCTGTGTGATCCTGAGCAAGTCACTTAAATCTGTTTGCCTCAGTTTCCCCATCTGCAAAATGAGCTGGAGAAGGAAATGGCAAACCACTCCAGTATCTTTGCCAAGAAAACCCCAAACGACTGAACAACGAAGACTTTACTGTCCTGGCAAGCTATTGTCCTGTAACTCTCCTCCCTTTCTCAGCCAACATCTTTCAAAGAATTGTCTACACTAGTTACCTCTGCATCATTTCCTCTCATACTCTTCTAAATCCTCACAAACTCACTTCCAATTTCATTATTCAACTGAGACTATTTGCTTCAAAATTACTACTGATCTTTTAATTGTAAAATTTAACACTTTTTCTCAATCCCCATCCTACTTGATACAACAGTTATCAAGTGCTACAAAAAGCATGCTTTTTTTGATCCAATCATTTTGGAGAGCAATTTGGAACTATGCCCAAAGGGCTATAAAAACGTGCATACCCTTTGACCCAGCAATAGCAGTTCTAGGGCTATATCCCAAAGAGATCATACAAATGGGAAAAGGACCCACATGTACAAACATATTCATAGCAGCTCTTTTTGTGGTGGCAAAGAATAGGAAATTAAGGGGATGCCCATCAGTTGGGGAATGGCTGAACAAATTGTGGTATATAATTTTAATGGAATACTACTGTGCTATAAGAAATGATGAGCAGGCTGACTTCAGAAAAACCTGGAAAGACTTGTATGGTCTGATGCTGAGTGAAGTGAGCAGAACCAAGAGAACGTTGTGCACAATAACAGTCATGTTGTGTGATGACTAATATTGATAAACTTAACCCTTCACAGCAATACAAGGATCTAAGACATCTCCAAAGGCCTTGTGATGGAAAATGCTATCCACAAAGAAGAAAGAACTATGGAAGTTAAATTGCTATTTTTTTCTGTTCTGTTGAATTTTGTTTCCTCTTTCTAATGGTTCCTCCTATTGGTTTTAATTTTTACTTACATCACTAATGTGAAAATATGTTTAATATGAATGTAAATGTATAGCCTATATCAGATTGTGGGCCATCTTGGGAAGGGTGGTGGGGAGGAAGGGGGAGAAAAATTTTAAATTCAAAAGCATATGGAAGTGATTATTGATAAATCAAAACAAATTAATAACAAAACACTTAAAAAATAAAAAAAAATTTTAAAAAGCATGCTTTTTTGTAGCACTGATGCTGTCAACCATCCTCTCTTCCTTTGGGTACTCTCTTGCTTAGGTTTCCTTAACACTTCTCTCTTGGATCTCCTCTAACCTAACAGCTACTTAGTCTTTCCTGGAATATCCATGTCCTTAACTGTCAGTGTGCTCAAAAGCTCTAGTTTGGGGTTTCTTTTCTCTCTGCCACACTGTCTTATTGACTTCCTATGGGTTCCATTATCATCCCCATGCAGATGAGTCACACATCTATAAATCCAGCTCTAATCTCTCTCCTGAGCTCTAGTCCTTCAACACCAACTGTACCAATTCAAAGTCCAACCAAAAATGCATTAGTATGCCTGTCTTTCTGCAACCCCTTCAACATTAACTATCCCCATCTTTTGTCATCTTTGCTACTTTATCGTGTAAGGTGAAATTTCAAAGTTGTTTTGATTTGCATTTCTCTTAATATTAGTGATTTGGAATATCCTTTCACAGAGTTGTTAATAGCCTATGACTCTTTTTCATGACTGCTTGTTCATGTCTTTCAACCACTTCTCTATTGGACTATAGCTTTTAATCTTATGTTTGTTTCTCTATCTTGTATATCAAATCTTTGTCAGAGATGTTTGATATTTCCCCAGTTGACTGCTTCTCTTCTTAAATTAGATGTCAATTTTGTGCAAAGTTTTTTTCATTTCATACTACCAAAATTATCTTTCATAATTGCCTCTCTTTGGTTAAGAATTCATATCTCTACCCCAACTGTGAAAGGTATGTGATGTTTCTTTTTTGAAAATGGCATACTTTGATATTCAGGTAATATATCCAGTTTTAATTGTGGGAATTTAGTACAAGATGTTGGTCCAAGTCTAATTCTGCTTTCCAGTTTTCCCAGTTCTTATGAAATAGGGAGTTTTTTCCTACGTAATTTACAATTTTAGGTGTCAAACACTAGATAACTGTTTCCTTATTTCTGATTCATTGTCTAGTCTATGCTACTTTTCTACTTTTTTAACTAGCATCAAATGATTTTGATGGTTCTGATTTACAATTCATTTTGAGCTCTAGAAGCACTTCCTATCTTTTTTCAGTATTTTCCTTAATATTGTAGATCTTTCATTCCTCCAAATGAATTTTATGGCTTTTTTTCTAGCTCTGTAAAGTATTTTTTCTGGTAGTCTTATTCTTAACATAGTTAATAATTTTCACAGCTGGAATCTGAATCTTTGTCTCCTGATCCTGAGTTCAGAGTTTTTTTTTCAAGAGTATACTGCATTTTTTCTAAACTGTGTGATCCAGGCATAGGCTCAATCATAGGGACCAGTTTTTAACAACTGGGGCTTTTTATCTGTGCTCTATTCCAGCCTATACTGTTTACAAAAAAAAAAAAAAAAAAAAAAAAGCAGTCTATCAGTGGACACTATTCCTCGGTGTCTCCCTTTCCCATCAACTGCTCTGCTTGGTTTCCACTCCATGAAGATCATAACTCCCCAAGGATAAGCTCATCACCTATAATCTCATCATAATGGAGACTGATCCTCAACACCTTCTCAGCACCTTCAGCTGCCTTTCCCCTCTGAATGGAGGGCTAGAGGATGAAGGTATAAACTGCTCCCAAAGCCTTCTTTTAGAGAGGGCTTGGAACTTTCCAGCAAGCCTTCATTCTACATCAGCAACTCTGCTTGGTTTCTATTCCACTAATATCATGCCTCAGGCCAGGTATCCTCTGCCAGCAGCCCTCCTACACCTTTTCACCTTCTTTTTTGTGTTCCATCTAGTCTTCTCCCATTAGATTTTAAGCTTTTCAAAGGTAGGAATTATTTTTTTTCCCTCATTTATATATTTAGCACAGTACCTGGCACACAGGTGCTTAATGTTTATTGACTGTTCGGTGATACTTCAGGCATCTTAATTTATGATGATCATTCCACATAGAAAATGACATATTAGCAATGGTTTAGTGCACAGCATCAACCTAGTTCCAGAATGAGCAGACTGATCTTAGACTGGATCAGAAGAGGAGTTACTTGGTTACCGGTGGCCTACACTTCATAACGGTGACCTGACAGAACAAAATATACTTGGATGGGCAGTGAAAGGAGTGTACAAAACATGACTGACTTGAACAAGAGCTAGTTACGCCATTAATGATCTTTCAGAGAACTTGTCTTAGGGCCTATTCTAGCCCTGGCCAAATACCTGCTGGCCCATCCATCTCATAAATGCAAGACTCTCCAATATATAAAATATTGAGCAGAAGGCCTTTTAGTAAACATTAATCTGCTCATTGTACACTCTTTAGAGCAGTGATGTCAGTCTAGTAGAAATGTATCCCTTGGCCTCAGACACTTGACACTTAGTAGCTGTGTGACCCTGGGCAACTCACTTAACCCCAATTGCTTCACCAAAAAGGGAAAAAAAATGGATTCCTAAGATTATCTATGCTGTTTTTTTAATTTATTTTTGTTAAATATTTCCCAATTACATTTTAATTTGGTTCAGCCACACTGTTTTTCAGCCACTTAGTTTACAGTCCAGGAGTTTGACATCTCTACTTCAGAGGCTGAAGACTGGTTCAACAGTTATATCAAAAATTCAGATTATGAATAAACTTTGGTACCTTTGTCATTTGTATGAGGTCATGGTTATCTGTGCAGGAGTTTCTCAGATATCCAGTTAGGTCATCCTCTTGCCATTAGCTAGGCATTTTAGAGACAGAATTCCCTGAGAAGACTCATGCCTATAATGTTTGCTGTGTACCTATAGTTTTTGTTGCTTCTCACCCTTTTGTTTTCACCCCTAAAACCCAGTGAGATCTCTATCTCCTCAATTATAACTTCACCGATTGGTTGACATGGGTCCAAACAGGTTCACAGTACCTGGGATCATAGATCAGTAGTCTCCAAAAGGATGATTAGGATCCCCAGAGGAGCTGTGGCATCACCCATGGGCGCCAATCAATTGCAGGGTAGAAAGACTGACTGCCACTCTGCTTTGATGGTCTACCATGGGTCACATCTCTAGAATATCTGTACCTATGCTTATCCCCTCTACACCATTTCATTCCTTTCCTCTGATGTGCAAATTCCTAATCTCCCCCATTCTAAGCCAGTTGTCACTATCCAAGCACACACAACAGTTCCACAGCCACTAGTGGGAAAATTCTGGTCCTACTCCTATATCACCTCATGGCTATGGCAGTTGCTTCTTTGAGGGTGGGTTCTATGCTTAGGGGCAAAGACTAGTCAGAGCTTCACTTCCTTTTTTTTATTTTGGGAGAGATACAGAGAGTCACACAAATATGAATGGACTGTGATCTGGATCACAGATTTCACTGTATTATCTTTCCCCCAAAACCCACCCATCTTCCAAGATTCCCTATTACTATTGAAGGGACCAGCATCTTTCTAGTCACCCAGAATCTCACAACCTTAGTGTCACCTTTAACTCACTCCCTTACCCCACATTCATGAATCCATGCACTTACCTAATCTTGTCATTTCTACCTTCATATCTCTTACCTCTGTCCCCTTCTCTCTTATCACACTACCACCATCACAGTTCAAGGCCTCATCACCTCTGAGTCCTGGACTATTATAAAAGCCTCTTAATTAGTCTCCCTTCCTCAAATCTTTACCTATCCCAATCCACTCTCCACACAGGTGTCAAATTTTCCTCAAGTTCAGGTCTTTCTCTCCCCTACTCAATAAAGTCCAGTGGCTCCCTGTTGACTCTAGCATAAAATATTTTTTTTAATCTCTTTCCTGTCCCTTTAAAATTTCTATTTTGTGCCTTATAATGTATCTAAATATTAGTAGATTGGCAATTATGTAATTTATAAATAAGTAAATATATAGATATTGGTGGTGCATGTTCCAAAAAATTTTTACTGACAAGACACTCAATTTAAAAAGTATCTGGACGACTCCCATAGATAAGATCTTTTACATCTCAGTTCCATGTCTCTCATCCCCTCTCAACTAATTACAATGCTCAAAAATCCCAAAGCATAGATCTGGAAGGTGAGGTAATAGTACTTTCTTCTCCACCAATTACCATTCAGGGATCCCTGAAAAGCAAGAGAACATCTCCAACACAGTTCAGAAATATCCTTTTTCCTATATAAAAGGAGAAAGCTGGGAATCTATCTTTAAAGCTGGCTTACTACCCCCCCATCTTAACTCAGACAGAAAGAATGGCATCAAGGAGGCAGCATGCCTTTCTCTAGCCAGCTATGATGAATACTCTTTAATAAATTTTATTTGAATGATAGTTATATGTGGATTTCCTTTACCTTTCCTAATAACTGAGTTACCACATACATTCATTTCAAAAGACATGTGCTGAAATGGAGCTGAAATGGGTAGAAGAAAATTATCAAATCTATTTAAAAACTACCAGAACTCACAGAACCCTCCTTCAAATCACTGTAATGAGTGGCCTTAATTCACAGCACCAGAACTGTATTCATTTCTGTTCAGTCTGGGATTTTTCTGTGACCTTTGAATTCTAGATTTATTTTCCTGCCAAGGTTGTCCACCAGACAGGAAAAGAGAATGTCCAGGAACCAGTCAGTGTCTAGGGTAGGGCAGGTGTACATAATAGAAATGAGATGACCTCAAAGTTGAGGCTCAGTCTACAACATAAAATATAGGCATGAATTTACATAAAGAAACCAAGGTTTAAAAAACGAAAGGTAAAGTAAGACAGAGACAAAACAGACAGGGCATTAGTGCAGTTGAGGTTGGTCAGCTGCCCTACTATCAAAGCCTGCTTGAAAAACAGACAAAAAGACAACTAAGAGCAATTTTGAACAAACACGGTGTAACCTTATAGAGATCACTTAAATCTCTAAGCCTCAGCACCTTCATCTATAAAATAGTCTAATATATATACAACCTATCTCAGGTTTTTGAAGAAAGCACTCTGAAAAACTTAAAAGTGATATAGAAATATGAGCTTCAGCACTAATAGGTCGCCAAACTGATTAATTGCAGTAAACAATATTGACTAAAGGATCATGTCTGACATGGGTAATAGGGATACCTATACCAAAGAAGAGAATAATGACAAGTTTTGAAGGCACACTGGGCATGATAGTAGCCATTAACTTCTAAGTCTTTGTAAAGTCCTTCATGATCTCTACTCAGCTATTAACCTTTCATGCTCTTTTACCTAACATGCTTTTACTCAAGCTGTATCATTAAAGACCCATTCAAACAAACATATTAATAAACCGTTTAATTACTGTTTCAAAAACTTTTGTTATATTTCTCATCATGTGTGTATAAACATGCGATATTTAAGCTATTATACATCAAATAGGCTTTTATAGCTTCTGTGGACTGGTCTTGGGAACCTAACCATCAGTCTTAGCAATGTACCTAGAAGAAAAAGAAATTATGTTTTCTAAACAACTACCACAAGATGAACCTTTAAAATAAAAATAATATATAAAGAGGGAACTGTTTGTACTCAAGCTATAATTACATTTCATAGTTTCCTATAACTTTTGAAATCCTGTTTTGTATATATGTGTGTGTGTGTGTACACACATATGTGTATGTGTATGTGTATGTATATGTATATATGTATATTGCTAGCAACATCCCTATCAGACCACTAATGATTAACCTCAAAGTTAATTAATGACAAGCCTTAAAGTAACCTCAATGATTTCTCGGCAGCAGTTAATGTTTTGAAGGAAAATAAGGAATAGGGGAGCCCTTTTTTCTCATGCCTTAAAACATCATCACAACTTGTGACATATTCTTCATATTATGTCTTAAGTATATACATTTAACAAAGTGATAAATCTAGCTACAGCTTTCCCCACATTTATTACTCTCCTCTGTGAAGTTGTCGATGTCTGATAAGGGCTGAACTCCGGCTGAAGGCTTTCTCACATTCATTACATTTATAAGGTTTCTCACCAATATGAATTCTCTGATGTTGTGTAAGATGTGAGTGGTTTCGAAAGTCTTTGCCACATTCATTACATTTATAGGGTTTCTCTCCAGTATGAATTCGCTGATGTTCAGAAAGGGAGGAACTGTGACTGAAGGCCTTTCCACATTCTTTACATTTAAAGGGTTTTTCTCCAGTATGAATTCTTTGATGTTGAGTGAGGCATGCACTCTGATTGAAGGACTTCCCACACTGATTACATTTATATGGTTTCTCTCCAGTATGAATTCTCTGATGTTGAG
>NW_020954598.1:26717864-26960174 GCF_900497805.2 Vombatus ursinus | reverse complement strand
CATTTATATGGTTTCTCTCCAGTATGAATTCTCTGATGTTGAGTAAGTGCTGACTGTTTTTGGAAGGCTTTCTTACATTCATTACACTTAAAAGGCTTTTCTCCAGTATGAATCCTCTGGTGTTCAGTAAGGCATGTGATCTGATTAAATGCTTTCCCACATTCACTACAATGATAAGGTTTCTCTCCAGTATGAATTCTCTGATGTTGAACAAGGTGTGAGTGCTTTGGGAAAGTTTTCCCACATATACTACATTCATAGTCTCTTTCTCCAGTATGAATTCTTTGATGTTCAGTGAGAGATGAGCTCTGAAAGAAGGCTTTCCCACATTCAATACATTTGTATGGTTTCTCTCCCGAATGGATTCTCTGATGGTGAGTAAGACGTGTCCTTTGACTGAAGGCTCTATCACATTCATTACACTTATAGGGCTTCTCTCCAGTATGAATTCTCTGGTGTTGGGTAAGCTGTGAATGCTTACGAAATGTTCTCTCACATTCATTACACTTAAAAGGCTTTTCTCCAGTGTGAATTCTCCGATGTTGTGTAAGGCATGTGTTCTGATTGAAGGCTTTCCCACATTCACCACATTTATATGGCTTTTCTCCAGTATGAATTCTCTGATGTTGTGTAAGGCATGTGCTCTGGCTAAAAGCTTTCCCACATTCATTACACTTATAGGGTTTCTCTCCAGTATGAATCCTCTGATGCTGAATGAGGAATGAGTTACGACTAAAAGCTTTCTCACATATGTTACATTTATAAGGTCTTTCTCCAGTATGAATAATTTGATGTTGTGTGAGGAGTGAGCTCCGGCTAAAGGCCTTCCCACATTCAGGACATTTAAAGGGTTTCTCTCCAGTATGAATAGTCTGATGCTGAGTAAGGGATGAGCTCTGAGTGAAGGTTTTCCCACATTTATTACACTTACAAGGTTTCTTCCATGTGGAAGGTTTCTGGTATTTATTTTGGTTTGACTTCTGTTTGGAGTTTTTTCCACTGATAGCAACTTTATAGGTTTTCTCTCCTATAAAAAATCTTGAATGACTTTCAGAGTTTGAGTTCAGAAAATTTCTCCCATATTCATTATATTCATAGTCTCTCTCCCCAGTGGATGATTTCTTATGGGTAAATTTCATTTGCTTGAAACATCTCTCTTGTAAGAAATATTTTTCTTGAGTTTCTCTTGTGAAGTTTTCCTGTTTCCTTGATAACCCGTCCTCAACATCAAATTCTTCTTCAAATCCAATACTCTGTGGAACAACTCCTATGAACCGTTTCCTTGCATCTGGTGATTCTACCTCAGAAATAGAATCTTTGATTGTATACCGAGTTTTCCATCCTGAAAGAAAGGAAAAATGCAAATATCCATAACCTCTTTGCTAAGAGAAATTTTCTATAATGAGATACTACATTTAATAGGAGTATATGGTTAGAAAAGTCACAAATATGACTATTTGTAGAGTGACTGGGAAAGGGAAAAGGAAAAATGATGGTAGAAGTGGAGAGGCCTTGCATAGAAACCAAGTGCAGAGAAAGAGGAAACTCCATATAAGAGGGTGAACAGAGTGACCAAAAAATAGTGTAAGCAAAAAACAAAACAAAATTTTCTTTACAAAATACCAAGGTTGCCCTCCCACCCTGACCTGCTGGGCTGTTACTTCAAAGTTTCCCCTATCACTGCTCTTTACTCCCTTCACCCGGCCAAGTACCTCTTTGGACTTCTTTTTCTTCAACTCCCTGGAGATCCAGAATCCAGGGCTCCCTTCCTTTCTCCAACTGGGAAATCACTTCAGGTTTGGAAACTGGGATTCCTGCTCATAAGAAGAAATCAGGACATTTCTATTCATGATGATTTTGAGTACCCAAGAACGCATATCCAGTTCCCTCTCAGGAAAAAAAAACAAAAAAATTCAAAGTGGCTTTGTTTATAATAATGCAAAATGGGAATAGATTCTATGTCTAATAAGAAATGGTTGAATGAAGTGATGTAGCCACACAATGGAGTATTATAGCACCACAAAAATAATAAATATAAACAAATATGGAGAGAAAATGATGCAAAAAGAATCATAACATACACACTATGCATAAAACAGCACAACTAGATAAGTACGCTAACAAGTTGAAAGGAGACAATGAGTAAATTAGATGTTATTGTTGTTATTTTGTTAAGGATTACCATAATTGATAGTCTGGAATTTGGCATTTTGCATACAACTTTTTTTCTTATTTTGCTACACTTTTGGTTTACATTGAGATAGAAACAGAGAAAAAAGGGGAAGATAAGAAATAAGAAATAACAGAGAAAAAAATGCCATGTATCAGAGATTAAAATAATCAAAAGTGATTAGGCAGCTCTGATACCAAAACTCTGAGCCAAATCTCAGCTCAGCATACTTTAGAATTCTCCATAGCCATGAACACGGAAATAAAAACAACAAAATCCTAGGGGGAGAAAAGACACAAGGCAAAACCATCTTACCCAAGGAGACCAGGTTCCTGTAAGTCTCTAGCATCACATCCCTATATAAATCCTTTTGAACAGAGTCCAACTGCCCCCATTCCACCTGGGTGAAGTACACAGCCACATCTTTGAATGTCACTGATTCCTGAAACGCCAGAACAGTCTTGCTTCTCTTCACATGGTCCTAGAAAGAGAACAAACTGGCAGTAACATCGGAAGTAGACAAAATGTATAACGTCATCCTGAGCGTTAAAGGCTCTGAACACATGCAAAAGTGTTGGTATTATGTGCGCGAAGAATGGAGTACACACTAGGATCTTATGAGGGAAAGTAAAGGAGAACAAATGGATAAGGAACACTGAAGTGATTTAAGGAGTAACTCAGGAAATAAATGAATTTAAATGTAAATAGCTTAAGCAGGCTTAGTTGTTTGTATTGCTATTCAATGAAAAATCAAGTACTGAGGAAGAAGTCAGTCTTCCACTAATGTTATTATGCCTGTCAAATAGCTGGGGGCAGTATGCTCTAATGGAAAAGGGAGTCAACAAAACTGGATTCTACTCCCAGTTCTGTCATTAACTAGCTGGGTGACCATAAGCACGTCACTTCTCTGGGCCTTGATTATTGACCTGTTTCACCTGGTCTGGTTTGTGGTTGGGGGTCTTCCAGAAGAAACTCAAGGGTCTCCATGGTAGGATTACCCTTAGGATATGTACTGAAGCTGTAGGTGGTACCAAAAGGAGAAAAGGTAAAAAGCCTTGCCAATATAAGGAGCCTCAGGTCAAAACAGTCGGTGATCAATTAATGTCCTGAAGCACAACAGAAAGTCTGATCATGAGCTAATAAACACCTAAGAAGAGCTTGGGCAGGCCAGACTTCCATCCGGGTGCAACACTGCAAGGTGAAAGCAACAGAGGACAGGATCAAAGGTGGCTGGCACTCTTGTGGTTGTCACAAGTGGGTGAACAGGGAGCCAGCCACGCTACCACCTCACTTGGCAAGTCGGAGCTGCCACTCTGGACCTCAGAACTTTTGCTTCAGGAGTTATAAATAGTTTCCATTTCTCTAGCCCTTTGTAAACACTGAAGTGCTTTCACCAAAACAACACCACACAGGAGGTAGTATTATCATTCCCAGAATTAAGAGAACTACAGGGTACCAATATAATTTGAGGAAGAAAAGCAAACTAATAACAACCATGTGATAAAATAATTCAAACCACCAATAATAAGAGAAAAGAAAAAATTTAAAAATAGATTCTACCTCATA
The DNA here is from genome assembly GCF_900497805.2 of Vombatus ursinus. Lineage (NCBI taxonomy): Eukaryota > Metazoa > Chordata > Mammalia > Diprotodontia > Vombatidae > Vombatus > Vombatus ursinus. The sequence goes on along the minus strand of NW_020954598.1, from coordinate 26,956,438 downwards.
CCCATCAGATTGGCAAAGATGACAAAAAAGAAAAATAACAAGTGTTGGAGCTGCGAGAGGACAGGCATATTCAGGCATTTGTTTGGTGGAGATGTATAATGGCCAGCCATCACAGAAAGGAATTTGGAATCTCCAAACTCACTAATCTGTTCATAATGTCTGACCAAGTAATACAACTATAAAGGCTTATCTCCCAAAGAGGTAAAAATTGCATACGTACACATATAGTCATAACAGCATTTTTTTTTGTTGCAGCAAAGCACTTGAAACTAAGGGGTGCTCATTCAATTGTAAACTGCTGAGCAAATTATAGTATATGAATTTAATGGCATGGTATAATGAATTTAATTTAATTTAATTTTAGTTTAATAATGACTACTACTATATTGTAGGAAAAGGGAAAAGGAATTGATTCAGAGAAATATGGGTTGATCTCAATTGATATAAAGTGCAATGAGAACCAGGATAACAATTTACACAATGACAAGAGCATTGTAATGAAAAATAACTTTGAAAGCCTTAAGAACTCTGATGAATAAAATGACCAACCATGACTTCAGAGGATGGACCTGAAATATACTTGCTATATCTTTACAGAGATGAGAAACTATAGGTCCAGAATAAAACTACCTTTTCTGACATGGTATATGTATTTGTTTTGTTGACTTATACTTATAGAGAAGGTTTTAAAATTTTTTGGGGGGGTAGAAGGAAAATTGGGGGGAAGAAGAGGGGCTAGTGATATTGATATAAAAAAAAAGATTGTCAATGAAGTATTTTTTTAAATGCACAGAAGAGAACAGGAGGAGGTTTAGAAGGAAACAACTAACAATCAGGATAGCTTTGGAATGAATATGATGAATGTATTACAGACTTTTTTAAACATCAACAAGCTGTACGCAAGGGAAATTTTCATTTTTATGTAACATTTTCTCTGGTTTTATATAGAGAAATGTTTCTGTTTGTTGGTATTTGTCAAGTTCAGAGTAACAAAAAAATTTTTTTTAAATGTATAATTCAAGGTAGGCTTATCCTAACAGAGATTTTTAGAATATATTGACTGGATGCACATCAAGTAATTTTATGTAAGCAATGGGATTGACAACCTACACAATCAGTATTGGGAGTTTGGCTCGGTCAAGGGTTCCCAAGCAATAAGCTCGAGGAGGTCTCCTAACTGGATAGGATGTTCTGGCCTCTTATTTATAGATGGTTTCGACAGGCTACAAGGTGAGCTGGTAGTAGGTCTGAATGGTTTCAAGTTGCCTCAGGCAATTGTTCAACACCAGAAAGGTGTAGGTAGGGTATGAGTTCAGGGCTCAATGGAAGTGAAAACAACAAAAGCAAAGAGATAAAAGCCATAGTTGGCATAGATGCATAGGCAGTAATATAACAAAGCATACACAAGATTGTTGCCTTAGTGACCTTACATACTGGTTTCAATTATCACTATGCATTTGATGCTCAAATCTACAACTCCACTATGAACTCCTCAAAACTCCTGGGAAAATCTTTCAGGTGTACTACTATGATCATGTCCCTGATCTACTCAAAAACCTTTAATGGTTCCCTACTGTCTTCCCAATAAGGTATAAAATCTTAATTCTGGCATTTAAGTCCTCCTATCCCCCAACCTGTCTTGAACCTAGCCTTACCTCTTACTCCTTCCCCCCTGTGTCTTCTATGTTCCAATCAAATTGAACCCTCACTCCATCTCCTGTTCTCATCCTAGCCTTTCCCATCTCTGTGCTTTTACTTGTATTTCTTCCCATGCCTAGTAAAGACTCTTCTACTATCTGTAGACTGAATTCCATTCTGTTCTTCAACTCCCAGCTAAACTTTTCTCTGAAGCTTTCCATGACATCTCAAGTTAATATGTTTTCCCCTCCTCAAATTTCTCATAACACTTTGCCTGGATCTCTTCTTTGCACTTACCTCCTTCTCCCTTATATCTCTATTTCTTACGTACTTGTCTTTCCTTCTAATAGATTTAAAGCTTCTTAAAAGTAAAACTTGTTTTAAATCTACCTTGCGTGCCAAGGCCCAAGCACAGAACCCTGCACATGGCAGGTACTAAAATACTTATTTGGTAAAGTAAATATAATTTTAAAAGTTCAAAGTGCATAGAAAGCTGGATCAAGTACTCGGGTAAAATGATGTAAAGCATTATAAATATTATTTCAGTATGCCGGTGGTTTTCTCTAACTGAACCTTAAACAGGGCCATTAAATTAATAGAAAGTCGCCTTTAACCTAAAGCACATATATAATATGGGCTCAAAATGAGAAACTGGGTTGTCCAAGTTGAGAACTCTTCTCTTATGGGGAAGGGAGGCTATGTAAATGAACCATTTCCCAGAGGAGAAAGATGTTTGGATTGTGAAGAACCTTGAATGCCAGCCAAAGGTTGTCTGGATTTCAGAATGAAGGCTGGAGAAAGTTAATGGAGGTTTTGAGTAGGAAAGGGAGTTATATACATGAGGTGTCAAGGAAATAAAATTCATAATGCCAAATGTACCAAGAATCAGTCTTTCCTGCAATATTGCAGGGAAGAGAACCTGATGCCAGGCCTGAATTTAGACTCAATTTTCTCTCAAATAGGAAGGTTCACAGAGGGGTTTTATATATTTCAAGAGAACAAAGACTATTAATTAAGACCATGAATAGCCTGTACAGAAAAACATATACAATATGATGTTGTTTTTTTAAATGACAATGAAGAAAATGCAGCTGCATTCAAGTCCCCTGGGCTATACGCAGCCTTGCTGATACTAATAAATAAGGCTTCTTATAAGTGGTTAAAACAAAGGTGCAGTAGAGGTTTGAAATAACATTCCAAATTCCTGAAATCCCTCTGCTGCCTTCTTAAGATAAGGCTTACTGCTCAACTAAGAATCAGAGATTTTTATGTCTTTATCAGAATGAAATGATGATAGAGACATTAATGTGCTAAAAATGTACAGGATGGCTGGGAGAGAGGCTGATGGCCTCCAGAAAAACCAGATCATGGCTGACATTCAGAGAATGCTTTAAAACCTGCAAAAGTGCTCCACAAACATCTTATTTGAGCTTCACAACAATCCTGTCAATAGGGCCTAAAAGTACTATTACCCCCATTTTACAAATGAGGGAACTAAGGCTCAGAGAGGTTAAGTGACTTACCCATTGTCACAAAGATAGTGTTAGAGGTAGAACTGAACTCAGGTCTTCTTGACTCCAAGGCCAGCACTTTTTCCACTCTGCCTCTGAATGAGTGATGTGATAGTGTTCTGGGCTAAGATGTTGGCAATAGAGAAGAGACATGCTAAAAATATTAGAAGGACAGAATAGATAGAACTAGGCAACTGAATAGATATTGGGGACGAGGGAATGAGATGAATTAAAAAGAATCCTAAGATTTCCCCTGGAAGATCAGGAGAATGATGGCACTGACTGAATAAGGGAAGCCAGGAGGGGGAAATCACTGTTGGTGGCGGGGGGAGAGGCCAGAGACATCAAATGAATGAACACAGAAACACCAGGAAAGGGCATGGTGCTAAGGCATGCCCACTTTTAGAAATGACTTCAGAAAGGTGACCAGATGGCCTGAACTCAATAGGTGAGGTCTTCAACATTTCATTTCAATAAATATTAAGTACAAAACACTGTGTTTGGTACTGAGGATACAAAGAGATATACAAAACGGGCCCTACTCTGAAGAAGTTTGGGGAAAAAAGTGGAGGTCAATGACCAAGAACTCCTTATTTTCCCCTTTTCTACTTCTCACAATCCGTGGATATCATCCTCCATTCCTTCCTCTCTCACTCCAGCTGATGAAAAGGTAGTCCTTCTCCCTGCCAAGGCAAAGCTCTCTACAAGTATCACTGATCTCATTTCCTCCCATCTTTTACAGAAGATTGTTCTTACTATGATCTCCCCCACCTCATTAGTCTTCAACCTCTCCCTTTCAACCTCTCCCTATCTACTGATTCCTTCCCTGCCACCTACAAAATGTCTATATCTTCTCCATTCTTTAAAAAAAAAAACAGGGGGCAGCTAGGTGGCGCAGTAGACAGAGCACCAGCCCTGAAGTCAAGAGGACCTGAGTTCCAATCTGATCTCAGACTAAACACTTGCCACTTACTAGCTGTGTGACCCTGAGCAAGTCACTTAACCCCAATTGCCTAAAAAAAAAAAAAAAACAAAAAAAAAAAAACTCTCATTAGACCCTACTGACCTCTCAAACTAGTGTAAACATATACTCATTTCTTCCATCTCTTATCCCTTCTAAACACTCTGAATTCTAGCTTCTAACATCATCACTCAACTGCAACTGCTCTCTTCAAAGTTACTGATAAGCTTTTAACAGCAAAATCTATTGGTTATTTTCTCATCCTCTACTATGTATACTAAAACCCACACTTTACTTTCCAACCAAAGAGTCCTTCTTACTATTTATTTGTTCTTCATAAAGACTATCTCCGGGGCACCTAGGTGCCGCAGTAGATAGAGTGCCAGCCCAGGAGTCAGGAGGACCTGAGCTCAAATCCGGCTTCAGACACATAACACTCACTAGCTGTGTGACTCTGGGCAAGTCACTTAACCCCAATTGCCTCATAAAAAAAAAAACAACAACCCATAAAGACTATCTCCTCAAGCTTTTGGATTGGCTGTGTCCCAAGCCTGAAATGCACTCCCTGCTCAGCTCCACTTCTCAGAATCCCTACTGTCCATCAAGCCTCAGTTGAAGTGTCAGCTCCTATCAGAAGCCTTTCCTGATCCCCTCCAACTGCTAGTATCTTCTCTGACCTCCCCACAAAATCACCTATGTATCTATTTTACACAAATCTATGTACATGTATGTACATGTCTCTCCTGTAAGAGTCAGGGCAGCTAGGTGGCGCAGTGGATAGAGCACCAGCCCTGAAGTCAGGAGGACCTGAGTTCAAATGTGCCCTCAGACCAAACACTTGACACTTACTAGCTGTGTGACCCTGGGCAAGTCACTTAACCCCAACTGCCTAAAAATAAAAAATAAAGAATGTAAGCTTCTTAAGGGCAGGGGCAATTTTGCCTTTCCCTTTTATATCAGCAATGTTTACCTAATAATGTTTCCTGATTAACTATTTTAATACCTAATTGGTCTCCCTGCTTCTTGTCTCTCCCCTCTCCAATCCAGGCTACCACACTAACCTTCCTCCTGAGGTATAAATCTTATCACATCATTTCTCTACTCAAAGATCTTTAGAGGTTCTTCATTTTCCCTAGGATAAATTATAAACTCCTTAGCCTGACATTTCAAGTCCTACAAAATCTGACTCATACCTATCTCTCTCACTTTATTTAACAATAGTGTCTTTCATATAATCTACATTCCAACAGGACTCTTGAGCTACTCCCATAACTCAATATTCCATCTCCCACTCTATGAAACTAAGATATCCCTCCCACCCCTCACCCCCACCCCATGGAACACTCTCCTTCCTTGTCTCTATTCCACAGAACCCTCATCTTCCTTCAGGGCTCAGCTCAGGTGCCAAATCCTCTTCAAAGCCTTCTATGACACTCATCCTATCACCATTGCTAAAGCTCTCTTGCCCCTCAAATTATTTTGTGTATTTATCTGTGTACATGTTTTCTTAATATATTATAAACTCCCTTGAAGGCAAGTACTGTTTCATTTTTATCTCTATATCCTCAGTGCCTAGCACAGAAATAGTTTCTTAATAAATGCTTGTTGAATAGAATCAGAACAGAAAGTTTATCATCATAGATGTTTATCATCACAGATGCTTATCAGTATGGTTGTTGGGGAGTTCCCCACTGCCAGCTTCAATGTACAGATGGTTTTCAGATATGGCTGAACTATCATCATTCAGCGTCATGGATAGTTAAAATCATAGGGTTTAAGTTTTAACAGTGGGAAAAGAATTTAAAAATCAACTTGTCCAACTCCCCTATTTAACATATAAGGAAACTGAGGCCCAGAACAGTGAAGTGAGTTGCCCAAGGTCGCATGACTAGTAAGGGAGAGAAGCTAGGATTCAAAGTCAATCTTCTGAATCTAAGTCCAAACCTTAGATCATGCATTTCTTTATAACCCATTCATGCCTGGTCCTGATCCACATGCAGGATATTTGTATTTCCAAGTTTCAAGGAAATTTCTCGGCTGTTACTACTAATTGCTCTTAATTTTTCCTCATTGGTCACATTGATCTCTTTTCTCTATCTATGCACTTTTTTTAACCACAGACCCATAAAAAGGACCCCATTTGTGGACCCACAAGGGAAGACTTCAGGTTTGCAATGAAGGAGTCAACAGGCTCCAAAAAATGTGACCCGTAAAGAACAAGAGAGAGAACAACTCACCTTAGGCCTGGCGGTAATTAACATGACTGAGGTCACTTGGTCTCCCATCTTTTTCACTTGGAGGACAGCAAGAACTCTGTGCACTAAGAAAGGAAAAAGCCAGGAGTGAGACCTTTCATACCCTGCGTTTCCTGTGCTGAGGGAACCTGCATCCCCCTGATGTCTATTCAGGGAGACTCACATAGTCCCTGTTATATACATGACTGCTTTCAAAGAAAAGTGAAGGAATGTTTATCAGTGGTCCTTCAGAACAGTATGATTGTAACAGGGAAGAATGGGGGAGAAACCAAGTGGAAGAATGAATGGAGGGAAGAGTCTAGTGAAACCTAATCTATAAAATGAACAAGGAAGGAAAAAGTAAACTACTTACCAAGCTCCCACTTCCCTGCTAACTATAGACATCTATCTATCCATCCAATTATCTATCTATCTATCTATCCTGTTTCTCAGTCAAATTCGTTGAGAGATCTTCACAACCAGGCCTCATCCAACCTTTCAGGCCTTTTTAAGGTTACTCACCTCTACACATCTTCTGGTTGAGCCATACTGTCTGTTCCTATGATAGATAACATTTATACAGTGTTTTATATAAGTACCTTAATCTTTATATAGTGCTTTTAAGTGCTGTAAAGGGAAAAGCACTTTACAGATATTATTTTATCCTCAAAACAACTTGGTCAGTCAATAAACACTGATTAAGAGCCTACTATATGCCAAGCATTAGAGGTAGGTGCTATTATTAGCCCCATTTTACAGATGAGTGAGTGGGATGCTGAAATAGTGAAGCCCCCTCAGGGAAGGAAAGGACTTGGCCCTGTTGAGACAACACTTCTCCTAGAGTTTCCAGAAACTGTCTTGCTAAAAGAAACAGAATGTTACTCAAGATAAGGGAGTACATCAGGCGATGTCCCTGAAAGTATCTTGTTTGTCCAGGTTTTCCAGCTCTCCTTCCTTTTATCTTACTTTCCCGCTGAACCAACAGTTCCTTGTTTCGTGCCTTTTTGCAACCTTGTTGCTAGGGAAAAATTTCTGTGCTTAGACTGTGAGCTCTGAGTTGCTATATTCCTGTCATGACTCCATCCTGCCAGATCTTTAATAGCTCCTAGGTCAGACTTCCTTCTTAGACCTTTACTTCTTGTATAAGAAGATATTTGTTGCATGCAGACATTTGAAGTCATGAGTTTTTACTACTGGTTCCTTTCTTGGATTTAAGTTTTCCTTGGAAAACTCAGGCGAAGAAATCTGGGAACCAAAGTATGGAAAGAGAAGAGAGAATATCTGGGCGAAGATCAATGGAGTCAGAAGGGAGTGTCACCTGAGTACACTGAAGATGACCTAGCATAAAGAGGAAACAATGGGAAGAGGAGCTAGTGGGTCGGTGGGGGTTCCGAGGTAGGGTCTATGTAAACTGGCTTTGAGGTGCACTCCCTTGCACACCCTGGCTGGAGTCATCTTGAGCGATGCTGGGTGTGTCCTTTCTCACGAGAAAGCAGTAAAACTCCTTTTTGCCTTTCTTAAGAAAAAGTCTCTGATTTGATTATTTTGGGGGTCACAAACACCCCACACATGAGGTAAATGAGACAGGCAGAGGTTAAGTGATTTGCCCCACATGACAGAGCAAGTAAGTGACTAAGGTTGGATTCACACTCAGGTCTTCACAACTCCAACTCCAGCTCCAGTTCTCCACTTATCTATACCCAAACAATATTCCAGCTCCTGCCCTTCCTATGCCTTGGCACCAGGTGTCAACCCCGGCACTCTTCCAACTCCTGTCATGTCTGGAATATACTCCCCAATGAGCTCCTCCTCCTGGAAGCCCTGTTTTGTTTTTTTCAAGATTCAACTTTAAACACTCTCTTCCTCATGAAGGCCCTACTGGTACCCCCAGCTGTCAGAACTTCTCTTTCCAAAACTAACTTGTGTTTTGTATATGTTCTATATAGATTCACATATATACATATTGCTATCCACATAAGATTTTGGTATAAGGAATTCCCAACCAAGGAAACTTTCTCCACCCAAGCAGGTCGACATCTTCTCTTTGACTGAGTTTTAGAGAGCTGCTTAGAGAACTGACAGATTAAGGCACTTGACCAGGTTCACATAACTAGTATGTGTCAGAGGTGGGCCTTATAACCAGGCACAGTGCCTCCCCACGTAGTAAACATTGCATGTTGATTAATAAAAAGTAGACACAATGCAGAAAAAAAAGCAGTAGAGATACCTCATAAGAAATAAAATCCAAGAAAGGAACCAGTAGTAAAAACTCATGACTTCAAATGTCTGCATGCAACAAATATCTTCTTATACAAGAAGTAAAGGTCTAAGAAGGAAGTCTGACCTAGGAGCTATAAAAGATCTGGCAGGATGGAGTCATGACAGGAATATAACTTGGGATAGGTATAACTTATCCAAAAGAAACAGAATTGGTAAAAGTAGATGTGAATAAATAGTGTACGATGACTGAAAACTCAGGCGAAGAAATCTGGGAACCAAAGTATGGAAAGAGAAGAGAGAATATCTGGGCGAAGATCAATGGAGTCAGAAGGGAGTGTCACCTGAGTACACTGAAGATGACCTAGCATAAAGAGGAAACAAATAGGGACCTTGGGAAACATCACAAACTCTCACAGAGGCATGATAAACTAATGATGGGAGACTTCAATTATACAGACACCTGCTAAGGTCTGCTGTTCATCAAAAGCAGACCAAATGATTCCCTGATTTGCTTAAAGGTAATGTCATCCTTCAAAGGATGGTAGAACCAATAAAAAGAAATTATATTTTGGATTTGATTCTCACCAAAACGGAGGAACTGGTTGCTGGTGTGGAAATGACTAGAACACTGTGGGGAAGGGACCACCCAGTCTTCCCAGAGTCTGTGACAGATTAGAGAAAAGCCTAGTATTGCTTGACATACCACTGACATGGATGCAAGTCAATTTGGAAGGAGGTCACCAGAACAGATCCCAAAGATCTGTTGGGCCCAATACTATTTAATATTCTTGTCAATGGCTTTGATAAAATCATTATTGGCCTCCTTATCAAATTTGCAGATGTCACAAAGCTGAGAGGGATAGTTTAACACAATGAATGACAGGATCCAAAAATGTCTTGACAGACTAGAAGACTAGGCTAAATCTAGTAAGATGAAATTTAATAGAGATAAATGTAAAGAATTATACTTGGGCTAAGTTAGGCAGTCAATAAACATTTATTAAGTGCTGACTATGTGCCAGGCACTGTGCTAAGCATTAGAGACACAAAAATAGACAAAAAATAGCCCCTACCCTCAAGGATCTCACAATCTAGTTGGCTCAAAGAATCAATTTCAAGTACAAGAGGTATGGATGGAGAACAGTTTGTTTGAAAAAATCTAGGAGTTTCATCAGACTTCAAGTTTAACGAGTCAACAGTCTGATATATGGACCAAAAAAGCTAATGTGATCTGTGTCTGCATTAAGCAATAAGCAATTAAGCTTCCAGAAATCAAGAGTTAAGAATACAAGTGTACCCACATTGTGAAATGATGGACTTTGACAGACTTAGCTCTTCTCAACAATACAAGGATTTAAGTCATCTCCAAAAGTCTCATGACGGAAAATGCTATCCACAACCAGAGAAAGAACTATGGAATTTGAATGCAGACGGAAACATACCATTTGCTCTTTTTTTTCCTCTTCTCTTCTGCTTTGTTTCGTTTCTTCTTTCTCATGGTTCCTCCTATTGGTTCTAATTCTAATTCTTCTTTACAACATGACTAATGTGAAAATATGTTTAATAGGAATGTATACGTACAGCCTATATCAGATTGCACACCATCCTGGGAAAGGAGGTAGGGAAGGAGGTAGAGAAAATTTAAAACTCAAAAGTTTATGGAAGTGAATGTTGAAAACTAAAAATAAATTAATTTAAAAAAAAAAAGAATACCACTTTACTCTCCCCTGGTTAAACCTCATATAGAGTACTGTGTTCAATTCTAGGTACAATTTAGAAATAACACTGAAAAGCTAGAGAACATGCAAAGGAGGACAACCAGAATAGTGAATGACCTTGAATTAATATTATATAATAATAAGCCAAAGGAATGGGGGATATTTGAAAGGCTGTCAAATAGAAGAGGGATTATTAGATTTTTTTTGTCTGGCTCTATGGGGGAGAACTAAGAGCAATGAGTACAAGTTGCAAAGTGACAAACTTGGGCATAATGTAAGAAAAAACTTCCTAACCTTTAAAACTATCCTGAAGTAGAATGGGCTGCCTCAGGAGCTGCTGGATTCTGTATCATTGGTGATATTCAAGCAAAGATTAGATGACTGCTTGTCCTAGAGTGCTGTAGGGAAGATTCTTTCTCAGGTATGCTGGCTTCTGAGATGCCTTCCAATCAAATTCTGTGATTCTAGCTGTCAAAAAGTAATAGAGAGCAAAGGTTGCAAGATGATGCCACAGAAATGGAGAGATAAGGCTGGAATGCTTAAACTGATGGGATTTTATAAACCCAAAATAGGGAACCTAAATTCTGATAAAAAAGACGTTGCCCTCCTAATGCAGGGACTGAAACGTTGAGTCTGTTGGTACAAATGAAGAAAGAGCAGGCTCTTAAGTCAAGAGATCTGGGCTCAAATACTCACTTCCACACGTACCAGCTCTGTGCACAAGCTCTGCTTGACTACGACATAGGAATTGTCGTCCTGAAATACTTCAGACGCACAAACGTCATCGTTTTAATCCTTTGATCAACCAGCAATGTGACAAGTGAGGGAAACTGAGGCCGAGAGGGGATGAAGCTTACTCAAAGTAACAGAGCCAGTTCATGGCACAGCCCAAAATGGAACCCAACAGCAGGCGTTTAATAAATGCCCGCTTGCTCACTCGGCTTGCCAAGGCCTTACCCATACCACCGCCTGCACCTCGGCTTCACTGACTCCCCTTAGAGCACATGCCAAGGCAGCAAGTCTCGCGATAACAGTTCGGTCCATCTCAGAGAGCACTCTTTCACCTAGAGTGTAGGTTACAAGTCCTCCTCCCCCTCCCCCCTTCCCGTGGGCGTGTCCGCGCACGCGCCTCGTACCTGAGCCAGCCCAGGCGGAACTAGAGGATACTTCTCGGCCCCTCTCCTAGTCAGTTTCCCCTATATATCCCGGCAACCTCTGGGGCAGTCCCTCTTTTCTCCTCGTTGGTCGCCAACTCCTTCCTGTCTCGCGGTGGCCTCGGGATATTTCGGTTTCCTGGGGTCGGACTCATTCAAGCCCAAGGAAGGAACTAATACTGGGACGGGGAGAGGTGGGGATAGGCCCCCTGTCTCCGGGAAGGGCAAAGGTCGCGGTCTCGGACCCGTTTGCTCCGGAAGTTACGCCAGCCTTGACTGAGGTTCGAACGACGGCTTAGCCGGAAGTGCGTCACCGCGGCGCCGCGCAAGTTCGCGGAGCGTGCTACAGTCTCTTCCTCTCCAGAAACAGGGACCTTGGGTGGGTCTCTTAGGCAGCTCGTTCCTTCAGCCATCCACTTCCTCCAAGCCCCTGTGGACGGAACCACTTGGGGGAGGAGAAAGGGAAGTTGTCTGGAGCCGGGAACAGATATTCCATTGGGCGGCGAAGGGAAGGGGCGGGGCCCGAGCTGTCAAGGAGTGACCTATAATCTTCGAGAAGAAGCGGGAGCTTTTCTTTGCTCAAGCCCCATTGACGTCCTTGTCCATCTTAGCCATGCGCGACCTTAGTAGGTCTGGCCTGGCTCAGTGGGTTTGTAAAAACAAGGATAATAAGGAGAACTCCCATTTCTAATAGGGCTTTAAGAATTACTAAACGCTTTTCCCACAGCCATCCTGTAAAAGTGGTACAGCAAGTAAATGTCCTCATTTTGGAAAGGAGAAACATGAAACTCGATCGAAGCCAATTAATAATAATAGATAACACTTATATAGGCTTTAAGGTTTGCGAAGCACTTTACATATTATCTCATTCAGCTCTACTTTTCCCGTGGTTATTCATCTGATAATTGTTGGGGAAAGGATTTGAGCTCTGCTGGTCTGACTTCATATTTAGTGTTCTTTCCAAGATGCTAGAAATTAATGTTGTTATGGTAACATTAAAAAGCACTCTACACGCATCTCATTTAATTCTCACAGCAAAGAAGTCCATTATATTGGAGAGTGCAAATATCATCATTTTACAAGTAGTCAACAAGAAAGAGGGAATTATTTAGTTCAAGACCATGGATACATAGCACTTATAACAATGGACGATATGATAAGGACTTTTTATACCAATACAAGCAAGGAACATTCTTCTCAGCCTCAAAGAGGTTATAGCAGTGTCTGACAAATAGGTGCTTAATAAATGTTTAATGATTTATTATTTTGTGCCTACTCTGGCGTTAAAGTCACCCAGTATTACAAGCTTATCTTCTTTCCACACATCGATGATGAGGGTCTCCAGGTCTTCATAAAATTTTTCTTAGACCTCATCAGGTTTCATCATGGTGGGATCATACACACTGATGATGGTGGTGTGTTACTTTCCTGCAAGTGGCAATTACATTGTCATAAGCCTATCATTCACTCCTTTTGGAAGGCATACAAGCTTGTTAACTAGATTAGATTTGATTGCAAAACCTACCACAGTTTCATAGTGATCCCCATCACTGAAGCCACTCCAGAAAAATGTGTATCCATCTCCAACTGGCCTTCATTTGCTAGCCTTGTGTCACTCAGGGTTACCATTTGGATGCAATACCTGCTGAGTTGTCTTGCAACAAGAGCTACTTGTCTTTTGGGTAGACTTAATTTCGTGTTGTCCATAAGTGTGCACATGTTCCATGTACCAATGATGAGTGGAATCATCTTTGCAAGAGTTTTTGTGCATGTTTGTGTTTCAACCCCAGGGTGGGATCCCTACCTGCGGAGGTAAGCCGGCCAGGGTTAGGTGAAGTGAACAATTTTTAGGGCACCTTTTCTAGCCCCTTCCTCATGCCTAGAGGTGAGCAGTGCAGTCCAGAAGAAGACTGTTCAGAAACCTAGGGGGCTACTGAATCTCACTGCTGCTTCAATCCAGTGAGAAGAGGGCCCTATGGCCTGGACCACCTGTGTTCAAGGTTGTGACTACATTTCCTAGTGTGTCCATACTTGCTGCTTTGTTACTAGCATCTTACCACAGGACTTTGAGGTAGATAAAATAGTAAGATAATAAAAGAGTAAAATAATTGAATAGTAAAATAAAATGGTAAAATTATTGAATAGTAAAACAATAAAATGATACAATAGCATAATAGTAAAATGGTATGGGCGATGCCTTTTGACTTGTGGGTAAATTGGATTTAACTGAGGCAGAGTTGTGCAAGCTCTGAGCCCTCCACAGTGCCTGCTTTCTGCCACCTTCATGATCCATTGAAACAAAATATTCATATCTGCCTACTCTGCCGAGGAAGTCTTCTCATACTTGGGGTAGACACCCCCCAACTCACCTATGGTTGTGAGGCCCATTGGTCACCCTCAACCTGGTTTAACCTGTTTGCCAAGATGGTTTTTACAAGGGTGTGGCCACTGTACAGGTTACAGCTTCTTGGAGCCACAGTAAGAGGTGAGTGGCAGGTAGATACCAAATGTGGGTGCTTGCTCTCCCGCTTTTGAGCATGATGTTTTCAGCAATGTTGTCAGATGCCTTCAATGAGGATGAAAATGACATCAAGTCAACTATCACCCAGACATTAAATTATTTAACTTGAAAAGGCTACGAGCCAAGATTAAGTGGAGGGAGACTTGGTGCATGACTTTTTGCTTGCAGATGATTGTGCACTCAATGCAGCTCTGTGGCTAAGATGCAACAAAGTATGGATTGATTCTCTGCTGCTTTTGCTAATTTTGACTTGACAGTTAACACAAAGAAAACAGAGTTCTCCACCAGCCAACACTACACCATAGAGCCATCAGTTACAGCAAATGAAGAAATTTTGAATGCTGTGGATAAGTTCACTTACCTTGGCAGTATACATTCCCGAGATGCACACATAGATGATGAGGTTAACACACAAATTGCCAGAGTTAGCTCACCTTTTGGGAAGCTTTGAAAAAAATGCGTGGGAGAGAAGAGGTATTAGGCTGACTACCAAACTGAAGGTCTGTAGAGCCATTATGCTGACCTCATTGTTGTATGCCTGTGAAACCTGGACAGCCTACCAATGCCACACTGGAAAGCTGAACCATTTCCAATTGAATTGTCTTAGGAAGTTTCTGAAGATCACCTGGCAAGATAAGGTACTGGACACTGTAAGAGGTTAAGTCCTTTCTTGAGCTCAGCTGCCAAGCATTCAGATTCTGCTGCAGAGAGCACAACTCCAATGGGTTGGCCATATTGTTCAAATGCCAAATGCACATTGCCTAAAAGACTATTTTATGGAGAACTCACACAAGGCAGGTGCTCACATTATCGTCAGAAAAAATGTTACAAGAACTCTCTCAAGGTCTCTCTGAGGAACTTTGAAATTGATTATGAAACATGGGAGACCCTGGCGCAGGATCATCCAGCATTGTGTGCCTACGTCGAAGAAGGTGCGCTCTATCAGCAAAGCGGAATTGCAGTAGCTCAAAAGATGGGTATACAGACCGTTTGTGCCCGATCTGCGGTAGAGCCTTCTGAGCTCATATTGGGATGATCAGCCATAGCTGGACACACTGTACATTGACCCCAACATTGTGATATCATTTTGGCCCTCTTTGAGCACAAAGGACAAATGACAACAACAATAACAACAACAACAATTTATTATACTCTGATGGAGGAACATAACATATAAAGGGGAGCTGGAAAACAGGTGGGGAGAAGGGCATTAGTTGGCATGCTGGGAAGTCCTGTGGAGGCTTGATCCTAAGCAAGATTAAGCAAAACGTTCACTTATCAGAGACTGGGACTCAGGAGTGGGATAAAATGTTCCATTGGGAAGGGGATGAAGATGATGGCTAGAAAGCAGTCACAATAATAAGGAGGCTACCTAGGGTAAGTGGCAGACAAGGTTCATCTCTATATATGAAACACCTATTCTGGGGCTCAGTTTCTCTGTAAGATTGGACTAGATGACTTCTAAGGTGCCTGCCAGTGTCCTCTGAAGTTGTAATCAGAAATATTGCTGTCAGCAATGAGCTGTGGTTTTCTACTACTTTAGTCTTTCTGCAACATTTATCTCTGTGGGGCACTACCACAGTGTTATTCTTTGCAGAGTTTTCTGGTATTTAGAGGTATAGGATTAGTTTTCAGAAGGAAACCTGCCCAGGAATAGATCAGGCCTAAAGCAAGTTCTAGAAACAGCTTCTTGGGTTTTTGGTTTTTTTTTGTTTTGTTTTAATATATGAGGCAATTGGGGTTAAGTGACTTGCCCAGAGTCACACAGCTAGTGAGTGTTATGTGTCCAAGGCCAGATTTGAACTCAGGTCCTCCTGACTCCAGGGCCAACATTCTATTCACTGCCCCACCTAACTGCCCCTGGAAACAGCTTCTTAAAAAGATTAAAATACCTCCTTCTGTCCATAGGAAGTAGGCAACAATGTATTGCCATTAATTGTGTCGAGGACCAGTTCTAAGGAGTCCAATTTGGGTTGTAGAATCCAGGACAAAGTTTAACTCTTGCCTATCTGGGTTGAAGAATCCAGGACAAAGTTTAACTCCTGTCTGTCCTCACCCTCTAGGGCTCACATAGGCAGGGTGTTGGCTCACCATTCTCCCATACAATTAAGGAGCTTCTGAAACAAACTGCATAACTGTGACACAATAGAAGTTATGCAGGAGGGATAGTGTTTGGCAAACATAGGGGGACTAATCACTTATTGAGACAAGAACCTGGGACAGCCCTTAGAATGATTGTTCGGGCCTATTAATGACTAATTATCTTTTGTCTTGTAACCATTTGCTTAAGATGTATGTAAATCCTTTATGGATGTAAACACTTTTACTGTACCCGCCTTTATGTCCTGAAGGCATCTTTTACCTAGCTCTAAACCTTAAAAGTGATCAGTAACAGTAACGAGATATGTATATTTTCCCACACTAGGGATCCTTTTGAAGTTCCAAACTTTTGCCTATGTAGTCTGTGACCCTCAGATGAATAAACGGCTCAGTCTTCACTGACCCGCCTGGCCCATGTTTCTTCATTTCTCGCTCTCCTGTTAGGTGTGTCTCTTTGTTCCAGGCAACAACTTGGGGAAGGTTCAGACACAGGAGACTAGCACTAGAGAACCACAGTCAGAGCTAGAAAGGACCTCATCAATATCTCAAGTCCAATTCCTACTAGAACACTGATCCTAAAGTGTGAGGGACTGTCTGATGTTGGCTACTGCCAAGTGGAGATTGTGGCAAGATTGGGGTAGGATCTGGGTATTAGGAAGTAACCAGAGCTCACGCTCCTGAGGCAGGGGCTGTGGTAGGCGGAGTTGTGGTGAACTGGGATGGGCTGGATACGAGAAGTCCTGAGGCAGTGGGCAGTGCTATGTGAGATAAGCTGGGGAAGGATCAGGATACAAGGAAGTAGCCGGAGCATGTGCTCCTGAGGCAGGGGGCTGTGCCACGTGGGAGTGGGACGGCAGAGGACTGCGTTCACTTTGCTTCGTCCCCTCCCTAAGTGCAACGTCAACCCCAGATGCCTCCTTCCTGTGTCCTTCCTGACTTCCTGGGTCACGTACCTTCCCTTTGTGTAGCACTGACCCCAGACGCCTCCTCCCGGTATCTGGGCCTGACTTCCTAGGTCACGTGCTCTCTCTTTGTCTATGCACTAATCCCAGACGCCTCCTTCCTATATCCGGTCCTAGCCTCCTGCGTCACTCCCTCTCCCTTGGTGCGCTAAACTCAGACAGCCCCTTCCGGTATCTGACCCTACAATCATTGACTAGTAGGCGGGCTGAGGAGGAGGGGCTAAGTAGGTACTTAAGGAACGTGGTCGGAACACGCGCTCTTTGCTCCTGTTCTGTTGCTCTGGCCTTCCTGTTTGGCCTTGCTGTGATGGCCTCTGAATAAAGCTCGGGTGTTGGCACCTCCTGATAGGCTCATCTCTGTGTTTATCCGGTTGGGGACCGAAGACTGGTAAGTATGACTCTGGCAGCCTGCTCCTTATAGGAGGAGAGTGCACGGCGCGGCCGGCACACTAAAGGACCAGTTGTGGTTATTGAGGTTCTTCTTGAAGACCTCTAGTGAAGGGTAACATATATGCTAAAGAAGCCCAATCAATTTTTGAGCAGCTGTTTTCATTTTGAAGGTTCCCTTACATTGAAGTGAAATGTGCCTCTGCAACATTAACCCTATTGACCTGAATTTTGCTCTTTGGTACCATATGACAACCCTTCAGATGCCTGAAGACAGGGATTATATCCATCCCTAATTCTTTAACAAATATTCATTGAGTTTCAAGACTCTGATAGTCCCCCCTTCCAAAAAAGCCCTTCCCCTCAATAAACTTGTATTCCATTGGGGAAAATATAACACGGTAAGAGATAAGTACATTTTTAACATAATTTTTTATTGATAGCTTTTTTTTTTACATCATCAAAATTTTTCACAAAAGCTGTCTTCTTTCCCCTTAGAGATCCATATAAACAAGAATGTTTTTAAGGAGAAAAAAAAGAGAAAAAAAATCTGATAAATACATTGAAAAACATTTGAAAATATGTCATGAGAAACTGCATGGAGCTAAGAGAGTGGAAAAGTTGTTGAACTTTTGTGAACAGATGTACCTGCCACAAAGATTGGGTCCATGACTTCCTAAGTAAGGTTGTAAAGTTTAATAGGGCACACCGAAAGTGTCAGGATAGGTGCTATATTGTTGATACCCTTCTTTTCTTTGACTGTAGACCCTAAGGTAATCTTGTATTTCCTTTATTCCAGTGGGCTCCCTAGTGAAAGCCTGAAGACTTTCCTTTTGGCATGGGAAACTCTGTTTACCTTTCTTTGTTTTAAATGTTTGCTTTATTTTTATAAACCTTTATAAAGGTCTTGGTTAGTCTGGGTGTAATCTTTGAAAATAAGAGGACAATTGGGGGAGGGGAGTACCACCTAAGAAGGAGAGAGAGATCTGACAATGATATGTTATGCAAGAGAACTGTTTCTGCCACAAGGCTCAGAGTTTTTTTAAAATACAGAGAATTACAGATCCTTTTATATAACTTGTGTTAAAAATCTCTGTGAACAGCTAAAACAGAAGAAACCCCAGATCCAAAAGGCAGACATGGAATGAACCAGAGGCTGATCACAGTTTACAAAGATTATATAGCTGCATTTATTGCCTGAGAGTAAGAAACCTGCAAGCTGGAACAGTAAGAAATATTCTCATCTGTGTAAAGGGGAGTGAGAAAGGGTGAGGTATTTATGGCTAACTCAGAATTAAGGGAGAAACACGCGTGTAAAGTCAGGCAGGAAGTGGGAGCCTAGGAAGAAGATAATCTGTAAATACAATAAGTCAGAAAGCAGGATTGTCACTCTTTAGATAAGTCAGAAAGCAAGATGTTTGCTTTTGTCTCTTGGGTTGGTCAAGACTGGTTTTGTTGAGGTGTAGATGCTACGGGTGCTGGAACCCCAAAATCAGGACACATGGGTCCTGCCTGAATGAATTTGACTGAAGTCTTCTTTCAGCCAAAGACAAGGTTTATTACAGATGAACCATACAGGCCAGACTCTTAAGGAATCTGAATATCAGTGACGCTTATAAGGACAAGAGGACATAAGGAAGTCTCAGTGCTTAAATGGGAGCCAGGATGGATCTTATACATAGCCAAGTAATTTGGGGTGACTGGAGGAGGGACTGGGAGGAGGATCTTGAAGC
Source organism: Vombatus ursinus (assembly GCF_900497805.2). Classification (NCBI taxonomy): domain Eukaryota; kingdom Metazoa; phylum Chordata; class Mammalia; order Diprotodontia; family Vombatidae; genus Vombatus; species Vombatus ursinus. Next base: position 26,937,299 of record NW_020954598.1, on the reverse strand, counting down.
TGGGGTAACTGGGGGAGGAGTTTAGGGAGAATCCCAATGGGAGTGTCTGTGAGGTTGAATGGAATCATGGCAGGGAGGAATAGACAATGGAGGGCTTGGCTTTACTAGGGTAACAAAGAACTGGAAGATAGGGCTCAGGGAAAAGAAAGAGCTTGAATGGGGTCTGGATGAGATCAAGGATGGGAAATACACTAGGATTCATCAAAGGGATATACTAGGGTATTAAAGGGAGATAGGGCCTAGGCAATAAGGCTAGTTGATAGGAATAATAATCAGAAGACTGCTAGACTTCCTTGACCAGGTAAGTGAGTTCAAAGAAAATTTAAAGGTTTTCTGGGGCCCGTAGACAAATGGGACCCAAATTCTTTTTGGGGTGATGGGCAAAGGTCTCGGCTTGGGTCCATTCCCCATCAGTTTCAGCAGTTGCAGGCATCTCCAAGTTCAGCTAAAGTTTACTTTGTAAAGGATCACTGGTATGTCAAGCAGTCCTGGGCATCAGAAGTCCTCCTGATTGGCTAGTTGTTGTGTTACTTCATTGTCTGATTCCCCTGTGAAAAAGAGAAGCTCTAGCATATTTAATCAGTTAGTACAAGCATTACAGAGCTCATGTCCACACTTCCCAGAACAGAGGAGAAGCTTTTACACCAGGAAAGCCATCTGGGCAATGAGTCAGTAGTAGGGTGAAGGGAGGGTAAATAGAAATGGTTGAAGAACCTTACTCACTGTAATCCCCATCTCACTATAATATAACTAGATGTGTATTTTGAGACATGACTGTTGTTTTTATTTGTTTTGTTGTACTATGCATATTTATTACTAGTATAAGATATGTATGTCCACATAGGTTGTCTAAATGTATATATTTAGCTTGTGGGTGGCATGGATAGCTTTGATTTGAAGACTGGCCTACTTCTGTGGGAAGAAGGAGAGCTGGAGGCAATACCAGTACCACCAGTGAGCTAGGTTGGGAGGAAGAATGGAGAAAATTAGCCCCACTCCCCACCTCAGCTGTGCCAGGGCTGGGTGCTTTTATCCCCAGACTCTGAGGAGTATCAGTCTGTAATTGTATTTATCTTATACCTCAATTATATTTATCTTACATCTCAAATATTTGTCTAGCATAGGGTATGAATCTGGGTTCATAAAGAAAGCCTTTTCCCTTGCTGCTCTTAAGGGAAAAGGTAGCATTTATCTCTCTATGTTAGCTCCTTCTCATCAAGTGATGGATGCCCAAAAGACTGTTACAAATAGAGAGTAAATTCTTTAATTCATGCAAACAGTAAAGGAATCAAACAGATTAGAATTTACCATAGAATATTAGAGAGTAAATGGGCTCTGTGTCTGAGAACAGCAAGGTGAGAACTCAGGTCAAGGTAGAACAGAAAGGCCAATCTTACCTAGAGGAGGTCTATTCTGATAGTATCTAGTTTAAGACCATCCAGACACATGATACAACTTCCCATGCATGTCTGCTATTTATAAGTCTTTCTCCTTAGCCTTCCTGGAGTGCCCTCTGTCCATGGGCCTCTCTTGAAAGAAATTCTGAGACTAAATCAATATATCCATTATATAGATGAACAGCATTATGCTCAGCCTTCTGCCTATCAATCAGAAATTACTCCTGAATATGCTACAGCACACAAAACACCTTTGGCTTGGTTGGAAGCAAGATTACAACAGGGAAGATTTCTACTTAGCTAAGTGGAGTGAGAGTAACACTACTCTGGGTAGTTTCTGGGTAGTAACAGATATGAGAGAAAAAAGCCCCAACAAAAGATTTTTTTAAATACCCAGAAGAGGGGGTCACACAAAAATAGAAATAATTTGTTAACTATCTTATTAAATTTCTGTTGTATTTGTGAGTATGTAAACATATACATATAATACTTATGTACCTATGCATATATATGTGTACATATATGTATTTTTTCAGTCAGCAAAAATTTTTCTCTTACCCTCCCTCCCCCAATGAGAAGAAAAGAAAAACAAAACCCCTGTCACAAATGTGTAGTCAAATAAGAAAAAATTTCTGTATTGGTCATGTCAAAACAAAAAAAAGTCTCATTCTGCACTTTAAGTCTTTTACCTCCTTATGATGTGGTGAAGAACAAGTTTCATTATTAGACCTCTGGAATTGTAGTTGGTCATTACATTATCAGAGCTCCTAATTTTTTCAAAGTTGTTTGTCTTTACAATATTGTTGCGATATAAATTATTCTTCTGGTTCTGTTAATTTCATTCTGTATCAGTTCATATTAAGTCTTCCCAGGTTTCTCTAAAACTATTCCCTTCAAACTTTCTTACAGCACAATAGTATTCTATCACATTTATATTCCATAACTTGTTCAGCTATTTCTCAATTGATAAGATCTCCTCCAAAGATTCCCATTCTTTGACACCTTAAAAAAGAGCTATAAATATTTTTGTATATCCTTAGTTAGAGTTTGTTTTGCTTAGGACTCATCTCTTCCTTAAAGTACCCTCCCTCTAATTTTGTTTTTTCCCTTTCCATTCCTATTTCCCTATTGAATGAAAGATATTTTTGTACCCATGTGTGTGTGTATGTTCTTTCCTTCTTTGACCAGTTCATCTGAGAATGAGGTTCAAGTGACAGCTGTTCCCCTCACTTCCTCCTCACTTGCATAGATGTTTACTTGCATGCTCTGAATATAGGCATTGGAGAGGTTAGCAACCAGAAAGATTGACCCCAGTTTACCTGTTTGATAGGAAAGTGCCCACCTGAAGTGAAAGTAAAATGACTACTTAGCAGTTGTGCAAACTATACTAATAAAATGTTATACTCCTAGCTAATTGTAACTTTAGAATAAGTCATTACTGAGTTCTATTATTTCTGTTAATATACACTGTGATTCTTCCATGTTTAGCATTTCTTTTTATATAAGAATATTCTATCAGCCCATATCTGATTCATATTTTATATTGGGTACCTCTTTTCCTACTCTCTTCCTTGAGAAAATCCTTAGACTTGGGATCTATAACTGTTACTATAATCATCATTATCTCCTGTATGTCAGGGTAGTAGTTTTTAATGAGCTAATGAATGTAAGGAAAGGGAGCCACCTCTCACACGGGTTAAACAATCCAGCATTGAATTCACCACAAGGGCTTGATACTGGACAGGGAAGAGAGAATGTCTCAGTCCCTGTGAGATCAGAGAAATGATACGTGCAAGTATTGGATACTGTCCCTTTCTCAGGTAGACATTTTGTTTGCTGAAAGAGGCAGAAAAAGAACATTTGTATAAATAGCACTATAAATTAGCTTGAAAATAATCACAAGCCCTCAGGTAAAAAAGCTTGAGGAGTAACAGTCTGTTCTGAGGACCAGATAAATTTACTGGAATAACCAGTTTTCAGGCAGGGTAAGTGGCGGGCAGGGAAGGAAATGGAGTTAAAGAGGGCATTGTGGCCATCAGCTCATTTACATGTAGCACGGGGATGTTGTTGTTTGTGGCTTGAAGGGAAGCAGAAAAGACATCTTTAGTCTCCTCTCCCTCCACTCTTCTCCACCGGAGACTTGATTTCCTGCCAAGAGGGAAGCAGGAGGTTGAGGCCAGAAGCTTGGTCATTCTGCTCTCCTCAGAGAGAGGGGACGAGAGGCTGGAATTATAGATACACATAAATTCTGCTCTAAGTATTATTAGTCTAGGGGATATGATTTTCAGGTTCAAGCTAAACTTCTGATTGCTTTCATTAATTGGAGGCAAAGAGGACCCTCAAACTTTATATCTAAGACTTGACCCCTTTCCCTTGAAGTACCAGTTCTGCAATGAACACACCCAGTAGGTAGCAAATAATCCCTTTTATCCAAGTCAGTATACCCTAGTGAAGGAGCTCTCCCATTGGGAGTAAGGATTCAGCTCAACTAAGAGAGAGAGTCCTGGAACTCACCCAAGGGGAAATTCCCCAAAGTCTCTAGAGCAGCAATCTGAAGTAGAGCCATGATGGAGACTTCCAGCTCTGATCATGTCAGCTTCTTCCCAGAATCTTATTTTCCCTTCAGCAACCTGAAGTGAGGCCGCCATTGTTCATCATCTCTCTTGAAGCTCAACGTATGAAGTGCCCGAAATCCAAAGAGAATGAAGAGCCCAAAGAAACTTAGAGAGTCTTGAGCTTGAAGGGACCCAAGAGCTTGAAGAGAGCGAAAAGCCAGAAGAAACACATGAGAGTGGAAGAGACTAGTGCTTTCCTTTCTCCTCCCTGCCTCCCAACAACTCTGTCCCACACAGGCACGGGACATTGATCCTACCAGTGAGGAAAGAGTTCCACATCAATGGACTTTGGGACTCAGGTTATAGACATATGACTTTTTAGAATTTTGAAAGTTATATCTGGAAAATTAGTAATCAAATGACTATTTGAGAATTGTGAGATGCTTATATAATGCAGAATGTTAATCAATTTTTGATTAATACATGTTTAACTACATTCCTTAATTATATATAGTTTGATTCTTATTAATCATAGATTTAAAAGTATGTATGAGTTTCTGTGTAAGCTGACAGGATGTTGGCTCCAGCTGGCTCCCCTGTTTAGCCATGGGTTTTCTATGTCTCTGTCTAAATGGTTTTTTTCTGTTTTGTTTTGTTTTTTATGTTACATTTCAAGTCTTGTTTCCACATGTAGTTGTATGTGTCTTGGCAGGGAGGTAGAGCTTAGAGCTCCTCCAAATAACAGGAACTCTGTCCAATCAGTTCAGTGTGCTTAATTGTCCATCACGTTTGCATTCTGTTGTGAATGACAGATTCTGATTCCAACTTACAAGTGGTAGAGCAGATAGAAGAAACCCTTATACAACTGGGAGAATCTATGGGCAGAGCAACTTCTCCCCCAGATAGAGGAGGATCAAGCCCTCTGGAGAATGAAAGGTTTCCTCTTACAGACAGAACAATCTCTTTTATAAATAGAGAGGTCTCTGAAATGTCTAGATAATGGACTTGGCAAAATACTTCTGAGTTTGATTTTGGATTCTTTAAAGGATGTAGAGATCAGTTCAGACCTTAATTGTCAGCAAAGAGGAAAATTTCTATGGCACACAGAAAGCTTTAATTACTGAAATGTAAGGCTTGCTTCAAGGGCAGTAAATTGTAAAATCATGGGAATACTAACAGCATTCTCACTGGAACTCCCTTGGAAAAACTCATGAAATCCTGGGACCAAAATTTCCTTATCAAACAGGCATGACAAAGGGACACACCACTAAGTTATGTAAATTTTGGTCTAGAAATGCTAGGGATTCTACTGATGAATTGTTTTGGCCCCAATTTGGCATTTTCAATTATTGTCTATTAAGAAAACTGAGAGTGGCTATAGAAAAATCTTATAGTCCTTACCAAATAAACTATTGGTTTTACTGGGAGGCCTTCTCCCTCTGCCTCTTTCTCTCCTATCTATTCTGCCCCCTTAATGCAGGGAAACCTAATCTTTTATGAATCCCCTAGGGATTCATCTATAGGCATGTGTCCTCTTCAAGAGAGACTATTTTAAGACCTAACAAGTGGAGTCTTGGTTCAGAACTTGTCATCCTTTCTCTGATCTCTCCACCTGGAGAAAAGACACCCCTACATTTCATAAAGTCCCTGGAGATGTTGGGCTACTTTCAGACATTATAATTCTACTGGGGAGACTTACAGACTTAATGAACACCTTGCTCTCCCCTGGGGGAAAAATCAGCTGTTATAGAAACAGCCAACAGGGTTCTGGCAGGAGCAGCCTTGGCTGTTCCCAGAAATCTTCCTGATTGGTCTCTACAAGACCCACACTGGAACCCTCCAACACAACCAATTATACCAGGCTGCTTACAAGCTAGAGATGCATTTATTAGAGGGATGTAAAATTGTGCTGCCCTTCCTGAGAACTGAAGTAAATTTCAGGGGACTGTTCAGGAGAAAAATGAGAGCCCTAACAGCTTCTATGATAGATTAAGCAAAAATTCTGAGAAACATATGGGACTAGTCCACTGGGCCACAGCTTTTGTTAGTTACAGCCAGACATTCACAAATATTTTCACAAACACTGCCCAGGGTGGCATGAAAAGAACATAGGCGAACTTAAAGGTATTGCCTGGTACATTTTTGAGGGAAGGGATAAGTAAATTGAAAGGAGTGACAAGAAAAAGGAGAAAGCTAAGCAAGGACCCCAAACCATTTCTACCCTCACTTAGCTCAGCCAGCTCCATCCTCCCCTCCATTGCTGACACTCCAGAAACCAGGAGAATGTTTCTGTTGCCACAAAGGGGTCATCTTGCTAATTGGTGCTTCAAGAAAATGCTTGAAGGGGATTAAAACCTAAGAGATAAGGGTGATCGGGGACTGTGAAGGAGGTTTACTGCATGAATACTCAGGGCTCAGGGCAGGACCAAGAGGCATGAAACCAACTTTTATTTTTCTTGACCCTGATGTCCTTGCTTCGGCCATCACTGTCTTCACTTCCCCAATTCTAACAAACACCATGTCACTCTCAAGGTGACTTTCTGTGTGGTTGTCTCATAGATGCTGGAGTCTATAATTTGGTTCTAATGACAATGCCAAGTGATGATTGTAACCCTATTGGGTCCCAAAGGATTGTTGGGGTTCTGGAGACCCTTACTCTCTCTTCAAATGATCACAGTGGGCTCCTTTTCAGTGGAACATTCTTTCCTACTTATGCCAAGTTAACCTTTTAGGAAAAGAGCTTCTCTGTAAAATGAGGGCCACCATTAAATGTTCAGCTGATGGTTCTCACTCTCTGTCTATTTTTCTCTTCCTGAAGACTCCCTTTCCTTTTTCTCTTATATTAATTGATCTCCCTGAAACCTCTGAGGAAGACTCCATCTTATACTTTTCTGATCTTCTAGATGAAGATTCTATGTCTTCATTATATCCATTGGTTCAGGGGGCTCATGAAAGACCATCCATACTGACAGACATCCCTGATTATCTTTGGGCCACCTTGTTTTCAGATGCTGGACTGTTAAAGACTGCCATTCCAGTTCCAGTTGCCACCAAGGAGAGGTCCCTGCCATCCATTCCTCTATGCCCTTTGTCAAAGGAGGCTATTTTTAACTCCTTTAAGAGATCAGAATGTCATTATGCTTTGTAGATCCCCTGTAATACTCCCATTTTGTCTGTAAACTAAACCAGGTCCATATGGCAAATCAGTATATCACTTTATACAGGACTTATGCATGCTTAATGCTTATGCTGTATCTAGACACCCAAAAGTCCCATACCCTGCTGCTATTGTTTTCACTATTCTCTGTGAGTCAACCTGTTTTACAGTGATGGATTTGTACTTCACTTTCTTTAGTATTCCTATTTACCCAGATTCCCAATACCTGTTTGCCTTTACCTGGAAAAGGCCTCAATGGACATGGACATGTGTGTCATAAGAGAATGTAGAGAGCTGCCTCATTTCCTCAAATTCTGCAGCAGAACCTAGCTTCCATTACATTCAAAGTTTCCACCCTGGTCCAATATGTTGATGATCTCCTACCAGCATCACTCAGTGCTAATGTTTGTCAGGATGACAGTGGACACCTCGTTCTCCAGCTTCATTACAGAGGCAATAAAGTCTCTAAGTCAAAGGTACAGTGGTGTCTTTCCCACGTCGAATATTTTGGCTTCATTCTGTCTGCTGATACTTGTACCGTATCTCCAAAGTCCACGCAAGCTCTCCAGCAACTGTCAATTCTAAAAACCAAGAGGCAACTTTGTGCATCTTACAGCTTTTGAGTTACTGTTGACGATGGATTCCATCTTTCAGTGAGATCACTAAGCCCTCAACTGCCCTAACTAAAGAGTCTGTCCCAGAACCCTTACAACTTGAGCCAGAGCATCTTATTATTCTTGCTAACCTTAAGAAGGCTTTACTATGAGCCCCAGCCCTTGGACTCCCAGATTACAGTAAGTCCTTTGCCCTTTTTTCGAGCAAGCATAAGGGAGTGGCTTTCAGAGTGCTTGCCCAGTACCTTAGCCCCTCTCTTTACTGTTTTTACTCTTCAGTTAAAAATAGTTGAATTTTATTCAGCCCAGCTAGATGCTGTAGCTGCAGGTGCTCCTCCTTGCTTGAGAGCAGTAGCTACAACTGCCCTGTTGGTTGAAAAGGCATGTGATCTTGTTCTGGGGTCCCCACTTATACAGTGCCCCCATGAGAGTGAGGCTCTTTTGTTGAGACATCACACTCAAGCCTTTTCTGATAAGAGGCTTGCTCGGTATGAAATAACTCTGTTGGGCAAGAAAAATGTGACTATCAAATGGTGTTCTATCCTCAACCCCGCAACTTTGTTTCCTGATTTACCAACTTCAGGTGAACCTCTGCATGATTATTCTGCTGTAGTGGACTTGGCTAAATGGCCCCATGATGACCTTACCCATGTTTCCCTACTAAATCCCAGTTTGCTCTTTTACATTGATGGCTCTCCTTTTATGATGGATGGCAGTTGGTACACAGGTGCTGCCATGGTCTCTGACCATGACACTGTCAGGTCTGCTTTCCTTCACTCCAATCTCAGCACCTAGGCAACTGAGCTCATTGCCCTCACTCAAGCCTGTCACCTTGTGGCTGACAAAAGGGTGAATATCTACACTGATTCATGCTATTCCTTTGGAGTCTGTTGTGCTGTTGGGATGATGTGGCTGCCATGTGATTTTTTAATCTCAGCCAGTAAGGCCATCTCTAATGCTGATTTCATCAAAGAACTCTTCACTGCCATTTGACTACCCAAGGCTCTAGCCATTGTCCACTGCTCTGCCCACACCAATGACTTTGATCTTATCTCCTGAGGAAATTTTGGAGCTGATGAAGCTGCAAAACAGGCCACCTTGGATGGTCCGGCTCATGTATATTTCACCTCACTACAATGGGGTGGGGGGAGGGGAGGGTGGAGACTCTTCTCTTCCTCTTGTCTATGAAAACCTCACCTCTGGCCTATAATGATGCAGAAGTGGACAAGTGGAAGCAACAGTATAAGTCTGAACAGGTCTTTGGAATCTGGGTGACCATAGAAGGTAAGCTACTCCTGCCTCAGAGTTTCTATCACTGGATATACCTTTTTGTTCATAAGAGGGGCAACCATGGCACTCAGAGAATAGTGGACACATTAAAATGGTCTTGGGTTGCTCCTGGTATCACCCTTGTTGTAGTCCACATTTGTGTTGCTTGCCTCACGTGCCTAATGGCATTCAGAGGGTCCCTTTTAGCATACACCCCTTCTAAGCACTTACAAATTGATTTTATCAACACGCCAAAGGCTGGTCATTATAAATATTGCCTTATGATTGTTGACCAGCTTACACATTGTGTTGAGACATTCCCTGGATCCTAGGCCACTGCTGACTTTGTCACTAAAATTCTTCTCAAAGAGATTGTTCCTGTTTTGGCCTGCCAGCTCACATTGATTCTGACCTGGGTAGGAGTGTGTCCCACTTTACTGACACTGTATTTTCTCAGATCTACTCTACTCCAGGAATTACCTCCACGGTTCATACGCCTTATCATCCTCAAAGCTCAGGCCAGGTCAAGTGCATGAATAAAGAGTTTAAGACTCTAATTGTCAAGTAATACTCCAAGACTCTCCTAAAATGGCTTGATGTTCTTTCCCTTGCTTTGTTCCATCTATGGAGCAAACCAAGAGGGAGAATTACACATATGCGTCCTTATGAAATACTTTTTGGTTACCCTCCTCTTAAAGCAAAACCTTTGTTCCCAGTACATACATCTTTTCTGAGAGGAGACACATCTGTTGCCTCTTCATGCGGGAACTGCAAAATAGACTGAAAGAACCCCATGAGGCACTCTAGGAGTCATAGATACAGACTGGACCTTTGGACTGTTTGCTGCACAATTTTCACCCCAGGGGCAAAGTCTATATCAAGAACTTCCAATGATCTGGTAGAACTCAGCCTGCTGAGAAGGCCCTTTCCAAGTACCTCTCAACACTCTAACTTCAATTAAAATTGGAGGGAGAAAAGAACTCTTGGATACATTGTTCACATGTGAAACCTGCCCCAAGCATCAATACCCCTTGCACTGACAGGGTATGATAGCCCTAGGTTGCTTAGTACTATTGCTATTCCAAACAGCTCTCCACACTAGAATAAATACCTCTGAAATTATAAAGGGCCAAAAATTTCACAGTGAGTGCTTCCTTTATTCCTTTCCATTTATTTTTGGAGTAATTATACGTAGAATTGCCAGAACTGAACTGGACCCACAACTGGCCCTTTTCCATCTTGCTTTCTTGATTCTGATATTATTACACATTCCCATTTCTAGCCCAACCAATTTGGAAAGTAAGGGAACTAATACACAGCCTTCTAACTCTAGGAGATTAGCTAGGGAGGTGGTTGTTGTACATTCTACCTGTAGCAGTACTCATTTTCTTTTTGCTCATTATGATATCTGTCAAGCTCTCTTGCTGCCACTTTCTGATTATCTTAGCTATGCTACCCTTTGTCTTTGGAGGACTGAAGTCTAGACCAAGTTCCAGAATACCCACTTTAAAGTCTCACTTTAGCATAGACCATATGGGCAGAAGAAACCTTGACTGTATACCAGACTCACAGGAAGGAGGTCTACTCTGTGGAGGGCTTCGTATACAAAAATCCACTGAGTACAAATTTCACCACCCTTCCCCTTTATGTAGAACTAATCCTTCAGCCAGGGGTTGCAGTGGGTTTAGTGGATCTAGTGAAAGGTCTAGTGGGCATTCATGTAGAAGGAAGGACACATACAAAACAAACCCCAATGTACAGAATTGGGTACAATATTCTAGCCATGTTGAGGGAGGTTTTTGGACCATATTTCCAAGTTTGGGTGTAAACAGAGCATTTCAGTCTATAAGGAATATTTCTGCCAAGGTTGAGAAGTTAGTACAGGCTACAACTCAGGCCATAGCTCAAACAACCAGTGCTATCACCTCTATACAAGTGGAAATTGATTCCCTTGCAGTGATAGATGGTTTTGCAGCATCGTCTGATATTAGACTTCCTCACTGCTGCCCAAGAAGTAGCATGTGCTGTCACCAACCAAACCTGCTGCTCCCACAGGAGATATTATCACCAATGTCCATGAACTTAAACAAATTATGTCAGATACTCAACTAATTGACAATGAAACCCATGCACAAGAAAGTGGCTCCTGGTGGGATCTCTCTTCTTGGTTTGCCTCACTATTTTCCTGCTTTCAAGGGAGTGGCATATTTGTCACTATCATTAAGTGAGCTTTCATTACCCTGGCTGTCACTATCATTCTCCTTCCCTGTGTTCAACTCTGCACTAGCTGTTGTACTAAAGCATGCTCCAATTTGGTTCCTAGATACATTATTGTAGTTAGAGATGATGACAGGAATGAGAATATGTTAGATTATATAACTTTTAATAATCTTTTTGCTTCTGTGATCAAGCTTTCTGCCAATGTAGATAAAGTCTTTAGACTTAGATTTAGACTAGATTTTGGTCTTTGGATGATGATGGAGGAAACTGTAGAATATTAATCAGTTATTGACCAATCACTTATGTTTAATCACATTCTTTAGTTACATATATGGTTTTATTCTTATAATCATAGTAGATTAAGAAGTGTGTGTCAGTTTCTGTGTAAGCTGCTGCAGCTTAGCTGTCAGACTAAATTCCCCATTTCTGTTAAAAGCTTCTGACAAGTTAAGTTCCCTATTTCTAAGAACCTTGTTGTAGATCATAGCCATAGTTATTCTGTGGTCAAATGTCACATGAGGATGGAAAACATCCTGAGTATTGCATATCTGTTAAAGTTCCCCATTCCAATGGAAATTCCCTGTTCTCATCAAGGATGCAACAGGCTTCCATGATGACAATGGAAACTTCCAAAACACCCCAGCCAATAAGAATGTGTAAACACCCATATGAATTAATGCCATGTTCCTCATTTTGGGGTTTATGTTCCTCATTTATGAGGATAAAAGTCTTCTGTAAACTCAATCCATTTGTACCAACTGAAGTGATCTTGTCTTTGTACCAACTGAAGTGATCTTGTACCCACTTTATTGGCAAACTGCTAGCCATTGCTAATAAACTGATTTGCTTGGAGCTCTTTGCCTCAGTTTCTCTTATTCACAGATTCAGTCATGACAATAGACTGTTGAGAGGTGGATTTTATATTAAGAAAACATAGATGTGAGAGGAAGAGGAGACTACCAGATGAAGATAGAAGCAGAAGAGGACAGTGAGTACTGGAAGACTAAGGAACAGAAGACACATAGTGTGATAAAAAAAAAAAACAACAACACTGTTTACAGAAGACAAAATAAAGCTAAACTTGCAGTCATACTCTGCAGATGTTTTTGCTGTAACAATGCTGATTGGAAGAAATGCATTGTCTTTCTGAGAGCTAAGAGCAGAATGGCTGGAGTGAGGCAGAATTAGCTAACTGAAGCTTAGATGGGATTTGCAGCTTCTAGGTCAACAGAGGAGAGCTGAATCCTGCTGCTGTGTGAAAAGCTGTATAGGCTAATTTCCCTCCAATACTATCAACAGTCTGAGAGAGAGGAAACTTCTTAGCATGTCAGTGATGCCTTTTACTGCCCACTGTCTTAAAAGTGGGATAGACAGGTTTTGCTGCTGTTTTGAGCTGTGCTGACATATCTTTGCTTAAAAAGTATGTTTTCTCAGCACTTTATAAAGCACAACTGCATAGTAAGGGAACTTGTTGCTTCACCACCAGAGAGTAGCAAATAAACTGTTTTGCCTAGTAAGAGAATTATGAAGACCAAAAGGGGAACAGATAACAGAGAAGAAGTTTTGCCTAGAAGGTGACATGTGGTATAGACCATTCTCTAAACAGATCAAGGAAGTCTAGGCCTGCCATCCAGAATTGTGTGTTGCCCTGGGCATGTGGACTTCCCTATTTATTTATTTCCTTTCTAGCCTTCTGTAAATATGTGACTATTCTCCCTCGTGGACATTGTGCATTGGTTTATGGGAAGATTGTTATATTTGATTATCCTTGCTTTTGTCTTCTATTGAATAATGTTATCATTATCTCTGCTTCTGATTTCTATCAATTAAATGTTATCATTGTTTTTACTTTTACCTTCCTTAGGAAATGTTTCATTTTAAAGAGTCAATGGTGTCATCATGGCTGACTTTGTGTAAATAGGAAGCAAGCTGGTTGGGGCTCAGGAACTCGAGTGGTGAGTAGTAGGAGTATATCCTTCCACTTTGGGAAAACCCCTGAGATCTGCTAGTATGATGTTATGTTGGGGGTGATTTAGTCAACCCTGAGAGAGAAGGTGGTACCAGTGTTGGGGCACTGTGAATGGGTCAGTGCCATCTCTGGGCTGTATTAGACAATGTACTACTTCCTCCACCCCTGAGGTCTACCCCTCCAAAAGTACTTTGTAAACCTTAAAATTCTTTAGGAATTGGAGTTATTGATATCATCCCCACATCACAGATAAGAAAACTGAGGCTCAGAGACTTTAAGTGATTTGCCCAAGATCTCAGAGAAGATGAGTGGGAATGTAAGGCCTAGAACCTAGTCTATCTGAAAAGTCCTCCTATGTATAACCTAGTGTCTATAAATTTTTTAAAAATCTTAAACAACTAATTCCACATAATTGGTTTTATACTCATGACAGCAGCTCTTTGAGACTTTTTCATCTTTCCTTAACCCTCCCATGGCTTTCTGTCATCCAGAACTGAGGACCTTGCCTCATATTTGAAAAAATTAAGGACATTAACCAATAGGTCCCCCTTTCCCTTTCTCCTTACCTCAAATTACCCTGATGCTTTCTACCCATATCTTACATGAAGAGGTAGTTTTATTTTACTTTATTTTTTGCCAAGACAAACCTTTCTATGTGCACAAGTGATCCAATTTCATCCCATTTTCTCTAGCAGAATGTTCCCTCCATCCCCACTCTAGCACTTATCTTCAATCTTTTCATGTTTATTGGCTCCTTACTTACTGCCAACAAACATGCTCATACCTCCTTCTTTTTCAAAAAATTGTTACTCAATCTGTCTACCCCACCTAGTTATTATCTCATATCTCTCCTCCCTTTTGTGGCTAAACTCCTTGGAAAGGCCATCTGTAACAGATACTACTCCTTCCTTTCCTCTTATTCTCTACTTTAAAGTCTGTGCAATCTGGCTTCTGACTGCATCACTCAATCTTAATTGTTTTCTCCAAAGTTACTAATGATCTCTTAATTGCCAAATCTGATGGCCTTTCCTCAATCCTCCTTCTTAACCTTCCTGCAGCCTTTAACATTGTTGATCACCCTTTTCTTGATACTCTCTTCTCAGTAGATTTTATAACACTTCTTCCTACCTGTCTGACTGTTTCTTCTCAGCTTCTTTTTGCTGGCTGTTCATTCAGGTCACACTTGCTAATCATGCTAACCTTATGTGTTCCACAGGGATCTGTTTGGGGCACTCTTCTCTTTTTTCTCTATACTATTTCACTTGGTGATCTCATCAGCTTCCACAGATTAAATTATCATCTCTTCATTGATGATTTTTAAATTTACTTATCCAACCACACCATCTTTGCTAACCTCAATTTTGCATCTCCAATTTGCCTATTGAACATTTCAAACCAGATATCCTCCATACATCTTAAACTCAACATGTCCAAGACTGAACTCATTATCTTTCTCCCTAAAATGTCCCCTCTTTCTAAATTCTCTATTACTTATTAGGATACCTTCCTGGGTGTAGGGTGTACCATCATCTTCCTAGTCACTCAGGAAGGCAACCTAAGTGTCACCCTTGTCTCCTTACCCTCTCTCACTCCCCACATTCAATCTGTTACCAAGGTTTGTTGATTTTGCCTTCAGAAAGAAGTTAAGCAGATGAATAAAATTTTAGAAAAGTTTAAATATAGATATTTAGGGAATATTGAATGGGAATAGAAAGGAGTATACCTTTTCTCAGCTAATATGTGGCACCTTTACAAAAATTTATCACAAATTAGAGCATAAAAACCTCACAAACAAATGCAGAAAAGCAGAAATATTAAATGTACCTTTTGGGGACAAAAATACAATAAAAATTACGTTCAATAAATAGCCCTTGGAGCACAGATTAAAAAGAAATTGTAAACTAAATAATCCCAATGAATGAATGGGTCAAAGAATAAATATTCAAACCAATAATATCATAAAAGATAATGAGATAACATCAAAATTTGTGGGATGCAGACAAATTAGTACTTAGGGGAAAATACATATCTCTAAACATTTATATCAATAAAAGAGAGAAAGAGCAGATCAGTGAATGCAACTGAAAAAAAAGAGGGGAAAATTCCCCAAATCTCCAGTTAAATGTGAAAATAGAAATCTTGAAAGGCAAATAAAATTGAAAAACAAAAAAAAAAAATTGAACTGATAAATAGAAATATAAGCCAGTTTTATGAGGTTACTTTTGGAACATTTCTCACATTTCGTCTTCATATCCTCACCCCCCACATTTTCACTGACTGTCCCTTCATTTGTAGAATGTTCTCCTTCCTCATCTCAGCCCCCTGACTTCCTTCAAGTCCTGCCTAAAATCTTACCTTCTACAGGAAGGCTTTCCCAATCCCTCTTAATTCTAGTGCCCTCCCTTTGATTATTTCCAATTCATCCTGTATTAATCTTGTTTGTATATAGTTGTTTCCATGCTGTTTCCATTATTAAACTGTGAATTCCTTGAAAGCAGGAGTCATCTTTTATGTTTCTTTGTATTCCCAACACTTAGCACAGCACCTGCCTAGCATAGTAGGTCATTTATTGAATATTATTGACTGACTCCTATGTGTTTTATTTTATGCATCTAAAAACATGATTCTGAGAAGAAGACCCTGGGACTTCAGTGGCCTGCCAACGGGGACCGTGACAGGAAAAAGGTTGACTTTCAGAGTATCCCTGATGATGCTATGGTTGCTGTCCATGACCTGTATTATGTGCAGCCTTTAGAAGGAAATGGTTTCAGGGATAAAGATTGTCCCTCCGTTTACTTACACACGAACCATATTTTATTCATTTGGTTCGAGGGTTAGATAATAAGTACACAGCGTGTAGGGTAAATCTATGGTTTTGGACTAAATCTAGAAAAAAAATGCCAAAGACAATTTTAATTTGAAGTTAACATGTTTTTAGATAATATTATAAACTCTGGGGCATTCTTAACTCCCAGTCCAACTGATGAATTGTGCTCCGAGACTGACGGCCACTTTACATCCTCTGTAGGTGCTAAAGAAAACCCTGGAGGTCCCACCCACGGCAGACTCCCCAAGCCCAGCCATCCCCTTCTCTCGCTGCTGAGCCAGGCTCAGGCTTCGGAGCCGGTGATTGGTTCCCAAGCCTGGGAGCCGGAGGTCCTCCTACGCCTCGTACCACCGCCTACTACCTCCTACCAGCTGAGAAAAGGTATACTCCTTTCTATTCCCATTCAATATTCCCTAAATATCTATATCTAAACTTTTCTAAAATTTTATTCATCTGCTTAACTTCTTTCTGAAGGTAAAATCAACAAACCTTGGTAACAGATTGAATGTGGGGAGTGAGAGAGGGTAAGGAGACAAGGGTGACACTTAGGTTGCCTTCCTGAGTGACTAGGAAGATGATGGTACACCCTACACCCAGGAAGGTATCCTAATAAGTAATAGAGAATTTAGAAAGAGGGGACATTTTAGGGAGAAAGATAATGAGGAACAGCCGGATCGCCTAGAAGGTATTGATTCCAGAACGGCGGCGGAAGTTTCCGGAAGTGATGCAATGACTCGCTTCCGGGTGCTGCGCCGTTGGCCGCCGCTGTCCTCGAGAGATTTTTTTGTGTCTGCGCGCCGGAGATTCCCAGCCCGAGGGATTCGTCCGAGCTTTTCTGTGTTGGTGAGTAGGTTTGGGCTCCGAGGCCGCGGTCCCCCGGCTGGAGGAGCCGCTCCCTCCCAGAGTCCCTCAGCCTGGGGTTAGAGCGAGGCCCGGGGGGGAAGGAGCAATGGCTGCCTGAGCCGCCAGCCTTTCCCTCGGGCTTCTCCTCGCCCCGCCGCGGGGCCTCCGGCGTCTCCAGTCCTTGGCCCTTGCGGGGGTCGGGGGCTCTCTTTTTGGCTTGGTTCTGCTTTACTCCACCCTTTGGGAGCTAGGGTCCGAGAAGCCAGCAGGTTGTGAAGGTGCCCAGGCTTTTTTGAGCAGCATCTGTTTACAGGAAAGCAGGCTGGGGGTGGGGGGAGACCTTCCGCAAACCTGGCATCCTCCTGGTCAGGCCCCTGGGCAGGGGAGCCCCAATCCGGGGCGAATTCCCTCCATTCTTGTGGTCTCTTGGGGCAGGGAAAGGTAAGTGGAAAGAGGACTGGGAAGCAGAAACTCGATCCTATCTGTCTACCTGCCCTTGAGCAAGTCTTTACTTGTCCTTTCGGGGGAATAGTGCCATCTACAAAGTTATAAGATTGTACTAGAAAAAATTAAAATTAAAAAAAAAATGTACTAGGTGATCTCTGAAGTCCCTTTCACTTAAACATTCCGTGATCCTACAACTAATTCAGTTTGAAGATTAAATTGGTGAGGATGGGAAGAATGCTTTTAAAACATTTTTCAAAGTTTCTTTGTTGGGCAATAGATCATCCAGAGGTAGGTGACAGGTTACCTTCTTTGTTAAATTTAAACGGCTTTGACATTCACGTAAGCGGGTAGTTAATTGTGAAGGGCACAAAAAAGACCGTTCATGTAGTGGATGCTTCCTTGACACCAGCACGCCATGACATAATCAAGTGGATCATAGTCTAGAAGTCCAGAGATAGCGGCTTAGAAATAGATTTACAGAAAACAGGATCAGCAAAACTTAACTAAAATGAGAGTTATATAGGGATAAAAACATCCACTACGTTTGATTTCTTAGATTTGATTATAAAGCCAACCTCTGAATTTAAAAACATAGAATTTAACGTTTTAAAACAGAATGGCAGAACTGGCGGCATCCCCTTAGAACATCTTAAAAGTGAACTTTCTATGTTCTTGTCTAACTATCTCATTGTACAGATGGAGGAAGAAGCACTAGGTGCCACAAGTCAGCAAACATTTATTAAACACCTGCTGTGTGCAAGACGTTATGATAGATGCTGGAGGTGTGAGGACAGAAAAAAAATCACTGCTCATTCCCTCCAGTAGACTGAACTTCTTTAGAGCAGGGACTGGTTTTCTTTTGCTTTTCTTTTTATCCCTATCACTGATCCCTATTAAATGCTTGTTGATTTGACTTATTGGGCAAAGTTTATAGCTTTTTGCAATTGTGTATTGGGAATGAGGAAGAGGGGTTTTGTAAACTGACAATAACATTTAAGTAACATTTAATGTTTAACAAGATGCTTTCCTCATGACAGCCCTGTAATATAGTTATTATAAAGAACATTATTCTCCTTTTACAGGTAAAGTAACTTGGGCCCAGAAAAGAGAAGCAACTTGCCTGTGTTTATCCTGTTAGTAATGTGTCGGAACTGGAGTTTGAAGGCAACTCTTCTGGCTTTTTGTAGTATACCATACTCCTCTTATATGAATAAGAAAACATCCTTTGTCCATTTAAAAAACTGTGAGCTGGAATTATACTTGCAGGCAGTTTTCAGACTGGCTACCCTAACTTCGAAGTATAGTTGAAAAAGCATCAGATGTGGGTTGAAGTCTCAGCAATGAAATTTGTTGATATATGTAATAAACCCTATAACATTTTAAATCTTAAAATTTTATAAAAATATATTCCTTATAGCTTGGAGCCCTCCAATGAGAAAGAACATACTACTTTCCAAAGCAGTCCATTCCATTTTTGGCTAGCTCTCTTAGGAAGTTTTTTCATTTCAATCCTTAATTTGCCTCTTAGTAACTTTGTAACCAGTTGCTCCTAAGAAATAATGGCCACTTGCCTTTACTAAGACAGTTGGGGAGGATTTGAGGGAAGAGTATGAAAATTTGGGTAGAGAGCCTTGTATGTAATAGATTCTTCCAATAAATATTTTAGTTGATTGATGCCAATGTGTCAACCTGAGGGAATAAGCTCACGTCTGTTATGTTATTCTAGAAACAGGCCTCCTGGCCTTCAGGGAAATTAAGCCAAATCTTTTTGGTCTTTCTTTCATTCCTCAGCCATGTCTGACTTAAGAGACAGAATTGTTTCCTGAATTTTCTTTCCCATTCTTCAGGCCTCCCCTTTTACAGATGTTTAGAAACAAGTCACATCTTAGGATAATTTGGCTTACTTCATCCTTCAGTAGCTGTTTAGGTAGTGGAGTCACGAAAATCAAGGATGTGGTCTTGGAAACCAAAGCGCAGTGTCAGAAAGTTTGCCAACGTGAATCAGAAGAGACTTGAGGTTTTCTCAGCTCTGTTAACTAACTTGCCATGTAATGTTAGGTAGATCACTTAATTTCTTTATTTGTTATATGAGGGTACAGTTTCTGCAAATCTTTCCTCCTTTTTTCTACTGTTTCCTTATCCTGTACTCTGGGGAATGGTCTCTGTTACTTTTCCTTTGAGGTTTAAATTCAGTTTCAAGGTCCTGCCACATAGAGACAAGAGAAAGCAACCTTGGGGACTTCACCTAGACTACTTTCATCTCTAGTCTGTGGCAGAGATGTTTCTGCCTCCTGTCCTCTCAAGAAAAGTTCACTTTTATGAGTCTCTGTTTTGTTCATAGTTGAAAACAAGGTACTTTTGCTTTAACTGAATATTCTCTTTCCTTATTCTTCTAACATTTGGTGACAAATTTCATTCCCCATGTCTGATAGTTCACCTCAGGATCTCCAAATTCCATGCTACCTAAATTGGAGGTATCCCCCAGAAACACATTCAATAATGATTTGTGTGTCTGTGAGTGGGCACCAAGCAGTTAGTGATAAACTGAGAGAAATCGTGTGCTTGACAATGGAAAAGAAATGGGGAGAGAGAGATGTTACGTGCATGGAGTAGGCAATAAAGGGAGGCCGATGATTAAAAGAAGAAAGAAGTAAAGAAAAAGAAAAAAATTAGAAAACAGAGAAAAAAGGGAAGGTGAAAAGAGAATAAGAAAGTGAAAAAGTATGAGAGAGGAGGTAGACCAAAAATGGATCAAGAACAGGAAAAAGAAGGAAGAAAAGGAACAGAGAAAAGGTGCTCCAGTTTTGCAGTGAGAGAGAGCTTGATGAGATATTCCTTGCTGTGGGATCTGGACGTAGAGAAAGTATGTCTTTTTGCTGCCAATTACCCTGACTGAACAGATTTAAGACTTGAGAGAAGACAACAGGAGTGAGAATGTTGTTAAAGTTCCTTATCTTTTCTTTCCAGCTACCCTGTCTTCTTCCATTTATTGCCTATACCTCTGGGATTTTTGTGTTGCTTTCAAAGGACTGGTGGAGATATAAAATTACCAGAAAGGTTGAAGCCATGGGAAAAATCAGTACATAAGGAATAAGATGGAAATTTGAGGGGAAACACATTTGCACCACTCTTTTAGCACTCATAATTTTGTAAACATTTTTACTAAAAAACTCTGTTATATACTATTTATTTTTATAGCTTTGAAGATACATAAAAAGTGCCTGCCTTCCCTTTTTTTGTTCCTACTTGTAGGATGTGGGAAAAGAAGGAATTACTTTTTTTTCTTACTTCTCTTGAGTATTTATTTTTCTGGTTCTCCATAGCTCTAATTTCCAATAGTAGAACTCAGTGTTTCTTAAGTGCCCCTCAGTTGCAACATCTTCCCCTCCTCAAAAAAAAAACAAAAACCAACCAGCCCTTGTAAGAGGCAGCTTCACTATTGGTGGCACTACTTGGCTTAAAAATTGTTTACCATGGGCAGCTAGGTGGTGCAATGGATAAAGCTCTGGCCTTGGAGTCAAGAGGGCCTGAGTTCAAATCCGGGCCTCAAACACTTGACACTTACTAGCTGTGTGACCTGGGCAAATCACTTACCCCTGATTACCTCACCAAAAAAAAGCAAAAAAAAAGAAAAAGAAATAGTTGAGTATGCGTAGAGAGAGGTATGAGCCAGAGGCACAGTCCTGACAGATGGTTGCACAATGGCAATGCTATCTTTATAATGCAGAAAAATTTCATGTTGGGAAATAATGAGATATTTTAATCTCAATCTGGCTCTGACTTCTGTCAATGTCTCCCAGCCCTACTGTCTGTAACATCATACTCCTACTTGTTCTTGTCTTTTATCATTCCCTACTTCCTTTACTACCGTAAGTTATTTTTCAGGCATGCAAAATTTTATTCATATACTTTTAGTACATACTTTGTGTCATTTGAAGAGGTTTTTTTCCCTTCATAGCATGAGGAATATGTGATTTATATATGTCTATGTCTCTTGTCAGATGGTGAGACCAAGTTTAAGATTTCATAAGAAGGAATTTCTGAAGAAGCAAAATTACACAAAACTACATGAAGAGAATTCCAGAAGAGAACAGTTCCCAGGAACTTGAGTTTGGAAGACCTCTGAAGAAGATGGAAGCTTAAAAATTTAGGAGGGAAACAGCACTACGAGGGAGAGACTGAAGAGAGGAAAAAGAGACTTAAGGCAAGTGAGAGTCAAGAACAAGCAAATTCCTTCAGGAGAGGAGCCAGAAATATAAAGAATTTATTTCATTTTAAAGAATTCACACCAGGATGAACCAGGAGATAACCTCAAATCAGAAAAATTTAGAAGAAAAATAAGCACACACATTATAACTTCAGATTCCAAAGTCTCTTGCTCTTAGAATCTAATTTCAGAGAAGGTGAGACAGTAGAGAGGCAGTGGGGAAACCCTAAAACAGAGACAATGAAGAGAGAAAGGAAAGGTTTCCGGCAAGTGGCAATCAAAGGCAAGAAAAACTCTGCCAAAGAAAGAAGCCAGAAATATAAACAGTCTGAAAAAAGCTTTTGCCAGAGCTCACATCTCATTTCACAACAAAAAATCCGCATTGCAGACAGACCCTATGCTTGTAAAGAGTGTGGAAAAACCTTCAGTCAGAGTGCAAACCTTACTGTGCATCAAAGAATCCATACTGGGGAGAAACCTTTTCTTTGTAATGAGTGTGGGAAAGGCTTTAGTCAAAGATCCCACCTTATTCGACATCAGAGAATCCATACTGGAGAGAAGCCATATGAATGTAATGAGTGTGGGAAAACCTTTAGTCAGAGCTCAAATCTGATTGTACATCAGGGAATCCACACTGGGGAGAAATCTTATGAATGTGATGAATGTGGGAAAGCCTTCCGTCGGAGTTCAGGTCTTACTGTCCATCAGAGAATCCACACAGGGGAGAAACCGTACGAGTGTAATGAGTGTGGGAAAGCCTTCAGTTGCAGCTCATACCTCATTGTACATCAGAGAATACATACTGGGGAAAAACCCTATCAATGCAATGAGTGTGGGAAAGCCTTTAGTCAGAATTCCCATCTAATTCTCCATCAGGCAACTCATTCCCGAAAGAAACACCAGATTCCTCCATTGGTTACAGCCCACTGTTAATGGGATCAAGTATTCATATTGATTCCTTGTTCTGCAGCCACAATCTGTACTCAGATTAACCATTTCACAAATGTCTACCTTTGCTCACAACCAAAACTCAATAAGAAATTATAGACAGCTCTAGACAACCCTTATGTATGACTGCAAAGGGACAACACATCACTTTCTATTTGTATGTTGATTTGCATTTCAGTTCTTTTCACATCAGAGGTAACTAGCCTAAGTTAGATTTTAACCACTGAAGCTAGGCACTCGGTCATCTCCCATTTTGAAAATAAAATGAACACCTTAATTTATTACTTGTTTTTGAAATGTGACAAGTAATTTTTAATTCATAACCAGATAAGTTTTCTGACTCATCGAATATAAAGCCTTGATTCAGCCTGATTAGGTGCCTGAATCAAGCAAAAATGAAATCCAAGTTGAACCCTTTTCCAGACTGTGCTGGAAATGTAGTTTTCTGATCAGTATCTAAAGAGTTGTCCCATAAAAAATATGAAATTGATCCATGAACATATGAGTGTATGTATGTATGTTTAACCCCTTAGAAACCATCAGAGGAGACATACCATTACCAAATGCAATCACTCCCTCCTTCATAGAATTCACTTTTTTGTTAGAGCTAAAAAGACATTTATATGCTTTCTAATTAGTCCAACCCCTCATTTTATAGATGAGGGAAAGTACGGTCCAGCGACATGAAATGGCTTGCCCAGGAATACCAAATTGATAAGTGGCAAAGCTGGGATAATGTAGATCTCTTGAAGTCCAGTGCTGTTATAGTTATGGTAGGTTTATAATTAATCATTTTTACCTGTCTAGTTGCCCTTCTGCAAAACCAGTCTCATTACCCTGTTCTTACTAACTTGTTCCCAGTCTCAAGTTTGCAAGGTTGATGTCATTTTTGACATATATCTTACCAGCTTTGTGCAGTCAATCACCAAATCTTGGTGAATCTTCATTATTCTTGAATTATTACAGTGGCTATCATGTATACCTTATCTCTAACCACTTCCCACTCCTATTAGCATTGTGCTCAGTTGCTGAAATACTCCCCCCTTCAGAATCAGTCAATAAGCATTTATGGAGCACTTACAGTATGTGGGCACTGTATTAAATGCTGGAGATTCAAAGACAAACATTCCTTGTCTTTCAAGGAGCTCACATTCTGA
Organism: Vombatus ursinus; assembly: GCF_900497805.2. Lineage (NCBI taxonomy): Eukaryota > Metazoa > Chordata > Mammalia > Diprotodontia > Vombatidae > Vombatus > Vombatus ursinus. The sequence goes on along the minus strand of NW_020954598.1, from coordinate 26,913,689 downwards.
TGGGAGCATAAAGCTGGTAAATACATATGTATATGTAAGCTCTATACAGAATAGATGGAAGGGAAGGCTCTAAGAGCTAAGGGGATCATTTTGCAGAAAGTAGGATTTGAGCTGAATGTTGAAGTCAGGGAAGCTAAATATTGGAAGTCAGAAAGAATAAAGCATTTCAGTGATGTACGGTGGAGAGGGAATATTTCATGCAGGGACCATCAAGCAGCCCTGTGTAGCTGGATGGTAGAACCCATGGAGGGTAGTAAAGTAGGAAGGGGGCAGGTTGTGAAGGACTTTTTGTGCTAAATATGATTCTATAAGTGATATGAGAGGTAATAAGAAACTATTCAAGTTTGAGGAGGGGCATGACATGGTTAGACTTTAGGAAAATCACTTTGACAGCTGAATGGAAAGTGAATTAGAGCATGGAGAAATAAGGTTAACAAGACCAGTTAGAAGGCTGTTGATATAGGCTAGTAGGTGATGGGGGCTTGTGCCAGAATGATGTCTACATGAGTAGAGAGAAGGGCGTGTATACAAGAGATGTGAAGGTAAAAGTGACATGATTAGATATGTGGCTGGCAGTGGGCACAGTGGATAAAGTGATGGGTCTGGGATCAGGAAGACCAGAGTTCAAATCTATCCTCAGACACTTAGTAGGTGTGACCTTGGGGAAGTCACTTAACCTGATTGCCTCAGTTCCTCAGCTTTACAGTGGGGATAATAGCAGTACCATTTTCCCAGAATTGTGAAGATCAACTGAGATAATTTGTAAAGTGCTTAGCACAGTGGCATGTAGTAGAGACTGTATAAATGCTGGCTGTTGTTATTCGGGGCATTGAGAAGTGAGCCTGAGGGACTGGGACAGTGGTGGTGCCCTTAGCAGTAATAGAGGAGTTTGGAAGAGGGTGGGGTCAAATCACCAAGCATTTATTATGCATCTGCTGTGTGCCAGGCACTGTGCTAAATATTGGGGAAACAAAAGAAAGGCAGAAATAGTCTCTGCCTTTGACACTTACAGTCTAATGAGAAAGAAATAACTACGTACAAACTATATGCAGACAACTATATGTAAACAAAATGTACAGAGGATAAATTGGAGAACATCAGTGGAAGAAAGGCCGTTGCATTAAGGGGGTTTGGGAAGGGCTTCTTGCAGTAAGTAAGGGTTTTTTTTTTTTGTTTTTGAAACATGAAAGAAGCCAAGAGGCAAAGATGAGGAGGGTGAGGATTCCAATCATGGGAGACAACCAATGAAAATGCCCAGAGTTGGGGAGGTGACCGTCTTGTTTGAGGAACAGCAGGCAGACCAGTATCACTGGCCTTAAGGGGTACCTTTGGGAAATAGAGTGAAAGAAAACTGGAAAGGCAGAAAGCAGCCAGCTTATGAAGGGCTTTGAATGCCAAAGGGTTTTTTACCTTTGATTCTGGAGCTGATAGGGAGCCATAAAAGTTTACTGAATAGGGGAATGACATGATCAGACCTAAACTTTTAAGGTGATCGGTTTGACTACTAATGGAGATCGGGCTAGAGTGGGGAGAAACTCAAGGCAAGGAGACAAATGATTGCAAGCTCTTTAGTGGTCCAGGTGTGAGATGATGAGGGCCAACACCAAGGTGGTGGCAGTGTCAGGACAGGAGTGTACGCCAGAGATACTAGGAAGATAGAATCGAGAGATTCTGGTAACAGATTGGATATGGGGAGGATGAGAGTGAGGATTGGGGAGGACTTGTAGGTTGCAAGTCTGAGAGACTAGGAGGATAGGAACGTTTAGGAGGGTCTTAGGGAAAAGAGAATGCGTTCCACTTTAGATGTGTTCAGTTCAAGGTAACTCATAGGCAGCTGGAGATGCAATCTGCTTCGGCTTCCCTCACCCACAGCCTAATCATAGATTCTCATCCTTTCTTTCCTTTTAAACCCATTGTCTTGCTCTACCCTCCTTTGTTAGAGTTTTTGTCTCTGTGTGTGTGTTTGCTTCAGACTAATCTGTCATTTAAATTATCCTCTCTTGTTCCTCCCTCTCTCTTCTCCCTGTTCCGTCCTGTTTTCCACTGGTTTCCTGTTGAATGAATTGTATTTTGTACCCAGTTCTGCGCGCATATGTGTGTATGTATGTTCTTTCCTCTTTTGACAAGTTCAGATGAGAAGGAGGTTCAGGGATTACCTCCATTCCCACCCCTTCCTTTTTTTTTTTTTTTTTTTTTTTGGTATAATCTCTACTTGTGCCGCCAAATTATGTTAGATAATTTCCTCCAACTTTCTTCTCCCTCCACCCCTCCCCCAATGTATATTTCTTTTCTCCATTTTAAGAGCAATACATAAAAAAATCATTCTCAGGCCCCCTATCTTATTAGACTCCTTCTGTGCTGCTGCTGCTGATATGGTCATATATCTGAGGGAACACAAGTATCATCTTCCCATATTAGAATGTAAGCATTATCCTTGTTTAGTCCCATATAATCACTTACTCATTTATTTTTGTTTTCTTGACTACAGTGTTCATATTTCAAATTTTAGATGTAACTTCTTTTCATCAGGAATGCTTAGAAGTCTTCTATATCATTAAAGGTGCATTTTTTGCCCTGTAGATTATACTCTCTTTTGCTGCCTAAGTTATTCTTGATTGTAAACCTATGTCTTTCACCTTCTGCAATATTGTATTTCAGACTCAATTGCTTCTTTATATATAGTGGTGGCTGCTAAATCTTAGGTGAGCTTGACTGTAACTTCTTGGCACTTGACTTCTTTCTGGCTCTTTCCAGTTTTTTGCTTTAACCTGGAAGTTCTGGATTTTGGCTATAATGTTCCTAAGAATTTTTATTTTGGGAATATTTTACTATTTCTTCTCAGGAAGTCATTAAATTCAATCTGGTCCATTCTAATTTTTGAAAAATCTGTTGCATGGGTAAGGTTTTGTACCTTTTGTGCCAAACAGTTAATGAAGTGAAGTAAGGTAATTGGGTTCAATGATAGCCAACCTGCTGGTGATGAATCTCTTCTTTACCTAAGATTTACATCTGTGTTGAAATATGAGTGTGCACACTGATAAAGTCATAGATCTTTTAGAGTATGGAAGACTTCTAAAACAGTGTTTCTTAATCAGTGGTTTAACCAGGGGCCAAGCTACTGCAGATCTTTTTTTTTTTTCTTATCAAGCAAGTTACTAAAGTGTCTACCATATGTTAGGTAAGCTATGAAATCCTCTTCCTCTAAAACCCTGAATTCCCAAATCTGAGAGCTAAAGCTGCCCTATTGAGAAAGAAGATTCAGTTCCTTGGATTTTATTATATTTTATCTAGTGAGTCAGGCTGCAGCAAAATTTGATGCTTATAAATATCTACTCAGAGGCCCTAAACATAGATTTTCTACACATTTGACATAGACAATTTCACATCATCAGGAGAAAGGTGGTAAAGTGCCTGTCATTGGGATTACAGTCTAATTGAGGAATTCTACCTCATACATGAAGAATGAAGAACACTTATGAAGCAAGTGTCCAGATGAAGATGTTATATTTATCTTTCCAGCAGCTGACAAGCAGACTCAACTCGGAACCTCTTGTGACTTAAAATGGATATTTTTATGAGTTGGAGTAAATGCTAGAGTAGTTTTCAATGCACCTAAAGCTATATAAATTATAGAAATGATCTCCAAACTTGTCTTTTTGCCTGAAGTTTTTATTGCATATACTGATAGTAATGTTACCATAGAGTAATCCTTATGGGGCACCTGTTTGATCAGATGCTACTCAAAAATTTATAATTACTGCCTATTGGTGTATAAAGTCCTAATTCTACATAGTGTCACCCATTGGTCAGGTCCTTTCTCATCTGTCCTCCAAAAGTTCATGAGGCCAGATTCAGTCCTGGGGGCCTGACCTGAAAAAGGTATGTTTCTCCCCTTAACACATTCATTGTCCCCACCCTGGAGTTTTACTGCAGGGAAATCTCCAGAATGGGGGTTTGGTGTAGCCCATATCTAGGTTTCCCCAAATGTAGATAATAAGGTCCCCATTTCCCACACAGGAACTTAATATACAATGTAAGTATTGGGCATAGGACGATATCTTTCACCTACTGCAGAAAATTTATGACACAAAGGACTCAAATGGAGTGAGCAAAACATTCAGAATAACTCACCAGACTCCCCCAGAGGGTAAAGATGTTCTGGGATTGCTAAATGAATATTCCCCATTCATCCAGAATGTGTACTGTCCCAGCAGCTCCCAGATTTGGCATGGGAAGTTAGTAAATACCAGATCTCCTAGACCCCTAAGATTTGGCTTCCAGACTCCACGGCAAGGGTTTACATTTGTGGTCCTCTTTCTTCTCCAAGGAGTGCCTTGTTGAAGACATCTTCCTCTAGGTCTGGTCCTAAATACTTGAGATAAGGAGTTCCCAAACTTGGGATTACAAGATAACTCACTAGGCAGAGCAAATCCATTCACAATCAATTTATTTCTGCCTCTGAAAGCACATGCCTACCTTTGCCACATGCTTTTTAGCAGTACCCTGCTTTCTGCCTTATCTTGGATATGGAAAATAGAGTTTTGCGTTTGCAAAGGGAAACAGCAGGCAGCTGGGAACTGAAGGTTAGGAACTTCACCTTTGCCATGTACTTCTGTAAAATAGTATTATTGCTGGCTTGTGGAAAGAAGGGGGAAATGCCTTTCTCCCCCACCCACTTACTACAGTCAAATCTGGAAGTTCAAGGGAGAAAAAGGATGGAAGGTCCAAGCCTATTGAGTGGTGAGGATTGCACTGCACTATGCCTGTTCTCTGTACTATACCAACTTCCCAGCCTCCTTCTGCCACACAAACACCCTTTCCCAACACTAAGCAGTACTCATCACAACCGTGCCAGGCAATGGCATCAAGTGTCAATAGTTGCTTCAGCACTCCAGCCACCATTGTTTGACTTCTCTCTCCAAAACACGGCTTCCTTAACACTTCCCCTATTAGAATATAAGCTCTTTGACATTTTATATTTGTATGCCAAGTATATAGCACAGTACATGGCACACAGCAAATGCTTAATATTTTTTCATTCCGTTTACGTAACAGAAGAGGTGGGCTTTTCAGCCATGCACCTCAATCAGCCAGTCCATCAGGAGGCAGTCCTAATCTCTGAAAGTCAGTTCTCCCCATTCACCTTCTCCTACCTTACAAGTGGACTTACAGCCAAGCTTGACAAAGCATGGTACTTCCATAATAATGTTATGAATTTTCAGGTTTGAGTATTGACATTCAGTTTTATGCCCCAAGATTCTCATTAGGCATGAAATGGGCAGTTTTGACCCTGGCCCCTCCCTGGGATTGAGGGAAATGTCTGTCACTCAGGGGTGCTTGCCTCTGGCTCTGCTGAAGCCACTGTATTTGACTCTCTGGTTTCCTTGGTGGGGGATCAGATGCATGATGTCTGGGCAGACAGTTTTCCCACCATTATCCCTTCACCAAAGCAAAGAAAATTACAAGATCACATAGATTTTCAAACATAATTGTGGTATATTTTAAATTTTATACAATAACTTGTTCAGGCAGTAGTTTCAAAAAATTGCAGCTGGAATGAACATTACTTCAACTGACACACCAAATTCTGACTAGGATCATAGAATTTTAAAAACATTTTTATTGACATTTTAATATTGCCTAGATGGCTCTGTCCCTCCTTACTCCTAGAGAATCAACCTACATAAGACTTTATAAAAAAGAAGAGGAAAAAAATTCAGCATAACTATTCTACACCAGTGGACCTTGACTAATAATATAAAGGAATAGAGGGAGCGTTCTTACACCTCTTTAGATCCATATTTGTTTTCTATAATATGACATTGTTTTGTTTTGGGGTGTTATTGGTCATTGTGTAGTTTTCCTGGTTCTTTTTACTTGACTGCATCACTTCCTGTTGTCTTTCCATGCCTCTCTCTATTTATCTTGTTGGTTTCTTAGTACAGTAATATTCCACTGCATCCAGGTACAGTAGCTTGTCCAGCCAGTCTGCAATTATCAGGACCTTCTTTGTTTCTAGTTATTTGCTGTCACAACATAGGTTGATATAAATTATTTTGGTGTACATGAGAGGAAGCTAGGTGGCGCAGTGGATAGAGCACTGGCCCTGAAGTCAGGAGGACCTGAGTTCAAATGCGGCCTCAGACCAAACACTCGAGACTTACTAGCTGTGTGACCCTGGGCAAGTCACTTAACCCCAATTGCCTAAAAACAAAACACAAAACAAATAAATTATTCTGGTGTACATGGAACCCCCCCCTTTTTTTTTTGTCATTGACCTCTATGGGATATATGCCTAGCAGTGGAATCTCTAGTTCAAAGAAAGTAAAATTCTGAATTGCTTTCCAGAATGGTTGTACTGATTGACAGCTCCATCAGCAATGCACTAGCCTGCCTATCTTCCCTCGACCCCTCCAACACTGACCATTCTAGTAATCTTCACCAATTTGCTGGATGGCAAGTGAAACCTCAAGGTTTTGATTTGCATTTTTCTTCTTAGTCATCTAAAGCCTTCTATGTGATCATTACTGGCTCACTATTGCATTAGGAAATATTAGTTCCTATCCTCTGACCCTTTTTCTATTTGGGAACAGCTTTCTGATCACTCATTCCTCTTAGTGGTCTACATATCTTAGAACTCAAAACTTTTTGCTGAAATTTTTCCCCAGTCAACTGCCTCCCTCATGCTAACACGCATTTTTCTTTTTTTGTGTGGAAAAGCCTTTCAATTTCATGTAATCAGAATGATCTATTTTGTAATTGTCTCATGTTAAAAGCTGAAGGGACCATGAGAAATTGTCCAGTGGAATCCCCTGATTTTACATGTAAAGAATCTCAGTCTGAGTGAAGTCACTTGCCTAAAGTTATAGGCAGCAAGCAGCAGAAGCAGATTTCAAATCTAGGTCCTCTGACTACAGTGCTCTTTCCAGTACATTAAACCAAAGTACAAGGTGGCTTTTTTTGTAAGAGTCAGGGTGAAAATCTAGGGTAAAATGTTATCTCACTCCTCAGCAAATGAGAAAAACTTTTTTGCTTATATGACTGTGAATATATTTGCTTTTTAAATTTTACAGATGACTCGTTTTTTACACCAGTCATTTTTGATATAGCCCACCCCTCCCCCATGGAATCTCAAGAAACAAAGAAAGCCACTTGAGCAAAATCCAATCTCAGGTTTGCCTCTTCAACCTTTCACTCCCATGGTCCCATAACAGAGGGAAGCATTTATCTTCTCTTCACCAGAACCACTGTTAGTCATTGTGCTCAATCCTAATTTAGTTGCTTAAATATTTTCTCTTGTGACAGTCAAGGTGTATACTGCATTTTGGCTCGCTCTTGGATTTGGAGTAACTCCTGGTGCTGCCATTTACCACCTATGTTGAAACACTTAAACTGTCTTGGCTCCATTTGTCTCGTCATGTAAAATGTAGAGGTTGAGCTCAATGAACTGGAAGAGAACTTAGAGATATCTTATTCAACCCCTCATTTTATAGATGCAGAAACCTGAGGTCCAAAGAGGTTAGTGGCTTGACCAAGCCTGAGATTTGAAACTAGATTCTCTAAGACCAGTGCTCTTTCCACTTATGACACTGCCTGTCAATACCATTTTAAAATGTGGATTAGAAAACCCTTATTCTTCACTTTCTGACCTTACCCACACCCAACCTGTTTGCTCTAGGAAAGGGGGGGTGGTAAATTACCCTTTAAAGTCTACCATCATTTCCTTAGAGATCTCCCAATCTCCCTCATGAAGGTCTAAGAAGGGCAAGAATCTTCTCCATGGGGGAGGGGGATCTACATCTTTAGTAAGATTTGGGCTGCAGTATGTCCTAAAGACTCTTTTTTCTTCCACCCTTTGGCCATATACATGAAAAAATAGCTCAGAACATATTTGATCACTGATGACAAATTTAAATATGGCTCATTTCATACATAGATAGGTCCAGGAAAATTATTGAGTTCTTAATTTAAGGTCCTCCATAATTTGGCCCAATTTACCTAGTCAATTTTTACCCCAATACTTATAACCTATGCCTCCTATTCCACCCCCCACCCCCCACCAAATCATTCCTAACTGCCTTTCCTCTTTCTGTTCCCTTTACCTGGAATGTCCTTCCCTCTCTTCTCCATTTATCTATATCCAAGTGATGTTCAACGTCCAACTTAACTCCCATAGAACCTAGCATCATTAGGCAAATGGAAGAGCACAGAAATAATTATTGAACTAACACAGCTGACTTGCCCTGTCAAGATGGTGCTCTAACCAGTGCAGCTAGCTTATGTTTCTTTCGAGTATGAGTTGTTTGATGGAAAATAAGATGTGAGCTCTGACCAAAGGCTTTCCCGCATTCATTACATCGATAGGGCTTCTCCCCAGTGTGGATTCTCTGATGGACAATAAGATAGGAACTACAACTGAAGGCTTTCCCACATTCATTACATTCATAGGGCTTCTCCCCAGTGTGGATTCTCTGATGGACAATGAGGCGTGAACTTCGACTGAAGGTTTTCCCACATTCCTGACATTCATAGGGTTTCTCCCCAGTGTGGACTCCTTGATGGACAATAAGGCTTGAGCCCTGACTGAACATTTTCCCACACACATTACATTTATAGGGTTTTTCTCCAGTATGGATTCTATGATGTCGAATAAGGTGTGAGCTCCTCGTGAAGGCTCTCCCACACTCCTGACATTCATAAGGTTTCTCCCCAGTGTGGACCCTTTGATGAACAATAAGGGTAGAGCTCTGACTGAAGGCTTTCCCACATTCATCACAGGCATAAGCATTCTGGATTCTCTTGTGTATAGAAAGTTTTGAGCCAAGATTGAGACTTCCCCCCAGTTTTTCACAGTTCTGGCTTTTCTCTCCTGAGGAGCTTGTTTTATCTTTGTCCATAATTCTTTGGAAATCTTGGTTCTCTTCCTTTGCTATCTTTCTTATAGGGATTATCAGCTTTCTCATGACTCCCCCATGTTCCCCTTCACAAGCTTCTACAAACTCAGATCCCAGGGGAATATCTGGCTGGAGTCTTCCTGACGCCACTGTGTGCAATCCTTTTTCTTCAGAGAGTTCATCACTTCCAGGTATGGCTTTACCACCTGACACAAAAGAAATTACCAAAAAATTAAATTATCACCTGTTTTGCAATGCAAAGAGGGAACTGGGTAATAAGTGACTCTTAAGGTGATAAACTCTTTAGATACCTGCACCATTGTTTCATAGTATAGTCAGGGGCTGAATTCAGATGAGACAAAATAGCAATAATAGAAACAACTTATATTGATAATGGCACTTAAAGGTTTACCTCAATTACAGCCCTAATCTGATACTTCATCATAGCCTGAAGGGTGATCCTGGTTCCCAAAGGCCATAGCAATGGAGCCCCAGCTCTGGTGGGTCCTGCCAAGCTATGACGGCTTCAGCTATGGGCTGCTGGATTTCTATGACCTGGTCTCTAATTTGGAGTAACTGATATTATCAGGGTGGCCACAGGGTGATTAATTTTTATGGCTATAGAAATTCCCAATGATTATCAATGAAACTGCTGAAGGGTTTTGATATGTATTAGTGAAGTATACATGTCGACAAAAGCAACGGTAAGTGAAGCTGTGAAGTATTTCAGATTGACACATCACTTCCCACACAACAATATAAAGCTGGCAGTACAATTATTTTCATTTCTGTAGATTTATAGGTGAGGAAACTGAAGCTCCTAGAATTGAGCTGTCCATGGTCACACAACTAGTATATGGTTTGAGTGGAAGAGATTTGAATATTGGAATTGTTGTAGGAGCAATATCCTAAGGCCTTGCCCCATGTGGGTTAGCCTAGTGTTTCCTTAGAAGTTACTAAAACCATCCTCAAATTTAGTTGCCTCAGGGTTAAGCTGCTTGAGGCTTAAGCTGCTGAAGTTACTTCCTGGTCATCTAGGCAAAAATGGCCCCAGGAACTCTGACTGGGCTGTAAAGTTTGACTGGTGGACTACCATGGGCTTATCCACAGAAAACTAGGGAATACTGCTCAGCTGAATCATTGTCCCTGCTGAATTTCCTTGTTGAATATTCTTCTGCTATGGGTTAAGTAAATCTCTTATTAACTGCTAAATGTCCTGCAAGTGTCATTTTGTTCTAATTTCAAACTTAAGACTACCAAAAGTAGTTTAGGAAAGCCTAAGTCATGGCTGATGACCATAGAGGTATGGTGGGGAAGAGGGAAATCAATAGCGGGGGAGGGGAGATGGCATAGACAAATGACAAAACCTCCAATTAAATCTTAGAGACAAGCCAAAAACAATGACATTCAAGGAATGAGGAGGAAGAGACACACACATTAGGTGAAGGCTAAGTACAGTGAATGAAAGAAATCAACTGAAGGTCAAATTAATGAACAAATATTTACTAAGAACCTATTATGTGCAATGCACTGAAAAGAACAGAAAAATGCTCAAGATATAGTCCCTGCCCTCAGGAACTAATTTGCTTTGGGATCAGTTTCTAAATTCAGAAGACAATTTTTTAAACATTCAAACATGTTTTGAACCGAGGCTTTAGTGTCCCATCAAGGATGAGGAGGGTTCTCAGGTAAGGGCAGGGATCTTTAAGGGGTCTGTCAACCCCCTTTTCTGGGAACCTGAGCAAGCACTGATTTTTTTTGGGGGGGGGGCTTGGGGGTGGGAAGGAATAAGAAGATGGAGTAGGACAGAGCTACATTTTAAGGATTGCTAAGCTGGAGGAGGCAGACAGCCAAGGAGTGTTGCCTGACACTTCCTTACATCTCTTCCAAAAGAATCTGCTAAAAAGATACAATTTAATATAAAAGCTCAAACCTGTGAATTCACATTTCATCATCACATGGTTATCATCAAAAATACCAGACACCATGACTGCATGGTGGGTGACCTGAAGCCTACAATCTGTCAAGTCTTGATATATAGACATGTAGAGATAATACAATTAAGTGTAGTGTCAAGGTACCAAGAATGGTATAAACAATAAAAGACAGAGTTTAGAACAGAGATGAGTAAAGAATAGCAGACAACCAAACCTGGCCCGCCCCAAGTTAAGAATGGTTTTTACATTTTAAAATAAAGATTTATTGTTTTATTTAAAAATGTAAAATGACTGGCAGGATTTGGCCCTCTGGTAGCAATGTGCCATCCCTAGACTGAAAGGTAGAGAAAATACTTTTGAGTGGAAGGCCTCCTAGAGAAGAGGGTAATCATGGATTTAGACCTGGGAAAGGGCTTAAGGGCCAGCTCCTCCAAGCCCTTCATTTTACATATGAGAAAACAGGAGTGACCTGCCCAAGGGCACACAGGGAACAAATAGCAAAGTCAACATTTGAAGCCAGTGCCTCTGACTCCAAATCTGGCATTCTTTCCCTTTTACCATTTTGCTTCATCTTCAGCTGCCTAAGTCAAATGCACATCCCTCCAACTGTCCATGGATGGTTGAAATGATGTGGCTGTAGAGGAACAGCGGCCACAAGGCAGGCAGGATTTCTTCTCTTCTAAAATTCTGCAACCCTGACACTCTTCCCCTCCTACCCACCCCCCAATCAAGTCTAACGCAAAGATGAATGGCTATCGTATCTCGAAAGATGGGAGTGTGGGTATTGCTTAATACTGATGTTGGGACCTGGGAGGAAGTGATTTGTACTGGAAAAGAAATCTGGTTCAGGAGTATAGAAAATTCCGTCAGAAGAGATGTTTCTTTGGGAGTCCTTGGATTGAGGGAGGAGGAGGAGAAAAGGAAGGGGAGACCACCCCCTCCTAAACCTAGAACAACAAAGAAAGTTCTCCATTCTAGATAACTGGAAGGATAGGAAAGGTGAACCCTTAGGCCTAGCATGGAGATACAGCAAAATTTCAGAAGGAGCAGGAACTCTCAGGGAAACCAGACATTCCAAGTGGTCCTTAATCTGGCCTAAATCTACTTCTTTGGTTCTACTCACAGGACTCACCTACCTAATGGCTACCTGAACATACCTAGCACATCCCTGGTTCCATGTATCTAAAATGCTCTATTCCTCCCTTCTCCTTTTCTCTTTCACAGCCTAGAACTCAAATCTTACCTTCTTTACCTGGCCTTTCCTGACCCTTGCGCACAGCAACCTCTCCCCATCTCTGAACTTCCAAAGCACTAACTGTATCACTTCACACATCATATATTGCCTTCCACATTCTAAGGTCTCTTTTAGCTCTTACCATTCTATGTTCTAATGTCCCTCTGAACTCTAGGGTGACTCTAAGACTCTCACCAGAGACATGTGGAGATTTGGGGGCTTGGTCAGAAGTCCAAGGTATCAATTCCTTGAGTGAAGGAACTATGTCTTACACGGCTGTGTAACCACGTCAGTATCTAGTACAATACCTTGTACATGGTACCATAATTCAGCTGAACAAATAAATAACAATTGGTTGACTGGATAACATATTGTCCTTCTTTGTAGCCAAAGTGACCTCAAGACTGATTCTGAAGCTGGTAAATGAAAATTCTGTCCAATCAATCAACAACTGTTTATCAGTGGCCTACCATATGCTAGGCACTAGGAATACAAAAGCAAAAAGGAAGTCCTTGCCTTCAAGGAGCTTACATCCTATTGGGGGAAATAAAATCTGTATGTGTAATTAAAGATAACCTATAACCAAAGTAATTTCCAGGAGAAACTAGCTAGGCAGAACAGGGTGAGAATCAGAGAAAGCCTCATATAAGAAAAAATTTTCAGAGACCCCACAGACACTAACAAAGATGAAAAGAAGCCAAAAAAAGAGAAAACTCTAAATCAAGGGAAAGATCTTACCCAGGGAGGCCACACTCCCATGATTTCTGTCCTTGGATTTGGTCATCACAGGTAGCAAAGAGGTTCCAGTTGATGAATAGTTGTTGGAGGACATCAGACTTGACACCTGGGCTTTTCCCAGTGTTGCTTTTTTTCTCCAGGGTACTTCCAGTCTCTGGATAGGGGTTGAGACCTGGAGGCACGTATTTATAGTTAGACTCGTGACAGAAAGACATGAGAGAGATCACAAGTCTGTACTCTTCCTCCTAGCTCACTCCCCTGGCACATCTTACTGTGGCTCTGAGGTGCTCTCCCCTAAGAATTCACTTTCCGAATATCTGAATAGTGAGCATATGTGATAATCAATCTGGATAAAATGGGGGAGGCCTGACAGCCTATAGATCAATTTCTAGAATAGTCCTTCCTGAGATCTGAAGTCAGATAGAGCTCACAGTGATAGGGGAATAAGTACAGAGACCGTGACCTTATTAATATCTGAACTCTCTACCTTACAGGGTTTGTGAGAAAAAAACTTTGGAAACCTTAAGCACTATATAATTGTAAATTGTTACTATTATTACAGGTTATAGGACACTTTGTCTTAAATTCAGCAGAAGGGGTAAAGGTTGTGTGAAAACCCCATGAACTACATACAGCTTGTCCCCACAGATCTAAATCCTGTAAACTACATCGTGACAGCCTGGATGCTATTTCAATAAGGAAGCATTTCCATTACATTCTTGATAGTGAAGGGCTCAGACACTGACAGGAGAACAGAGGATAACTTGAGATTCCTGTTTTTAACCATACCTCTCTCCTTTCTCCCATGGGCCAGACCAGGGGTGGGGACTTTCGGCCTTAAGGCCACATATGTCCTAAATCCTTAAGTGCAGCCTTTTGACTGAATCCAAATCTTACAGAACAAATCAAAGGATGTGGATTCAGTCAAAAGGCCACACTTAAGGATTCAGAAGGCCACATGTGGCCTTAAGGCCGAAGGTTCCCCACCCCTGAGCCAGATCATAAATCCCATTTCTTATTTTCTGTCCTGATCCACCAAGATCAGCCTAAAAATCTTCCCCTATAACTGCAGCCTCAGTGGATTCGTACAGGTTTGCTACCTGACCCCAAGCGTCTTCATCCTCTTCCTCCTCCTTTACTGACATAGGGCCCAAAGGATCCAGGCCTGTTCCTTTTTTCTCTTTTGTGGTCATCCTCCTCAGCCTCTGTACTCTTCCTCCCACTCACTCCTCTGGCTGGTCAACTCTTGTCTGACTTCTTCTTCCCTGAAACTTCTTAGAGTTGGAATGAGTATCATCTACTGAGACATAAAAAGGCATTGTTAACATAAGAGAAACAAACTAATCCCAAAGAGCTGAGTTTTTTTTTTTTTTAGTGAGGCAGTTGGGGTTAAGTGACTTGCCCAAGGTCACACAGCTAGTACCTGTCAAGTGTTTGGTCTGAGGCCACATTTGAACTCAGGTCCTCCTGACTTCAGGGCCAATGCTCTATCCACTGCGCCACCTAGCTGCCCCTCCAAAGAACGGAGTTCTAAGACAATAAAGACCACTCACCAGGGCCTGGCAAAATTCCAGGAAAGAAGAGAAAGAAGAGAACACTCCCCACAATGCTCACTTGTGAAGAGATGCCTTTCCACACAAATGCATACATATCCAATCCAACCTTGTCAGCATTTAAGTGCTTACTATGTGCATGCCAGGCACTAGGTTAGGCAGTGACTGTATAACATACAAAGAGAAAAAAAAAGCTAAGAGGAGAGGGATGGAGTGTCAAGTGGGGGAAGAGCAAATAGGCCAGTGTGGCTGGGACATGCCTCAGCAAAAGGGAATGATGTTCAAAAGAGTGTGGAAAAGTTCCTCGGGGGAGTCATCACTTTCAAGTTCCTAGGTTGGAGGAGTTGAAGAAGATGGGGAAAAGCACACTCCTAAATCTAGGATCACAAGGAAGGCTTTCCACTCTAGGCAAGTAGGAGGATGAGGAAGGTGAGCCGTAGGCTAGAGTCAGATGTAAAAGGCAAGCTGAGGAGTGTGTGCCTTATCTTATAGACAACAGGGAGGCACTGAAACTTGAGTGGCAGAATAACATGGTCTAATATGTTTTTTAAGAAGATTCTGGTAACTGTGTGGAGGACAGACTGGATGTGGGAGAGACTATAAGCTGAGAGTCCAATTAGGAAGTTGTTGCAGAAGTTCTGATGAGTGAGGATAAGAGCCTGAACTAGTCGTTGGCCTTTGAGGGAAAGATGTGAAAGATAGCACTGACAAGACTTGGAAACTAATGGATATGGGGTGCAGGTGGGGAGGGGCAGAGAGGAAGTGCAGGAGTAAAGAATGACTCCAATGTTGTGAAACTGATGGTGCCCTTAATAGGAATAAGGAAGTCTGGAGGAAGACTGGGTTTAGAAGGGAAGACACTGAGTTCTGTTTTAGACATACTGAGTTTGAGAAGGGTGCAGGAAATCCAGATGCAGGTGTCCAACAGGTAGTCAATGCTGCTAGGGCTGGATATGTAGACAATAAAAAAATAATAATAATAATAACATTTATATAACACTTAAAGATTTGCAAAGCACTTTAGAAATATTACATTTTATCCTCAACGACCCTGGGACAAAGGTGCTATCATTGTCCACTTTTTACAGATGAGGAAATTGGGGCAGACAGAGGTTAAGTGACTTGCCCAGGGTTTGACTTGAACTCAAGTCTTCCTGACTTTAAGTTCAGTGTTCTATCCACTACACCTCCTAGCTGCCTCATAGATCTGAATGTCCTCTTTATAGAGACAATAATTAAATCCATGGGAGCTAAGGCAATCCCAAAGAAAGAAGGCATATATAGAGAGAAGGTGGTCCAGGACAGAGCCTTGGGAGATACTTACACATAGCAGGTAGTAGACAAGACAATGATTCAGTGAAGGAGACTGAGAAGGAATGATTAGAGAGGGAGGAGGAAAACCAGGAGAGAGCAGTGTCACACAAACCCAGAGAGGAGAAAGTAGCCAGTAGATGGGAGTGTATCTTCAGTCCCTAGGTTTGAGGGCTGGGGCTGATGCACAAAGGAAGACTGAGGCTTGCAGGTGCTGAACTCTTTATGAATGAAGCGAGAAAGACTTAGCCCTTGATAACTACAAATGTGATGGGACTGGATCTCAAATTTTATCATCTGTAAAACTGTCGCTGTTGTTTTGACTCTTTGTGACCCAGTGGATCATACTGTCCATGGGATTTTCTTGGCAAAGATACTGGAGTGGTTTGCCATTTCCTTCTCCTGGGGGACTAAGGCAAACAGGTTAAATCACCCAGCTACTAAGTATCCAAGGCCGATTTGAACTCTGGTCATCCTGACTTCAGGCCCAGCGGTCTGGTCTAACCACTGAGCCATCCAGTTGCCTCTGTAAAATCAGAACAATACTTTCACTGCCTATCTCACATCGTTGTGACAAAAGTGTTCTCTGGTTGTGTGATGTATGGCCAGTCGCTACTCAGTTCTCCCTAGGCAACAGTCAAAAAACGTATAAGAGTTACAAATCTGCATAGGTAGAGGGAGATCCTACACCAATAAAACCATGGGTCCTGACCAAAAAAAAAAAAATTACATAAAACCGGATTCCTAACAAGGAGGTTTTCGGTAAACCCAAGGCTTTGCCAAGAGCCGTCCGGCTGAAGCCAGCTAGCGCGTGTTCGGGCTGAGGGAGCAGCGTCCATTCCCAGCACAAAAGGGGCCGCGGCAGGACGGGGCTGGCAAACGACCCCCGGTGCCTCTCAGCAGCTCCCGACACACGCGAGGGGGTGAGTCTGGCTTCATTCGGTCAGAGGGAAGCGCGGCATCACCGAGAGTCCCTGCATGAAAATTTAAAGGATAATAAACGTATTCTGCACTAGATTTCCCTTTACAGGAAAAAAATGATCTCAACACAGTAATAGGGCAGTATTACGCAGTAATCTGCAGCCCATCTCTCTGCTCTGCAAGCAGTAGCTGTGCTTCCAGCCCTCATCTCCTTGGGTCCTCCACCATCCTAGGAGGTCATCCGCGATGACTGCACCCTCACAACGGGGGGAGGGGAAGGCGCACAGGACAGGAAGGAGCACGGGGAAAAGGAGCGAGAGCAGAAGGGCGGAGGGCAAGGAAGGGGGCGAGGGGACAGGTGGCCTCCCCCGCAGGTGGGGCTCCAGCCCGGCGGGCAGGGTCGCCCGGAGCCCGCGCTGGGACAGCCCTCCCCGCTCCCCCAGCCCGCCTCACCGAGGAAGAGGAGCGCAAGCCGGCCTCCAGCCGATCCGCCCAGCGCGGGGACGGCGGCCGCAGCGCGGAGAGCCGAGCCACCGACCCGTGCTCGCCGCCGCCGGAGAGGACAATGGCCTCTCCCGAACCGGCCCGGACTGGCACTTCCTCTTCCTCTCTAGGCAGCCCGGAGGCCTCCGCGTCTCGGTGGTCTGCCCGTCCTCACCCTAGCCTCGGGCCGTCGCCGGGGAGGGCAGGGGGTGACGTAGGAAGCTGAGCCCGACGGACTCCTAGTAGGTCCAATGGACGAGCGCTTGGTTTCGTTATTATGGCTTCCTCGTATAACGAAAAGACAGCTAGATGGCTCAGTGGATAGAGCCCTAGGCCTGAAGTCAAGAAGACTGCTTTCTGAGTTCAAATCCAGCCCCATACATGTACAAGCTGTGGGACCCTGGGCAAGTCATTTAACCCAGTTGGCCTCAGTTTCCTCACCTGTAAAATGACCTAGAGAAGAAAATGGCAAACCGCTCCGGTATCTTTGCGAAGGAAACCCGAAAGAGTCGGATACGACCGAACAAGGCGTAACAAAAGCCCTGGAAGGGGAGTCCGGGGACCTGGATTCCGACCGAAGATCCCGGTGGGGTGGACTAACCCTGGGCCTGTTTATTTATCCCCCCCCCCCCCCCCCCGTAAAATAGGGCTGCTAGACTTGTCTCTGAGGTCCCTTCCGATTCTGCTCTGATCTTGGTCCTAGAGATTCAAACCCAAGTTCTGCGACTCCAAATCCAGCGTTCACTCTATGAAGAAAGCATCACAGAATGTGAAAGCCAGAAGGGACCTCAGAGGTCTGAATCTCTTATTTTACAAGTGAGGAAACTGAGGCCAGGAGGATTGTGACTTGTAAGCCAGTGCCCTTCCTGTGACCACCCGGCCACCTTCCACATGGCTCCTTACCGCCTGCAGTGCCCTACACTTTGCAGGTGCTCAGGAAACAAAGAACTAGGCCACAAAAGCGCCTCTCATTTGAAGATGATGATGCACTTAATTAAACTGCAGTAAATCTAACAGAGATTTTAAAAAGTATATATTATGCAAATACCCGTTTGGGGCTCTGGGAGTAGAACGATGAAGAAACCCTCTTTGCCCTCAAGGAAACTTGGCTGCTTTGCCTCTCTGGCCTCGGTCATTCCATTGTTCATGAGTGTCTGCTCTGATTTGTAAGGTTCCTTTCAGCGCTGAAATTTCTATGACCTACGTCCTCTCCCTTCTAATCCTGGCTCTTCCAACCATCAACTCACCCTCTTTGACCCTGTCTTCTCGTCTGTAAAATGGGACTACCTGTCCTGCCTGTTTCACAGGACTGTTGTAACAATCAAATGAGATCACAGAAGGGAAAGTACTCAGTTAATCTTCCAAGCTATACATACTGAAGCTGGCATTGTTGTTTAAAAATCTTCCTAGTACTTAATTTTATAATTTATAAAATTTGCAAGTGAAGGTTGCCTGGCCACATGTTTACACCTATCAAACCATGTTATCATAAAATTCCTTCATAATCCCAAAGTTACCAGTATTTCTGACACAAATATAAATTCTCAGGTATCACTGGTGTCAAGTACGGTCAAAGAAGTTAGAATAGTTTAAGAGGGCAATGTAGTGTAATGAAGAGGACCAGACCAGCACTAGCATGTGACCCTGGGCAACTCATTTCATCCTCTATTTTGAGGAAATAGTGTAAAGTGGGGATAGTCATTATGCTACCTACTTCAGAGTTGTGAGCATTTTGTAAATTTTGTGAATCTTAAAGTTCAGTGGAAATTATGCTTGTTATTAAAAACAACCCATAATACAGCAGCTGAAAATATCCAAGCTGTGATGAGATGTCTCAAAGGTTCTATCCTCTTACTGGGACTAAATCAAAATAAAAGAATATTTGTGTCTCAAGACAATTTTAATTTTTTTTTATTTAGACATGAAAGCATTTAGTTTTTTTTCCATAAAATTTTATTTATATCTTGTGATTTCCTCTGTATCCTTTCCCCTCCCCAAGAGCTGTCCCTTATAACAAAGAATTTTTTTTAAAAAAGAGAAATAAAAAATTCAGCAAAACCAATAAATACATTGAAAAAACCTGATCAATATTGTTCTTTCCGTGCACATTGTTGCAGTCTTTGTCTATATGATTTTCCTGGCTCTGCTTACTTCATTTTGTATCAGTAGATCTTTCATGCTTCTCTGGGGAATCTCTAGATCAAGAGTTATGGACAATTTATCTAGCTTATTTGCAAAATTCAAAATTGCTCCCCAGAATGGATACACTAATCCATAGCTTCACTAACAATACATTTGTGTGCTTGTCTTTTCATAACCCTTCCAACTACACCCATATTTTGTCCCCTTTGCCAGTTTGCTGAGTGTGAGGTAAAACCTCAGGTTTGTTTTGATTTGCCCTCTGGAGAAATATTTGTTGCTATTTTGTAGATGAATGTATTTAGCAGTTTTAGTGGCTGAAATATGCACTGTCCATGCTCAGACAAACATTCTCTTGTCTATGCACAAGCATAGCTGAGAAAAGCAAATACTTGCCTCAGTTTTTTTGTTTTGTTTTGTTTTTTTTCCCCACTGCTCTTAGGCAGGAGGCACTGGAGGGGGGGCAGGAGCTTTCCTAGCACTAGCAGGTTCACTCTTAATCTGAGCAGACAAGAAGACAGGAAGGGAGACATGATGAGATGTTAAATAATTACTTTATTCTAGTCTAGTCTTCTCAAGAGAGTTGTTGATAATGGGAGTACCATCTCCTACAGCATTCCCTAATCACACTTCTTGCAGGGGTGGGTGAGAATAAGAGTTCAAGCACATCTCCTACAGGATTCCCTAAATCTTAATGGGGGCCAGTTGAGATAGGCACACACCTTCACAAAACCCCTCAAGGCTAGATGGGGGCTGATCAAGGCATGTACAACATTCCAGCTTGTTCAATCCTCCCCTAAGCCTCAATGGGACCAGGTGAGGCAGACACATGCACATTCCCCTTGTGCATTCCTATTTCCCACTTACTGATCAGTGTCCACTTGATTTATAGGGTAAGAGACATCAATTTGCCAGCAATAGCTTCACGTTTACTTTAACTCTAGCAATATTATGCTGACTTAGCATTGTGAAGATGCAGTAGAAACTGTTTATCTGAAATCCTGGGAACGAGAGATTGTTATGGCCATAATCCTGGGAACTAGTATCTAAAAAAGAATAACAAAATCCACCGTACTTACAACTGCTAAAGAAATTAATGGTTAAAAAAGGAAGATCTCACATCCCAAAATATTCAGAGAAGTTTGTATGTGTGTGTGTGTGTGTGGTAATCAAAAACTAGTAACAAAGTAGGTGCCCATTGACTGGGAAATTGATAAACAAACCATGGTACACGACTGTAATGAAATATTACTGCCCCACACGAAATAACACCTATGGGGAGGAAAGCCTGGGAAGATTTCTATGCAGTGATGAAAAGTGAAATAAACAGAACTGAGGAAAACAATATACACGAAGACCACTGTGTACGTGGAAAGAACAACAAAGTGAAACAGCAGATTTATCTCATATTACTCTCCTACACATATACTTCATTCTTTTTTAAATTTATTTAACATTTTCTTTAAATTTGAGTTTTGAATTTTTTCCCTCCCTCCAGTCCCTCCTCCACCCACTGAGAAGGCAAGCAATGTGATATTAATTATACGACACATACTTCATTCTTGCCAGTTCTATGGCTCCCAATCAGCGTGACATCTGACTGTGCATTTGTAGACATTTTTCCTTGGTGACATGTAACATTCAGGAGAAATATAAGGTAAACGTTAAAGACCAATTATAAGGGATGAAATAAGGTCAAATTGCTTACTTCAGATACGTGAAAATATTAGTATTCTTATGATTGTCATCATTATTTGGGTAGTTTGAAAGAAAGGCATGGGCTGAGCTGAGTGTGATGTGGTGATTCTAAAAAAAATAAAACTATAGAGAGAGATTAAAAAGGGGGTAATTATCTCATACAAATGAAGCATGAAAGGAAAAATTGCTACAGAAGAACCTAGTTGAGGGGAGGACAGGTAGTGGTAGAACCTTACTCTCATTGGTAATGGGATAAAGAAGGAACAACAAATATATCTAGAAGGATATAAAAGTCTCCTAAATTCGGAAAGAAATAAAAGGGCAAGAGGATAGAGTTGGGGGACAGGATAAGGGAGGACTCTTAGAAGGGAAGGTAGGTTAAGGAATAGGAGAGCAAGGTAGTGGGTAGAAGTAAAGCAGAGGAATGAGGAGGGATAAGATAAATAGGGTGAGAAGGATAGTGAGGAAAAATAGGAAAAAGGAAAATACACAACAAGTAATTGTAGCTTAGAATGTGAATGGGACGAATTTACCCATAAAATGGAAATGGGTGGCAGATTAAAACTTTGAATTCAACAATAGATTGCTTTCAGGAAACATTATAAAAATGAGATATACAACACAAACATAAAGGGCAGGAGTAGAATTTAGTATGTAAAAAAAGCAGGGATAGTAATCATGATCTCAAAGTTGAAGTTAAAACAGATTTAATCAAAAGTGAAAAATAGAGAAACTACACTATGTGTCAGCAATATTATTCAATATTGTTTTAGACTGTTTAAAATAGTTAGACAGGATAAAATACCTGAGTATATACCTGCCAAAACAGACACAGGAATTATATGAACATAAACATAAAACACTTTTTATACAAATAAACTCATATCTAAACAATTGAAGTAATATTTATTGTTCATGGTTAAGTAAAGCCAACATAAATTTTTAAATGACAATTTTACCCAATCTATTTATTCAATGTCATCCCAATTAAATTACTAAAAAATTATTTTACTGAGTCAGAAAAAATACTAACAAAGTTCATTCGGAAGAACAAAAAGAACTTCAAAGAAACTAGGGAGAAAAGACGTAAAGGAAGTAGATTCTGCAGTAAACTTAAACTATATTATAAGAGCATTGTTGAAGTGTAAAAAGGATAATTTGATTATTTTAAATTAAATTTTTCTTGTACAAATAAAACCTACGTAGCCAAGAATAGAAGGAATGCAGAAAATTGTGGTGGTGGTGATGGGGGGAACTTTCATACATACAGATTGGGTTGGAATATTGTTCTGGTATAGGACATGGAAAAACTTGGACTTATGAAGGAAGGTGCTATCTACCTTTAGAGAAACAGATGACAGGTGGAAATAAGCACGGTATGGTCTTACATATATGTGTATATAGGTGTATGTTTATAGATATATATGTATATGTATACATATACATGCTTAACTGTAGCCTTCTTTAGGGTGGTGGGGGCGGGGAGGGAGGGGAAAAAATAAAGTAAAAAGTGCACAGCAGGGAACAAAAGAAAAGCAGCAAGGAAACAAAGAAAAGCCAGACAGATTTGAAAACAATGTGTAGTATTTATTATATAGGTTTTCTTGAAATGGAAACCTATTGTTTTATATTGAATCCGCTCTTATGGTCTGCTACGTGTATGGCAATTTTTTTTTCTATTCTCATTTTGTATTTAAGTTTAAAAAATAAAAAAATTTACAAAAAAAATTTGTTCCTTGCCTGATAATGCACTCCATCTTTCTTCAGGTTTAACTTGAATACTGCCTCCTCTTTAATGGATCATTATTGTTCTCCACATAGTCCTAGAAAATTTTCATCTCTTCTTTGTTTCTTTATTCCCTACTTTGTATTATATATATCTAAGCATATGTTTTACCCTTCCCTTAGAATGTGAGTTCCTTGAGCATAATGACTGCTGGGGTTTTTTTAGTTCTATTCCTACTGCCTAAGCATAGTGTTTGCACATAATAGGAGTTTTAGAATTCACTTTAGAAGTTTTATGAGTTTTATGACTAATGGTAGTTTCTCATCAGCAAAGTGAAACAATTTTGTATTGATGCCATTAAGCTTAATTTCTCTCAGGTCCTACATTGAGCCTTATTGGCTATTAATCACTCAGTACCCGTTCATCTGTATGTATTATTTTAGCCCTTTTCTTCTCCTCCTGCCTCTTAGACTGTGAGCTCCTTGAGATTAGAGACTTCCTTCCTTCCTTTTCTTTCTTTTTACATAGTCAGCACTTGTACTAATTGAGTGAGTGATTCTCACTGTGGATTCTTTGATGTAGAATCAGGTGTGAGTTGGAATTGAAAGCTGTCTCATATTCATTGTATTCATAAAATTTCTCCCCAGTGAGTATTCTGTGATGTATAGTCAGACTTTTCTTTGGCCTAAAGGCTTTCCCACATACATGGGGTTTCTCTCTATTATGCATTTTCAGATGTGTAAGAGCTACAAGTGAAGCCTTTTCACATTTATTACATATTTATGGTTGCTCTCTATTGTGGGTTCTTCTGATGTACAATAAGTCATGAGATTTGACTGAAGGCTTTTCCACACTCATTACATGCATATTATCTCTCTGCAATATGTTGTGATAAACAACCAAAAATTTTTCCACATAAATAGGATTTCTCCCCATTATGACTTTTCTGATGTACAATAAGATTTGCACTCTGAACAAAGGTTTTCCTACATTCCTTACATTTATAGCATATTTCTCGCCAATATGCTGTTGAATAAATTGTGAGCTATGACTGAAGATTTTCCCACCCTCACTATATTTAAAGGATTTTTCCCCAATGCGGATTTTTTTGATGCACAATAAGATTAGAAATCTGAGCAAAAGCTTTCTCAGATTCATTATGTGGGAAAGGATTAAGAGTTAGGCTTCCACAACAGAACAAGGGAATTCTGAGGACTTCCAAGATCTTGTGGATAGTCCCTCAGCCAATCAGAAAGTGCCCCAAACATTCTGCAAACAACTAGTTCCTTAAGAAAGAGCCCTGGAGCCAGATGGATTTACGTGCAAATTCTATCAAATATTTAAAGAACAATTAATTCCAATACTATATAGACTATTTGGGAAAATAGGTGAAGAAGGAGTCTTACCAAATTCTTTTTATGATACAAATATGGTGCTGATGCCTAAACCAGGAAGAGTCAAAACAGAGAAAGAAAATTATAGACCAATTTCTCTAATGAATATACATGCAAAAATTTTAAACAAAATATTAGCAAATAGATTACAGCAACTTATCACAAGAATAATACACTATGACCAGGTGGGATTTATACCAGGAATGCAGGGCTAATTCAATATTAGGAAAACTATCAACATAATTCATCATATCAACACCAAAACTAACAGAAACCACATGATCATCTCAATAGATGCAGAAAAAGGTTTTGACAAAATACAACACCCATTCCTATTAAAAACACTAGAGAGCATAGATATAAATGAAGTCTTCCTTAAAATAATAAATAGCATCTACCTAAAACCTTCAGCAAGCATAATATGTAATGGGGACAAGCTAGAAGCATTTCCAATAAGATCAGGAGTGAAACAAGGATGTCTATTATCACCACTGTTATTCAACATCGTACTGGAAACGTGAGCTTTAGTAATAAAAGAAGAAAAAGACATTGAAGGTATTAGAATAGGCAAAAAAGAAAGAAAGCTATCACTCTGTGCAGATGACATGATGTTATACTTAGAGAATCTTAGAGAATCAAGTAAAAAACTACTTTAAATAATAAACAACTTTACCAAGGTTGCAGGCTATAAAATAAACCCACATAAATCATTGGCATTTCTATATATTACCAACAAAGCCCAACAGCAAGAAATAGAAAGAGAAATTCCATTTAAACTTACGGTAGACATTATAAAATATTTAGGAGTCTACCTCCTGAAACAAACCCAGGATCTCTATGAACACAATTACAAAACACTTTTCACGCAAATAAAGTCAGATCTAAATAATTGGAAAAACATCAGTTGCTCATGGGTAGGATGAGGTAATATAATAAAAATGACAATTTTACCTAAGCTAATTTACTTATTCAGTGCCATACCAATCAAACTACCAAGGGAACTAATGAAAAGAAATGCAGGGGAAGGTGGCCTAGACATTCCAGATCTTAAATTGTATTATAAAGCAGCAATCATCAAAACTGCTTGGTACTAGCTAAGAAATAGAGTGGTGGATCAGTGGAATAGGTTAAACATGCAAGACACAGTAGTCAATGACTTTAGTAATCTATTATTTGATAAACCCAAAGACCCCAGCTTCTGGGATAAGAACCCGCTCTTTGAAAAAAGCTGCTGGGAAAACTGGAAAAGAGTATGGCAGAAACTAGGCATAGACCAAAATCTCACACCATCTACCAAAATAAAGTCAAAATGGGTTCATGATTTAGATATAAAGGCTGATACTATAAGCAAACTGGGAGAGCAAGGAATAGTTTACCTGTCAGATCTATGGAGAACAAAAGAATTTATGACCAAACAGGAGATGGAGAACGTTACGAAAAGCAAAATGGATAATTTCGATTACATTAAATTGAAAAGTTTTTGTACAAACAAAGTCAATGCAACCAAGATTAGAAGGAAGGTAGAAAATTGGGAAAGAATTTTTACAAGCACTCTCTCTGATAAGGGCCTCATTTCTAAAATATATAGAGAATTAAGTCAAATTTATAAGAATACAAGCCATTCCCCAATTGATAAATGGTCAAAGGATATGAACAGACAGTTCTCAGATGAAGAAATTAAAGCCATCTACAGTCATATGAAAAAATGCTCTAAATCACTTGTGATTAGAGAAATGCAAATCAAAACAACTCCGAGGTACTACATCACACCTATCAGATTGGCCAACATGACAAAACAGGAAAATGATAAATGTTGGAGAAGATGTGGGAAAATTGGAACACTAATGCATTGTTAGTGGAGTTGTGAAGTGATCCAACCATTTTGGAGAGCAATTTGGAACTATGCCCGAAGGGCTATCAAAATGTGCATACCCTTTGACCCAGCAATAGCACTTCTAGGGCTGTATCTCAAAGAGATCATACAATTGGGAAAAGGACCCATATGTACAAAAATATTCATAGCAGCTCTTTTTGTGTTGGCAAAGAATTGGAAATTGAGAGGATGCCCATCAATTGGGGAATGGCTGAGCAAGTTGTGGTATATGAATGTGATGGAATACTATTGTGCTATAAGAAATGATGAACAGGCTGACTTCAGAAAAACCTGGAAAGAGTTGTATGGTCTGATGCTGAGTGAAGTGAGCAGAACCAAGAGAACGTTGTACACAATAACAGCCACGTTGTGTGATGACTAATATTGATCAACTTGACCCTTCCTGGCAATACAAGGATCTAAGACATCTCCAGAGGCCTTGTGATGGAGGCTCTCCACATCCAAAGAAAGAACTATGGAAGTTGAATTGCTATTTTTTTTTCTCTTCTGTTGAGTTTTGTTTCCTCTTTCTGATGGTTCCTCCTATTGGTTTTAATTTTTACTTACAACATCACTAATGTGAAAATGTTTAATATGAATGTAAATGTATAGCCTATATCAGATTGTGCACCACCTTGGGGAGGGTGTTGGGGAGGAAGGGGGAGAAAAATTTTAAACTCAAAAGCGTATGGAAGTGATTGTTGATAAATCAAAATAAATTTAAAAAAAAAAAAAAGAGCAAGCCCTGGAGGCTAAACCGGTTGCAACCTATTGGGGTAAAGGATGGGGCAAAGGCTTTTCTCCACTGCCCTTGCTTAACAAGCTTATTGAATATTAACTGACACACTCCAAGGGCAGAGATAGCTGCCATTTTTCAACATGGGATACATGAACTAACATGCGAAGGAGGAACATGGAGAAACATGGAATGGGCAGTTTCAGGAAGAGTGTAACTCAGAGGAGTTGGTCCAATCCTGGGCTCAGATGGGGGGAGTATGGATTTTACTAAGTATTTAAGTTGATTCTACTTCTGTACCAGCAAGCATGTGCTACTAGAGTGTGGCGTGCTCACTTCTCATGAGAAGTATAATAAAGGCTTTCTTTCACTCACTCCTGTAGTAGATTTTTGTTTCAGACTTTTCTAACAATTATATGAGTAGGATTTCTGCCTAGTGTGTATCCTCTGATGTACAAGGTTCCTATTTCAAATGAAAGTTTTACCACGTTAACGACATTCACAGAGTTTCTCCCCATGTGGATCCTTTGATGCCCAAGATTTGAACTCTGACTGAAGGGCGCCATTAAATGTACATAATTTCTCCTGGGGCAGGAATTTTTGATATATAACCAAGACTAAATATTTTTCTAGATTCCTGATTTCCTGGCTTCTTTCTTCTGTGAAAATTTTATTATCCATTACTACCAATTGTTGAGAATCCTTTTCAGTTTTTCCCTGCAGGTTTCAGGTGTCTTTCAATTTACATATTTCTCGAAATATAGGTCTTTGAGCTTTCTGGGCTTTTCCTGAGGTTGTAATGTATTCTTTTGCTTTCTGATAAATATTTTGACTTAGAGACAATGAATCATTCTTATTCCTAGCACTGGTCAGGTGGTAACCTGACACAAGAAACAGAAAATACAAATGTCACTTAATCCTATTCCTCCTACAAAAAATAGTTATTAGGTGTATCTAGCACACTAATTTTATATCTCCAAGAAATAACTACATTGTATGGAAGAAAATGGATGAGAGAGGAATGAGATCAAGGGAAGTATTAAAGAAAGGCAAGTCACAGAATCTCTAATGTCACTGTATACAATCATCACCCAAACAATAACCCCAGATATAGTATAACCAAATGGTTGCCTAGTTTCCACCAGAAGATCTCTAATGAAGGAGAGAACATTGTTTTTTTTTCAATTTTTATTTTCAGTTCCAAATTCTCTCCCTCCCTCCATCCTCTTTCCCATTTATTCAGAAAGCAAGAAATACAATGAAGTTATAAAATATTAGCCATATTGATGGTGGTGGTGGTCAGCATGAAAAATAAAGAAAAAATATATTTAATCAGTCCATCAGTTCTCTCTCTGGAAGTGGATAGCATTTTTCATCATGAGTCCTTTGGAGTTGTCGTGGATCATTGTATTAATGTCTTTCTTTCTTTGTTGTTTGTTTTTGTTTTTGCTAGGCAATGGGGTTAAGTGACTTGCCAGGGTCACACAGCTAGAGTCAAGTGTCTGGTCTGAGACTGGATTTGAACTCAGGTCCTCCTGACTCCAGGGCCGGTGCTCTATCCACTATGCCACCTAGCTGCCCCCATAAGTCTTTCTTAGTTGATTATCATTACAATATTGCTATTACTATGTACAATGTTCTTCAAGTTCTGCTCACTTTGCATCAGTTCATGTGTTTTCTAGTGAGAAGATTAAGATTTGATCCTTTATCATTTTCTTATTCACCCTATTTTCAATTAATTGATTTTGTCCTGTAACCACTTAAATCCAAGTTTTACAGAACAAATCCTTTTATTAAGGGGATTTGTTCTGTGAAGTTTGGATTCAGTCAAAGGGCCACACTTGAGGACCTAGAGGGCCATACGTGGCCTCAAGGCCACAGATTCCCCATCCCTAGTCTATATGGCCATTTGGGAGGGAGATGCTTCTTTCATAGCTTTAATTATAAGGAAGTTTTTTCTCACACTGAGCCTAAATCTGCCTTTCCGTAACTTCTACCCAGTCCTCCTAGTTCTTCCCTCTGAGGCTAAGCAAAATTACTCTCATGCCTTTGCTGTATGACAGCCCTTCAGATATCTGAAGATAGCTATCACTTGTGCCCTAAGTTTTTCCTTCTCTACTCTAACCATCCTCATGTTCTTATTGCTGATCATCACACAGCATGGTCTCCAGAACCCTCAACATTCTCAATGCTCTTCCCTGCATGTTCCTCAGAGTGTCAATATCCTCCCTCAAATGAGGCACTCAGAACTAAACACAACAGTCCAGATGTGACCTGATAAGGGCAGAACACAGCAGGATTACTGCCTCCTTTGTTCAAGACAATAAGCCAATTTTAATGCACCTTAAGATTGTGTTAGGTTTTTTTGGCTTTCTGTTTCTCTCTTCCTCTTTCCCTTTTCCATTCTCTCCCTCCCTTCTTTTCTGTTTTAATCTCTGTCTCTCTCTCTGTTGACTTGTTAAGCCTGCCATCCATGAAAGCTTCCATATCTTTTTCACATGACTTCTGTCTAGCTACTCTTCATCTGTCCTGTACTTGTGCAATTGATATTCTTTCAAATGTGGAGGAGAGGAGAAGAGATAATGATAGAAGTATGTCCAAGTCCCACTTTAGGCCAGCAACAAGTACTCTCTAAGAATTCAGTTTTCCTCATTTTGCTGTTTCTCTAGCCTCTATCTATAAGAAAGAAGTGTAGGGAGGAAGTCATAATTTTTACTGATGGCCACTGGCTTGGAGTAGAAATCACTTACAGGCCATGTATAATTTAAATTAACAATTAAGGGAGATTAGATTTAAACTCAGATCTTCCTGTTCTAAACTCCAACATTCTATTCACTATTCTAAAAAGTGGGGAGAAATCTCTAGATAGAAAGTACAAAATGTAAGAACTATATGTCTAGAAGACAAAAAAGCCATTCTATGAAAAGCCCCAGACTGTTTTAGAATTATAGGATCATACATTTAGAGTTGTAAGAGATAATGTGATTCAACCCCCTTATTTTACGGTTTGGACTCACAGTAAGAGATTTAAAAGGAAGATGCATCTATAATATTGGGAATAGCACTCAAAAAGACTACTGTAATATTTAACAGAAAAGAAGATTAAAAATATCATTAAAATGGCAGACTCTTTGAGGGGAAAACAGTTTAAATAAACTTTTTAAAAAGTTCAGAGATGGAAGAATAAACAACACAAAATTTAAAAACAGCAAGACTGGAAGAAGTCCTCAGATCTCTACAGATCAAAGCAAGATAGCTGGAGGGCTAAGTTAAAAGAGACAAACAGAAAATTATTAGATTACCACAATAATGTAAAGAAACAACCATAATATCATATTATAAGAATAATAAAAGAAAATTGCTATAATTACTGAAAATAGAGGGCAAAACAAAATTTATAGGAACCACAGGACCCTGGAAAGCCTGATATTTAATTCCCAAAAAAATATACTTGCCAAGTTCCCTAGCTTTATAGTAAAGAAGTTTCTGGTTTCATTTGCCTCCATACCTATTTTTATGCTGAGCTTGTCACTTTACAATTTCTCTTTACTACTAGCATAGTATCCCTTCTATTCACACCCTTCCCCCACCAAACCCAACCTTTGGCTATTTTTGATCCTTGTCCTTGGGTAACCTCTTACATACAGTATCTTAGCTCTTGCAATAGGCTTGCATAATGTCCCAGCAGAAAAAAAAATTCACCAAATTGAACTGATTTCATCCATTAACAATTCCTGACACAGCTTACTTTTCAAGTATTTTGCTGTTCAGCTGTTTCCTCCTTTTTGTGACCCCATTTGGGGTTTTCTTGGCAAAGATACCGGAGTGGTTTGACATTTCCTTCTCCAGCTCATTTTACAAATGAGGAAACGGAGGCAAACGGGGTGAAGTGACTTACCCAGGGTCACACAGCTAGTGAGTATCTAAGGCCATATTTGAGTTTAGGAAGATGAGTCTTCCGACTCCAGGCCCAGCTCTCTATCCAGTTTGCCACCAAGCTGCCTACTTTTCTTTTTTCTTTTGCTTTTTGGTAAGGCAATCGAAGTTAAGAGACTTGCCCAGGGTAACACACTAGTAAGTGTCATGTGTCTGTGGTTGGATTCAAGTTCAGGTCCTCCTGACTCCAAAGCCGGAGAGCTCTATCATCCCGCTGCCTACTTTTCAAGTACAGTTTCTGTACAATTCATTCAGATTCTCATAAGTTGGCTCCTTCAGGTTTTCTTCACCAAACATCTAAATTACTGCAAGATTTCAAGATTCCATTGCCAGACTATTAGGAAGGCTTTCTCTTCTGCTTTCCCCTACTGCTAATTTCTCATGGAGCATAAAAGCATAGAGCTTAGATGTCATCTGGTTCGAACTGATTATTTCACAGATGAAGAAACGATACTAGAGTAGATATTTCACAACTAGATCTAAACCTTTTATCTAACACTTACTATATGGCCTTGGGAAACAAAATTTCCTTTCTCTGGACCTCAGTTCATTTGCCTGTAAGATGGAGAGAACACTACTTGCATACTCCACCAAATAGCCTTGTTTTTTGTATTAAATAAAAGAATATATGTAAAATGCTTTGTAAACCCAAGTTGGTATTAGATATTGTCTAGTAGCTTGAAAAGAACACTGTACATGAGGCCAGACCATCAGAGTGACTCCCACAATTACTGGAGGAGTTAAGTCAGTCAATAAACATTTATCAAAAGCCTAATATGTGCCAGGCACTATAATAAATTCTTGAGTGGCTATGGATCATTCATTAATCAAGTGATTAAATGTTGTTTGTCCTTCAATCTCAAAGAGGACCATGGCATCAGGAAGGTGATGCCATGACTAGCAAGTGAACTGGATTTAAGTGAGGGAGACCTGCACAAAAATTACCAGCCTCACTTTCTCCTGAGGAGCCATTTGGGTCCAGTGGCCAGATACAAATCTGGAGGACTGGAGATGGCCCCTGATGCAGTGGGAGACCTTGGCCTTTTTAAGCTAAGGTCATTCCCAGGTCTCAGTTTGAATATAATCAAGTTGAATAAGACAACATTATGTAAAGCACTTAAAAAGAGACACACACACACATACATGTATGTATATATATTTGTGTGTATATGTATATACACACACATATTGAATCAGAACTAGTAAGTGGCTTTGGAGCACCACATTCCTCCTCTGTAAAATGGGAATGCTTACATGCATGCCATGTTTCAGAAGACTGCTGTGAGGAAAGCACTGGACAATCTTCAAGCTCCTAGAAATGGGAGTCCCTATAGTACTGCCGGTCCCAATTCTTACAAACCCATCCTGCCGGCCCAGGCCTAGTACGGTCCTGAGGGCCTGGGCCTGGGCAGGTCGAGGGGAATCATTTGACATCACCGAAAGAAAGGCTCGGCTCTTCTCGAGGGTTATTGGCTATTTCTGAGCACATCCAGCTCCTCCCTTCTCTGCTCAGGGAGTAACTCGTCCCGTCTTCTCCCCTCCCCTCGAAGGCCTGCCCACAGAGAAGCTGAGGGGCTACGTGACGGCCCTCCCTGTAAAAGCAGGAGCGACCCATCACGTGGGTCGCCCCACTGCGTGCCCCTCCAAGTGTTTCTAGAGAAAAACTGGGCGTGGCAACGCGGGACGATGACGCACTTCCGGCTAAGTCGAGGTTCTCTTCCGCAGAGAACTTTACGTTTGTTAATTTTGCTGCGTAACTTCCGTAACAAATGGTGCGGGATGCCGCAATCTAGGCTCTTCCCGGAGACCGGGTCCCCGTACCCACTTCTCTCCGGCTCCCTCTGCCTGGGTCAGTGAGTCCAGCCGGGGAACCAAAAGGTCCCAAAGCTACCGCGAGACAAGAAGAAGTCGGGGACAGACGGGGAGAATGGGAGGGCGGCCCTGCAGAGTGCCGGGAGAATTGGGAGAGTGGAAGGATAGGAGGAGTATCCCTCCCCTAGTTCTGCCTGGGTGGGTTCAGGACCGCGCGCATGCGTAGCCTCATCCACAGGGAGGGGGGAGAACCGGGAACTTGTTCATAAGATCACCGGTGAACTCAGGGATATACTGAGGAGTTATCGCGAGAACTAATTCTGCTGTTGGCGCTCCGCCCCCCCCTCCCTCGAGGAGCGCTGTTCGTTTCTCATACGGTGAAACGGTATTTGGGAAAGCAGCTGCTCAGGGAGGCCAGCCCGACCCACCGACGTGAGGAGGGGGCCTGTAATGGCCAAGGACCTGGCTAGTCAAGTGAGCAAGCATTCGTTAATGCCAGCCATGTGCCAGGCTCTGTGCCAAGTTCCGGATCGGGAGGCGCTTGTGTTCCATTCCAGGCCTGGTGAAAATGCTTACTTTTGAGGGTTTCTGCTCTGGGAATAGTTGGAAGTAACATTTTCATACTTAAACTGAGGCCTAAAGTTTTCTGTCCTCCCTGTTTTCTGAAGGAAAACCTGACTCTGTCCCCTTAGTTGAGCTTTATTCCCAGTTCTCATGTTCCACTGTGGAAGTTTCCCATTTTCCTCCAGAAGGCAAAAAGCTCAATTTCTTCTTGAGGAATATCTACAAATCCTTCACCTCCCTCAACTCTCCTGGGAGTAGTCTTTCCCAAGATCTTTACACCAGGGGAAAAAGTACATAAAAGTGCTGCTTCAGAGCCAAAGGAATTCTAGGCCTCTCCTCAATTGGCCATCCCACAAACTGAGGGATTAAGAACCTCACAACCCTGAATGAGTGTGGGCAGAGATGTTAAATCTTCTAACAAGGAAACTATGAAACCAAAGAAAGCAGATTCTGAGTCATGGAAAAACAATCCTTACCCAGGGTTACCAGGTTCCCCTGATTTTCCAGTATTACATCCTTGTCCTCCAAGCAGGAACCAGAGCTGCCCATTCTTTCTGGCCCCATCCTCAAAAGTCACCAACTCCTTAAAAGAGATGATCCTGCTGCTTCAAGGACAATCTCATCACATTCCTTGTGTGAAGGGCAGGGTCACTGGCATAAATGGTGAGAGAAGACCCACTAAAATTCAGGTGCCGAGTATATATGATGGAAAGAAAAGATTCCATTAGAAGAAGAAAGTCATCATACAGGGAGAGAAGACTTCGTGACTTCCTATCTCTCTCTAACTCTCCTACCTTTAGAAGAAATCTACATTCCATATACTCACCCCTGCCGGTCTATGTGCCAGTAGAGATGCTCTGTCTTCTCTTCTCTGCCTCCTGGCTTCCTTCAAGTCCCAACTAAAATCCCATCTTCTACAGGAAGCCTTTTAATTCTAGTGTCTTCCTCTGTTAATAAATTTCCAGGATTGTCCATTGCTTTCTTCTTGCTTGCAGCTGTATGTCATCAATATTTTCCTTATCTCTGTGCTTTCCAGCCACACCACCAGGCACACATTGGTGGTCACGCTGGGTTGCAGCAACCTCCTGAGAAATCTGTTGGAATTTTATTTGTCTCTACTTAGACAGACACTGATAAGGCTGAGAGGTTCCTTCTGGCCATCCTCTTCCAGGCCATGTGTACTGCTTAAGATACATCATCAAGACAAATAGCAGAAACATTCTTGGTCTTACTTGGTCACATCAATAGCCTTTTCTTCTAACCTCTCCTCTTGGCAGTTAAGATTGGGTATCGGGGAAGGAGTGAAAAGGGCAATAGTTATGAAAGACTCACTCTGCCTTAGGTGGCAGAGAACTCACAGGCCCTACTCCTGCCTGCTTCGGAGGCTGGATTTGGAGGCTAAGGGTCTGGGTTCGAATCCCTATTTTGCTACTTGCCACCACTGTGACTTTGGGCAAATCAACTAAGCTCTCTTGGCCTTTTGTTTATTTCTCTGTTGGACTGGATTAACCCTAAAGACCTTTCAGCTCTAATTTCCTAATTCTTGTGATTCCTCTAGATCACGTTTAGTCAGCTCAACCTTGTCTCAATTGGCTCTCTACAGCCCCTCCCCTTGCACCCCTTCTAAGACCTGTAGAATTCCATTCAAATGGAAATCAAGTCCCTGTGATCTTAGATATTTTGTATCTCAGTCTCTTCTACTGATAGCATGTCCATCTTCCAATAACTTCAAGTCCCACCTAGAAGCACAGCTGGATTATTGCAACATAATGATGAGAGAAAAAGCCCCAGGGAAACCTGGGAAGACTTGTATGAATTGATGGAGAGTAAACTGAGTAGAACATGAAGAACAATTTACACAGTAACAACAACATTGTGAAGGAAAACAACTTTAAAAGACTTAAGAACTCTGACTAACGTGATAACCAACTACAATTCCACACAAAGAGTTTATATTTTATGCTAGAGGCAATAGGGACTCAAAAACTGAGTAGGGGCAGTGACAGATGAGGGTTTAAGGAAAATTAATTTGGCAGTAGTGTAGAGGATGGACTACAATGGCAAGAAGCCAATGAGGAGGAGATTGTAATAATATAGGCAAGAGGTAACAAGAGTCTAAACTAAGGTGGTTCTTTTCTTGTGTAAATGGAGAAAAGAGGTCAGATATGGGAAATATTTGGAAGTAGAAATGGCAAAATTTGGGAACTAACTGGAGAGGTAGGGTGAAGAGACTAGGATGATGATAAGGTTACAAATTTGGGAGGCTGGAGGATGGTGATGCCTTTGACAAAAATAAAGAATGTGGGGGGGGATTTGAGAAGAAAGATGAATTCAGTTTGGTACATGTTCAGTTTGTGATTTCTCTTGGACAATTGGATACAGTTTGAAATTTCCAGTAGTTTTCTGGTAATGGACGACTAAATCTCTGAGACCAGACTACAGCTGGATGTACAGCTCTGTGAGTCATCTGCATAAAGATGATAATTAAACTAATGGGAGCTAATGAGATGATAAAGAGACTAAAAAGATGGATGGCCTAGAACAGAAAATCAGGGAACACCAAAGTTATAAAATATGATATGAATGACCAGTCAGCAAAGAAACTAGAGAAAATGGCATAAAGGTAGGAGAGATCCAGGAGACAGTAGTGTTACAAAAGCCCAGAGAGGAAAAAGTATTCATCAGATCTATAATTCTCTGTCTTTAAAAGTCCAATGTGGCTCAACTCTACCTAACTCCAATTTATTCATATTTTGCTATGTAGGCTAACTTGCACAGAAGGCCTCTCCAATTTTTGGCAGATATTTTTAGTTATACAATGTTAGACTAAATCAGATGTGTCCAACACATGATCTGCCACACTCCCAAGTGAGGCCCAAACCAAATTAAAATATAATTGGGAAATATTTAACAAAACAAATAAAAATACAATAGACCATAGATAATGTTAATATGTGGTTTTCTAACTGACTATATTCCCAAAGGAATCCTTGGGTACAATTTAACAATACCCATTTCTTTCTGAGTTTGATACCATTGGGCTGGATGATGTTCATGAGCTTTTCCATCGTTTCTATGATTCTATGGCCTTGTCCCAGGAAACTCATCATTGGGAAATCTCATTATTCTGCAAGACTGAATCTACCTGGTACTCATGTTCCCAGTTGCTTAATTAGACCCTCTGGTTGGAGCATAAGACCCTGGGCTCCAAGGCCTCTGTTTAGGAAAGGGGCTTAGCATTGTCTTTTCCCTATTTCCGATGAGCAGCGCTGCTTTTGGACTTCTCCGTTCTGCCTAAGTGCCAGATGCTTCCACTCTCTTCCCTCTCCCTTCTGCTTTTCAGTTTCCTTTTGTGTATACTTTTCCTTTGTGAGATTGTAAGTGCCTTGTGGGCAGGGTCTATCTTTTTTTTTTTAAACTTGAATTTGTATCCCCAGTAGCACAATTCCTGGCACATAGCAGGAGTTTAATAGATGTTTACTGACTTGACTAGAATATTTGTATTTCCACTTCCTAGGAAAATTTCTTGGCCAGTAGGCCCTCCTCCTCTCAATTTGCATTACTGTCTCTGAGCTTGCTTACCTCTATTCTGGATCCCTGGACAGGCTTAGGTCTGTACTACAACTTCGCTCTCTCCCACCCAAACATTAATTCAGATGGTGAATATCATTACTTAGGAACATGTCCATCTCTGGGAAAAGGACTTACTTGCAGAGTTCTTCTATCATCTTATTTGAAAGCTCGTCTGTCTAAGCACAGACAAGGGGAACTACAACTTACCTGTATACTGCTTGTGAAACACAGAGCTGCCACTGCCTGGTCTCCTGTTTTCCTTTTTTGGGGGAAAGGCAAGAACTACAGGAGCTGACGGAGAAGAAGTCCCGTGTGGGCTAGTGTAGTCTTCCATCAACTTTCTTTGCTTGCTGTATGAAGTCACGGGAATCACTGGCACCTGTGACCTTCAGAGCGCTTGCTTCCATTCTCACCACGCCCATTCCTCTAATGATCTTGTGTGTTTCCTCTGCTGGATGTCTCACCTTGTGGTACCTAAAAGAGTGCAAATGTTAGATACATTATCATCACAAATGTGGCTCACTCAGTGTTCATCATTCCTGACAATCACACGGTGGCTTCAGGGGGAGCCAAGAATGGTTCATCAAGAAATAGTATATATTAAGTTTCCCTTGCACCAGTGACAATGAGAAAATAGGAAACTCCAGTACAGATGGCAAGAGTAAGCAGAGGTTGGATTAATCAGTGGACAGAGAGCTATAGGCCCAAAAGATGGGCTCTTGACCTGCAATATAGAGAATGAGTACAGTAAATTAAACGACAACACTAAAAAGAAGTCAGACTGTGAAGAACTATAATCAACAATCTTGCATCCTGGAGAAATGATAAACACCCCTTCCTCCTCTTAGGAGGAGGTTGAAGACTAAGGTATAAACCACTGTACCTTTAGGTCTCACTTGAATATTGTATTTTGTTACAAGGAAAGGTTCCAGGGGGTTGGGAGTGTTAAGGGGAAATAACTACACTATAAAAATGAAAAACAAAAATAATTTTTCCTGTGATCCTTAAACTGGGGGATTAACCTGTTATGGAGCTCTACTAAAATGAAGGGCAATATTGTAATCACAGGGGCAAAGAGAAAAGAGCTCTATTAGAGTTAAATTAGAATTCTAAATTAGAGTTAATTTAGAAAAGGAGCTACTTTCAGTGGCTCTTCAGTACCATCCAAAGGAGACAGTGCCCAGACTGAATGATAACTGTGAGGAATTTTCATTCTGCCTTTCGAAATACGGAGACCTATTTGTTGTTGTTCAGTCAGTTTTTCATTTGTGTTCAACTCTTCATAACCCCATTTGTGGTTTTCTTGGCAAAGATACTACAGTGATTTGCCATTTCCTTCTCCAGTTCATTTCAGCCAATTTTACAGATAAGGAAACTGAGACAAAGTTAAGTGACTTGTCTAGGGTCTCTCAGCTAGTAAGTGTCTGAAGCGGTATTTGCACGTAGGAAGATGAATCTTCCTGGCTCCAGATCAAGCATTCTATCCACAGCACCACTTAGCTGCCCCGAGACCTATTAGAAGGAATCAGAATTATGTGGGAACAGAATAATAATTATAATTATTTTACCTAGCATTTACATAGTACTTTAAGATTTACAAAGCACTTTACAAACATTATTATTTTTTCATATTCACAACCCTATTAGGTAGGTGCTATTATTATCACCAATTTACAGATAAGGAAATTGAGGCAGGCAGAGGTTAAGTGACTTGCCCAGGGTGACACAGATTGAAACCAAATTTGAACTTAGGTACTCCTGACTCCAGGTCTAACATTCTATCCAGTGTGTCACTTAGCCTTATCCTATGTGCTACTGGAATTGGCCTAAAGATGATTTCAGTAAGAAGATAAGCTTATATCCCAATTCTAATATTCATTTATAAAAAGCAGTTATTTTATACACCTAGGCAACAATCTGCAGAACATTGAGCATATTAGAACAATGGGAGAATAGGGAATTGTCCCAAGACTGTTTCTATCTGAGCTCCATTGAAAAGGATGAGATGAATGAGATGAAGCACACTAGCAGCTGGCATCTAGATGGCACTTTAAAGTTTACACAAGACTTCATGGGTATTATTTCATTTGGTCTTCACAGGCCACAGGAGGTAGGAGAAAGACAGGGCAACACCAGCCTGCTGGAAGGATACCTCCAATCTAGGAAAAAAGGTTCATTGGCTCACCAGATCTTTTCTGGATAAGGTCCCCGGCATTGTGGGTGCGACATAATGAGATACTACATATCCTGCTCTCACCCGATTAAATTCTAATTAGAAGGAAGACTTGTAGGAGATTAACCATGATATGAGGAAAGGTAACAGGTAGGGGAAAGGACTCCGTAAAGTACTATGATAAGAAGAGGCAGAGAGTAGGGCAGAAAGGGTTAATGAAAGGGGCAGTACTGAAGCTGGGCCTTGAAACGGTTGTCATCTAGTCAAATCCTTTCATCATATAGATGAGGAAACAGGCTCAGAGCCCTTAAGTGATTTGCCCAAGGTCATACAGATATTATGTAGCAGAGCTGGGACTCAAACCCAGCTTCTCTGAGGCCAAATCCATCACATTGAACACTTTTTCACACTGTCTCCTCGAAGGGAAGGAGCTGAAAGACAAAGATGCATGTTAGGGTGGTGTGTGGCAGAGGTCCATTCTCTGTTGAACAAAGGAATTCATTCAATCCTTGAATAAAGGTAAAATGAAAGGATGCTACTGGATGGGGGGGAGGTAAGGGCACAAAACAGTCTCAAATGTTTAGAATGTAGAGTATAAGAAGGGGAATAGGATGAGAGATGGCTGAAAAGGTAGGCTGAAGCCAAACTCTGGAGGGTCAAGAATTTACTATATTTAATGGACAATGAAAGATGTGATCACATGGTTAATACATTAGTCAGATTGCTCATTCGGGTGTGAATAAAGGATTTCGGAGAAGAAACAAAGAGTATAATCTTAACTGTCTCTCCCCTTTACTTTGGTCTTGTATCACCAGTTACCACTGGACATTTCAAATGGAGACAATCTCACTTAGGGACATCTCTGGATCCCAGGAACGAATTCAGAAGAGGGATTCATTGGGGGCGGGGTGGGGGGGGAAAGACGTCGTTGTGGGAGTCGTCAGCACGAGGTGGTAACAGAAGCCACGAGGACAGACGGTCACCAGGACAAGGGCTCTTACCCTTTTTGGGGTCATGAGACCATTTGACCTGAGTATCCCTTCTTCGCAGATTTTCAAAGGCACAGAATAAAGTACATGGAATTACAAAGAAAGCCAATTATACTGAAAGTCACCAATTAAAAGTTCTGGGACCACAAGTTAAGAATGTCGAGCGAAGAACGTGGGAAGAGGCTGAATGCGGCTGTTTCACTGCAAATCAATAATCAAGAGGGCGGCAGGAACTCACAAATGGCACAACTAGGGGCCAACTGCAGTCTGAGGCTCATTCCTGACCCTGGGTCTATGACATCATTCTCAGACCTGGCCCCACCCCCACCTAGGGACCGCTCCGCCCCCTGGGCGCGGGAGAGAAACGGCTCCTCCCAGAAACCTCCGCGCGCATGGCACCTCTTCCAAGGCTCAGGCCCTGCCCCTGAGCCCCGTCCGGAAGCGGTAGTACGTGAGTCTGGCCTCTAGGACGTCTCCTCTCTAGGAGACTTGGAGGTCGCTCCATCTCGATGGTTCTCTCCTTTTTCTGGCCCTAGAGGCCAGGAGTAGGTCCACCTTTACTCTTCGTGTATGTATTTCCTCTCGCGGGTATCCGGCGGAAGAGAGGAAGCATTGACGATCAAGAGCGAGAGGCGGTGTTCGTAGTGCCCTTGGGTAGAGCGGGGCGGGGACGGAGAGAATTTACCAATGACAAATGAGCTGGTCCCGGGATGGGCGGGCCTATCTCTCATCAACCAATGGCTTTGGAGCTTTCAGGGACCGGCCGAGAACTCTCGAAACGAGGGACAGACTTAGAGTAGTTTAGAGGGAATGAGCGAGGGTGCGGTAAATAAGGGGCAGGGAATGGGGAATGGAGAAGGGACAGAGATGGAAATAGGCCGCGCTCCTGCGGCATCCATCCATTCAACGAACACTTACCATTTCCCTGATTGGTAAGCTCCTGCCCGTCACCGTTCAACGCAGTGGAGCACGTGGCTTCTTGTTCTCTTAGAGCTCGTGCACTGACATTGTGCAACAATGTATCATCTGTGCCTAGGGCTGTGCGAGGGAGTGAGGCCAGAGGGATCAGGAAGGCTCCGGGGAGGAGCTGGCATTTGAGTTGGGCGTTAAAGGATGGGTTCGACAATCCAAAATGGAGGAGGACAGTCCTGGGAATGGGAACAGTGCAAATGCAGGGAATCTAGAAAAAAATAGGGTGTGTTCAGGGGAACTTCTGGAGGGAAATAGGAAATGAGGATAGGAAAGGAGTACTCAGGTTGGTGCTTCCTTTGAATTAGCAGGTAGAGGAGCTTGACTTTGCTCAGGCAAAAGGAAGCCACTTAACATTTTGAGCAGATGAGTGACAAGGGGTAATGTTATAAGATAATATGTTAAATGTTTTGCAAACCGTAAAATACAATGCAAATGTCAGCAATTTTTATTCATCTCTCTGAGCCTCGTTTGGTCATGTATGTGGCACGGTATGGATTGTTTTTGTGAATCAGAATTATGCAAATACAGCTTGAGTTTCAGTTCCAAACACTTTCTACCAAAAGACCAGGCAGGAACCATAATTCAAATAGCAAAACATTTCAGACAGAAAAACCAAGTAAATAATAGAAAAATCAAGCAATGGAATCATTTTAAATTCCCCATATACTAAAGGATACAATTTCTCACACACTCTCATAATGTGGTGGTGGGGTGTCAAGGGAACATGGGGAAGAAACAATCCCCAAGTCAACTTATGCTTTTGGGTGATTCCATTGTGGCAGAAACATTTCTTGCAACTCTCATAGCATGATGCTGTAAGCTTCATTTGCCAATAGTCATCATCACCTGGAGCTGTCTGTCCTTTGCTACTGGGGCTTTTTCCAAGGGGTAGATGGACTGCCAGGTGTTATCACCCATTTGTGAGAGCTGAGTACATGCTCCACCTATACCCAGGTAGTACTCTGTGGGTGACCGAAGCATAATGAAGAAGGAAAGTTGAGATCATGAAACGTTGAACTGACAGGCCAGATTGTTTGAAGGAACATCAACATTTAGGTTGGTTGTAGTATCATCCACCACTCTCTTAGGATGATATTGCAAAGGATATGCCTCATGAGTTTGGTTTTGCTCCTGGGAATGTGATCATCAGGTATTTACTGACTTGGCTGCCAGGCCTAAACACACTGCTACTTCCACCCTAAGTTCTTGGTTTTTCTGCCCACCATCGTCTCAAAATCCAGGTGGATGGGGCCCCTAGTAAACAGGTTGTTCTCCAGACTTATAGCTATCAAACACCTGCCCCTCCTCCCTTAATCCCAGTGATTTAGAGTTGTCATTTCCAAATGCAAAAAGCCCTTCTACTTTCTCCATGTTCTCTTTTGCATCTAGTTAAATTGCCACCCCCTCACTTGTCCTTTTCTTCCTCTGCCCATATCTTAAAAAAGAAAACAAAACTTATTTTAAAAAGAGACAAATTAACAAAAAAAGATTCCGATTTAAAAATTTTTGCTTGAGGATACAAACTTTTCTCAGATTATGAAATATTTGTGAAGTGTTAATTATCCTGTGTATAATGCTATATATTCATTTTTGGAGATCACAGTTTTTGCCAATCAATAAGGTATAGGCCTAGTCAGTATTAAATTCACTTTCTGCTAAATCATAGCAGGAAAAAACTAGTCTTCTACAAAGATATCACCTTACAAAAAAGAAAAAGAAATCTTCATTTTATCTAAATCTTGGCAGATACTAAAATTTTAGCACCATCCAGTGGCCATTTTTAAAAAGTGCATATTTTTGAGAAACTGAGTACAGTACTATAAAGCTGTCTACAATCCTCAAGTCATACTCAGATCCGGAAAGATAAAGCAACTGAATTTTTCAAAAATTTAGCACTATAATTTTACAAAAGAATATATTTTCCAATGAAAAAATATTTGCCCTGTAAAATGAAACAGAAGTTAGTTAAGACCTGTTTATCACTTGATCAAACTATAAAAATAATTCTTATATTTTTATATATGAATGGATAAGGATACCATTTGTTATAGACAAATGTTATACATTTGGTCTTACTTTTATCTGAACAACAACAGTTAATAAACTTGTGATAGTATGTTGAAACAAACATTTGAACCTGAAAGGCTTATTGTGTTTCAGCTACACTCAAATAAAGAGGGGCAGTAACATCAATGACATCACATTTTGAGAAAGTTTGCCCTGGAGAATGAACCTACGAATCCACACGAATAATCTTATATTGTAGTTATTTTATAAATTATAAATATGGAAAATGTATTCTACTGATAAGTATCAACATATTACTATAGGTTTAAGAAGTATTATAAAATTATAATCCTGTATCATATTTAAGTAAAACATGAATTATTTTAATTAATCGATCAATAAACATTTATTAAGTGCCTATTATGTGCCAGGTGCTGTGTTAAGCACTGAAGACATAGAAGAGACAATTCCTGCCTTCAAGAAGCTTACAATCTAATGGAGGAAGATAGAACAGAAAAGGAAGCTGAAAAGCATGGCGGGGTGGTAGTAGGGAGATAAAAGTTTGTTTTGTTTTTTTTTTAAATGAAAATGTTAGAGACACATTGTTATATAAAGCAATTAGGGTATTGCTACATGATATTTGGAAACTACCCGGTCATACCCAGCTAGACTATTTCACATAGGAGTTTTCCACTAATGAAAAAACCATAGGACCTTAAGGGTTTCTAGGCTATCCAGGAGAATTTGGAATGGAGGTGATGTACTTGGTAGCATTTCTTGAATAGGTAACTTCATTTATTCATTCAATAGATATTTATTAAATTCCTACTATATGCAAAACATTTTCAGGCACAGAGTTGATAGAAATTTTAGATAGTCTTTGTTTAGTACAGTCCATGGTATACATGCTTAATAGATGTTTTTCATTTATTCGTTCATCCATTGCCCTCAGGGATCCGCATCTACTAAAAGGACACGACATACGTACAAATAGTTGCAATACACATTTATTTACATTTGGTGTTTTACCATCTACAAAGTGCTTTTCTCACAAGAATCCTGTGAGGTGGTTTTTCATATCTATTAGGCAGCTGACAAGATATGAAACAGGGAGCATGGAGGTCAGGTAGGCCCACCTACAGGGAATAGACCTGTTAGGGGAGTGTGGGAAGGGGAGAAAGCGTTGTGCAAATTTCAGTGGAACACTGTCCTAAATGTTGGATAAGGTCTTAGTAAAAGGACTTGTACCAGCCAGTGCTTTAAAGTATGAAAATATACAGTGTATTGAATTTCTCACTAAAGAAAAAATAGCACAGTGGATAGACCACCGGCCCTGAAGTCAGGAGGACCTGAGTTCAAATCCGGATTCAGACCAAACACTTGACACTAACTGTGTGACCCTGGGCAAGTCACTTAATCCCAATTGCCTTAAAAAAAAAAAAGAGGCTACCATGTTGTAAAAGGACTTACTCATGATCAAATAATCAGTAAATGTTAGAGCTTAACCTTGACCCTAGGTCTTCTGACTTCAGCCACATCCAGTGCTCTTTCCACTACACTGTTTCTCCAAGAAGGGAAAAATTACCCATTGAGGAGCTATAAGAAGGCTTCATGGAGATACTTTCTAAATTGTACATTTTGAGGGATGAGATTTCAACCAAGATGATACAAAAAAGTGTGAGTACAGAAACAGGAATTATAATTACTGACATTTATATGTTGTTTTAAAGATTGAAAAACATTTTACATATAGCATTACACTTGAGCCTCATAATACACCTGTGGTATAGACCAATACATATATTATTATTCCCATTTTACAAATGTGGACACTCAGAGGTTATATGATTTTGCCATAGTCACATAGCTAAGAAGTATGAGTCAGATTGTGAACCCGGGTCTTTGTGATTCCATGCCTAGCACTTCTCCAGTACATCATGCTCCCTCTAAAATGTGGGACTAAGTAAGTACCTGGAGTGTTAAGGTACTGTCAGGACCTGTTCTAGATTCTGGTAATTGACTACTGGATCATTTCTTAGATGCAAATTGCTCTACTAAGTACAGAACAAAAGACCCTGAGTAAAGTGTTAACATGTTATGTGCCTAAAATATAAAGCAATATGAAGAATGACCCCTTATAAAATTTCGTGACCACCTATGCAGAAGAATGGGCACCCAGGGAAGCATC
This sequence comes from Vombatus ursinus, assembly GCF_900497805.2. Classification (NCBI taxonomy): domain Eukaryota; kingdom Metazoa; phylum Chordata; class Mammalia; order Diprotodontia; family Vombatidae; genus Vombatus; species Vombatus ursinus. Next base: position 26,868,838 of record NW_020954598.1, on the reverse strand, counting down.
CTGGAGTCCAGCCAAAGTGCAGGCTTCTGTCTCTGAACAGAGGCTTAACAGTTAGCCATGGGGGTGTCAGACTTCCTTTTCCCCACTTCCTTTTCTCCCTTCTTCACCCCCTTAACCAATTGTAATACTCAGAAATGCTGAAGCATAGATCTGGGAGCAGAGGAAGCAGATTAACACCTTGTTTTCCCACCAGTCACTACCCTAGAACCCTTAGGAAGCATTGAAAATGGGTGAAACACCACTGACTCATATCAGAGATGGAAACTTTCCTGTGCAATCATCGAGCTGCTATGCTGCCCCATATCTCCCATGAACTGATATTACATGTGGGTTCCTGACATAGCCAATGGATGCCCACTTTGATATAGACACCTCAGAACCTGCAGTTGGTAAAGATTAGAACTCATATTTAAGTCCTTTTATTTTTCCATTAGTACCACTCACCCCTTACTTTGGGCCAACCTTGTAAACTAACAAGATGGCTTTTGAGTTTAACCACTTACCCTCTTACACCCAACCCTGTTCTCATTTTTCAATTAGCAAGAAGAGGCAACTAAGAACATCCAGACTCCCTGCTATAATAATCTCTGTTGGACTGTCACACCACCCGGTTACATATTACTGATGTTGGATTTCCTGATCAAATACGGTTTCCTTTTAAAGCATAAAAGAACATAAGGTCCACTTGAGCAATATGGATCTCCCAGTTGGGGAAGGGGGCATCTAGCTCTTTGATAAATCATAGCTTTGCTCTGAAGGTAAAGAGCTTAGTATCCCCTACCAACCTCCACTCTGCTCACTCTACTATCATTCCCACTGATATGTATCCCTCCACCTGGGCTGTCATTAATAAATTCCATCCTGAGGCAGAGCTGTATGCATTAATTCTTTATTGACTTGGGGACACCAAAAAAAAAAAAAAAGAATGGTGGAACTCAAGTAAGTAGAAGGCAGAGAAAGGGGCTTTTCATCCCTTATGTAACCCTACCACCTACAATGTGTGTAGATATTTGTTCAGTGGACCACAGATGACTAATAATTATTCAAATCCTGCTTTCCTTTCCTATTGACTTGCACTGCTTATCTCTTTAATATAAAATACCATACTGGAAGACTCTTCTTTCCCAGACTCCCCCAAAATGCTTAAAAACTAGTACCTGTTGTTTGAGCTCATGCCTCCTTCCACACATGCTCTTAACACATCATAAACTTATTGATGAATACTGGATGAATTAAATGTGGGTACTGTGAAGGTACAAATCTCTAGTTTAATAGTTTTAACTCATATACTCAAATTGCAGACCCCTTAATGGCATTACAGTACTGGTCTAAAGTTAGAAAATGTAAAGAACAATTCTTAGGAAAATTATGAAGAGAATTAATAGCTTGATAAAAGAGGCACAAAAAATATTAAGGAAAATAACACTTGAAAAGCAGAATTGCCTTAGTGGCAAAAGAGGCACAGAAATTCACTGAAGAAAAGAACTCCTTAAAAAGCAGAATAGGCCAAATGGAAAAAAAGAAGTATAAAAGCTCACTGAAAAGAAAATAATTCCTTAAAAATTAGGATTGGGCAACTGGAAGCTAATGACTCCATGGGACATCAAGAAACAACAAAACGGTCAAAATAATGAAAAAAATAGAAGAAAATGTGAACTATCTTCTCAGAAAGACAACTGACCTGGAAAACAGATTGAGGACAGATAATTTAAGAATTATTGGACTAGGCATAGTGGATAGAGCACTGGTCCTGGAGTCAGGAGGACCTGAGTTCAAATCCAGCCTCAGACACAACACTCACTAGCTGTGTGACTCTGGGCAAGTCACTTAACCCCAATTGCCTCATCAAAAAAAAAAAAAAAGATCGAAAGAATTATTGGACTACTGGAAAGCCACGACAAAATAAAAGAGCCTAGTCATTCTATTTCTAGAGATTACAAGGAACACTGCACTGACATCTTAGGTCCAGAGGGTAAAATAGAAATTGAAAGCATCCACCAATCATCTCCTGAAAGAGATCCCAAAATGAAAACTCCCAGGTATATTATAGCTAAATTCTAGAGAGTCAAAGAGAAAATATTGCAAACAGCCAGAAACATCAGATATCAAGGAGCCACAGTGAGGATCACATGAGACTTAGCACATTCCATGTTAAAGGAGGGCTTGGAATATGATATTCCAGAAGGCGAAGAAGCTAAGATTACAACCAAGAATAACGTACTCAACAAAACTGAGTATAATCAATCCTTCGAGGGGAAAATGGATATTTAACAAAATAGAGGACTTTCAAGGATGTCTGATGAAAAGACCAGAGCTGAATAGAAAATCTGATGTTCAAACATAAACCTCAGGAGCAGCATAAATAGGTAAGCATGAAAGAGAATAAGAGACTCAATAAAGTTAAACTTTTTACATTCCTATATGGGAAGATAATATATGTAATTCCTAAGAACTTTATAATTATTAAAGTAGTCAGAAGCAGTCTACATAGATAGAGGGCAATGGGTGTGCATCAATTCTGTTGGGATGATCTCAAAAAAAAAATGAAGGGGTGAGAAAGAGGGATGTACTAGGAGATGGGGGAAGGGAGTGAGAGAATGGGGAAAATTATTTCACATAAAAGAGGTGCACAAGGAAGAGCTTTTATAGTGAAGGGGAGGCAGCAAGCAATCTTTGAACCTCAGTCTCATCAGAATTGGTTCAAAGAGGGAAGTGTGTGTGTGTGTGTGTGTGTGTGTGTATACAGACACACATCCACATGCACTCAGTTGGGTATAATTGATATATTTTCTTGCTGTCCCATTTACTTTCCTACAATCAGCATTTCCATTTCCCAAACCTGTAATTTCCAAGCTGGAGCAAGGGGGAGAGCCTTGGGTCTTGGATCCACAAGAAGATCCAGATGGAAATGGCCCAAGAGATTTCTACACAGGTGAGCGAAGGGAAAGCTTGAGGTGTCTTCTACTCTCTGTTGTCTCAACTTAAAAAATTTTTTTCCATAAAAATTCTTTTTCAATCCAGTGTTAGAAAAATGTAACCCTAATTTATTAAAACAGCTGGGCATAGGCCATTAATGAGCACTGCCATTTCCAAGACCAATCTACCCTTCTTGTCTGTCTGTAGTCTTGGTCCTCCAGGGACACTGCCTGACCAGCCTTGCACATTCTGCCTGTGCTGAGGCTTTTCTTTGCTTCTCCCCATTTGTTTCCCTTACACACTATCTAAAAGAAATATTCAAGCATCACTCAGGACAAGAGGCAGCACAATAGAGCAGATGGTGGCTTTGCCTCAGAGATGGGGGTTTGGGCTCAAGCCCATCTCTGACACATACTGTGACACTGAACAAATCATTTAGCTCCTCGGTGCCCTGAGCAACTCTCCTAAGACTGCAAATTGGGAGTAATTGCCAATCTGCATTGGGTTTTTTCCAAGAGAGATTTTCATGTACTGATTTTTTAAAAAGACATCAATTAAGGAATACTTGACAATAATATTCTGTCTTACAAAGGGGAAGGCACAAAATGATGACAGAATTACTAGGGGTGGAGGAACAAGAGAATACCACTAGGCAGGCTAATGGAGTGCAACATCAGTGGTCTTCAGGGAAGGAGGAAGAAGGGGAGGGTCAGCCACAGCCCCTCAGAAAGACCACCTTCCAGCTAGGTGATCAGCTCTGCTGACTCCCTCCACCCTGGTTGTAGGAGACGTTGGGGTCCTGGCTCCTCCACACAAGAGCTACCCAATGAAGTTGGAAAGGGACGTGGTTTTCTAGAGGAGGGTTAGATTCTGGCTCCTGTGTGTTTTACTGGTTTCCAATTTCTAGTGTCACAGACGGGGAAGTGTTGGGGACCAATGAGGATTGCACGGGAAGGGACCTAAGCAATCATACAATCTCTTATCGGTCCATTTCTCTGCATGCCTTATTCCTCCTAAACTGATTCTGTTATCACCTTCATCTCAAGTCACCCCAGCCCTCGGTACTCTTGTAGTGCTCATGCTCTGGCTTCACCCTCCTCCCTTCCCAAACTCTAATTCATCCATCACACAACTGCCATTCCTAAAGCGTTAAGTCTGACCATGTCACTCCCCTGCTCAGTAAAGCTCGGTATGTCCCTATATGATCAAACCCAAATGCTTTTGTTTGGCATCCAAAGTTCTTTACAACATGGCTCCAACTTTCCTATGTCATTATAAATTATGCCTTTGCATGCTCTGGTCTCCCTGGGGCTCCTAACACGATGTTCCATCTCCCATCTTCATGCTTTTACCCAGGCTGTTTCCAACGCCTGGGATGCACTCCTTCCTCGCATCTTTCCTTTAACATGCACTCAAACATCACCCCTGCATGAGGCCTTTCCCAGCTCCCCCGGATAGAAATGAACCTTATGGTTAGTAAATGTGTTCATGTCTCCCTCCTAGAGAAGATAAACTCCCAGAGATCTAAGACTGCCTCATTCTGCAAGGTCTGTGGCTCACATTAAGTTCTTAACAAATGTTTGTTGACTGATATGCTACAACTTTTTCTTTTAGGGCAACACAATTACAAAGGGCAGGGGTCACACTTAGTGAGAAAAGCTAGTCAGTCTGCCCGGGATTATCCATCCGGAGAAAACCTGCACAGAAACTGGAACAGAACTGAAGAGACACTGACTGTGCAGATTCGGGAGCTTCCCAGGCATCAACAGCATGGAGCCAGCCGGAGAGGTAATCAAGAAGAGTACAAGTACACAAAGTGAGGTGTTGAAAAGTGCCCTGAAATGTGTAATAACAAAGTGCAAAGTGCTCCTTTTGGGATCTAGAGAAAAATAAAGAATAATATACAAAGTATACTTTGTACACTTAGTGTATGGTGCACTGCCATACTAATAATTTAAGAGAAGGAACCCTAGGAAGCCATCAGAATTCATTTTCCTAGTTTTTCAGTTATTTGGTATGACAGGAACAGCAACTGATGTACTCAATGCATCACTCATAGTATGTATTCACTTGCTGAACTATGCATGGGGCCAATTATTTATTGTGAGGCACCAGTCATGTGGATCCCATATATCCTAAATGGGAAGTTAATAGTTGCAATTTTGTGTCATCTAATAAATAGTTTTCTTTTATCTGCTCTAGCTCACCTCTTTCTAGGTATTCTTGTTGGATATGCAATAGACTGATGTGGCATCATTTTTATCCAGGAAGAATTATTTGCTTGATCGTTGGTACAACCAGCTCTTAAGGAATGGCTGATTCAGGACCCCTGATGTTCTTCCAATTCTCTACCCCTGCCTCAACCCCAGCTAAGTGTTTTTCCCATCCACCACCATGGGGTTTTGGGCTTATGTAAAATGGATAGGACACAGTGAGATGAGGAGAGTTAAGCTATTCAGATCATGGGAATGGTGAAATCTCAGAGCATATTTTAAAAAATAATCTTACTGAAGGTGTCCCCAATCCTTTTTTTTTTTTTTTTTTTTTTGGTGAGGCAGTTGGGGTTAAGTGACTTGCCCAGAGTCACACATTTAGTGAATGTTGTGTCTGAAGCTGGATTTGAACTCAGGTCCTCCTGACTTCAGGACCGGTGCTCTATCCACTGCATCACCCAGCTGCCCACCCCAATCCTTTCTAAAAAAACCTCAGAACAACAGGAGGGAGAAGGCTGACAGCATTGTCCCTTCAGGTAGTCTATATTCCTGCCAAACTGGACTCCTGCTGCTGTGCTCAATGCCTGGAATGTGCTCCCCTGTTCTTCGTCTTTATTTGGAGTCAGAGGATCCAAGTTTGAATTTGACCAGAATGACCTTAGACAAGTTACTTAAACTCTCTTGGACCCATTTTCTTAACCATAAGATGAGGCAGCATGTCAATGGGCAGAGGTTAGGTCTCTGAAACAGGCAGGCAGTCAATAAGCATTTATTAAGCACCTACTATGAGCCAGGTACTATATTAAGCATTTTCAGCAAGATTTATAAACAGGAAGACCCAAGTTCAAGTTGTGCCTGACATGTACTGGTTGTGTGACCTTAAACAACTTCCTCTCTGCCCCCAGGCAATCGTCTTAGCCTGTGGCAGAGCAGGTGCCAACTTGCATTGGTAGGAGCTCCCTAGAGCAATGAACTCATAGGTCAGGTTAAAAAAAATAAAAAGGAAGCGTGGGCAGATAGGTGGCACAGTGGATAGAGCACCATCCCTGAAGTCAGGAGGACATGAGTTCAAATCCGGCCTCAGACACATGATACTTGCTAGCTGTGTGACCCTGGGCAAGTCACTTAACCCCAATTGCCTTGCCAGCAAAAAAAAGGGGGGGGGGAGTGAAGAGGTTCAACTACATGACCTCTGAGGTCCCTTGAGTCCTAAATCTTTAATAATCCTATGAACACGTTCTCCACTTGAATACTGTTTCATGAATCAATGAACAAGCATTTATTAAGTGCCTCTTATGTGCTAGGCATCAGGGATACAGAAATAAAACAGTTCCTGCTGTCAAGGAGCTTACATTCTGGGGAGTGGGGGGACTGGAAAAGTATATACAAAGTAATATAGGAACTGGACCTTTGCTTTCTTTTATCAAGAACTTCTAGATAAGGAAACTCACTCTTACTAATCCAGGTCCATCTTCTCTGCCACTCACAGTCCTAGTAATCTGTTTGGGGTACTGAGAAGGTAAGTGACTTGCCCAGGGTCACTCCTACTTGAATCCAGGTCTCCCTAGTCCTGAGGCCAGCCCTGTAGTCACTAAACCAGGCTGCCCCTGGCACACAGTGGGCACAAGCCAATCTGGAGTCGAGGAAGGGCGCAGCCTGTCCTCCGAGCCCTGGCAGCTTGGGCCCAGCCGTGGGCGCTCAGGGTCGAGAAGCCCAGTCTTCGTGGCTCTGTCTGTCCAAACCCACCTTGATTCCTAACGGCCTTTTTTCTCGAGGCATCACCATCCTTCTAGTTAACACTCGTGTCATCTTTGACTTCTTAATAACGCTGAGATTCTCTCTAAATATCCGGTCAGTTGCCAAGTCATGTTGATCCCCAATTCTTATCTCCTGTCAGCATCTTTCTGTCCACTCACGCAGCCAGCGCCCAAGTTCACGCTCACCTCTTGCAATACCTTCCTTGGTGGTCTCAATGTCTTAAGTTTCTCCCTCCGCCAATCCACCCTCAACAGAGATGCCAAGCTGAGAGTCCTAAAACACAGGTCTGACAACACAACTTCCTTTCTCAAAAAATTTTAGTTGCTCCTTATTTCCTTGAGGATAAAATACAATCTACCTTGTTGGGCATTTAAAGCTCTTCACAATTTGGCTCCAATCTATCTTTACAGATTTATTTCCCATTACTCCTCTTCCCAAATTTTATATTCCAGTCAAAAAGGACTATTTGTCATTCCCTCCAAACAATGGTATGCTGATCAAAGACCAACCAACTTGCCTGGGAAAAACATAACAACAAAAACAGAACTGTACTGCCGACACACATTTTTCATTAACATTTTCTCCATTTATTTTCTTAAGTCTAAGCAATCATCAGAGTCTTGATTTGTAGTGTTTGCTGATTTCCCAAGTGCATGTGCTCACACTGAAAATTTAACATCAAGAGAGCAGTTCTAGTGGGCTGTAGCACAGCCCTGTCTTCACTAACAGTCTCTGTCCTCCATACCTTTTACATAGGTTGTGCCCTACACCAGCTCTCATTTCTCATTTTCACCTCCTGGATTCTCCAGCTCCATTCAGGGCTCTGCTCAAGTGTTATCACCTCCAAGCAGCTATTAGCAATACCCCTGCTGAAATGACTTCATGTTCACCTCGTATGATTTAAAATGTACTTATCTGTGTATGTGTTCTTTTCCCCAAATAAATCAACAAGTACCTAAAGTGCTTAATAAAAAGGAATTAAGTAGCTCATCTCAAATGATCCTGCCACCTCAAAGCCAAACAAAGGGAAAGCCTCAAACAGAATCAAAAGGAACCATAGGCATTCCCAACCTCAAATCCACCAATTTGAATGTCACCTCCAAAGACTCAGATCACGACCTATCCACGCCTGCTCATGCCATGGGGTCCTTGTCCATGTTCTCTCATATTTGCCACGGGAAGTCCACTTGACAATTCCTTGCTGTCTCTTGACATCATGAGGGTATCAGTGGAGTACTCAGGCTGTTCACCTGACAGCTTTTGCTCTCACCATGTGACAGCCTCATGCTTTTTCCTGTCATGTATTTCCCTGATGACATCCATTACTTCTGTCTTCAAAGTTCTTATTATTTCTTACAATATGCACCTCTTCGATGCAGTTGATGGACTGCCTGTCTTCAATCCCTGTGGAGATGTTCTCATAGAAGTTTTAAAGGGACAGGGAGCAGACCTGTAATTTCATTGGTAGAGGGAACTCACTGGTGAGGAAACTATCTACCAATGTAGCATAAGCTGCGCCTTCGCTCAACTTACTAATGAAGGAAAAAGCATTTATTTAGCTCGTACTCTGCACAAAGCATATGAAGTCTTAAGAGAGTTGCCTAGAGAAAGGTGTAAGTGACTTGCTCAGGTCACACAGCCAGTTTGTGTCAGAGGCAGGCAGGTCTTACTAGCTCTGAGGCCACCCACTACTCCTTGCTGCCTCTATATAAACGTTTTATATTGATGACAAAGTAGGAATAAAAACGAACATTTGTTAATGCTTTGTCACCTTTCCTCAATATTACTTTAATGCTGACAATCGTGTCACTTCCAGAATAGATCTTCGCTATGTACACTGGATTAAACCTGGATGCCTGTCCCACTGCTGCTGTCATTGGTGCTATTTCTACCTCCTCTGTAAGCACATGCAGGTCCAGGATGTTCTGGAGTCCATGTACAGTGGCTCTATCGTGCTTGACGGGGAAGTTATAAAAATCATCGTCAATCCTTCCCCAGCTTTTGGCCCTGCTTGTCCTCCCATTCTCATCCTTTAAGCCTTCAAGATAACCCCAATTAGGTCTCCTTCCTAAGCTTATTTTTTAAGAGGGTGGTTTTACTCTCCACTGCTTATTTTTGCTTTATGACATGATACTCCTCATAATCTTCCACCATCCCTCTTTGGAAGAATCTACAAATTTATTTTCCAACCCGGTGTTGCCTTCGACAGCCATCTCTCTGCCTGGCAAGAAGGTTGTGCTACTGATGGAGACGCTCTTTAGGTCTCTGTTACATAAACTGTTTTACAGTCAGTTATGATTCTTATTAAAATTGTCACAATAATGTCATTCCTATTTATTTGTCATGATCAATAACTGTTAATTACATGTCATATTTTCCTAATTAACACTTTTTCTTCCATGTTTCTGCTAATTCTGATCTTTGCTCTAACAAGTCAGTGGTATGCTTGTCCACAAATCCCCAATTCAGGGCTAATTCTCATATCAATACAAAGTCATTTCAGATATCATTTTTTTTGTGTGATGTTACTCAGTGCTTGTCATATTCATCACCTCCTGGTTCCTTTTATAAGTTTTCAAAGAAGGTATTCAGGATAGAGGTGTAAGGCTTCTGTATAATCTGCAAGTCTTTTTCCTTTCTCATTCCTTATTCCATATTCGTGCAGGAATTAGGAGGCCAAAGACCTACACTGACTAAATGTCCTTAGTGCCCAACAAGTTCAAACCACCAACTGTTTAGCTATCCTAGTTGGAACCAAATTTTTTAATCCCCAAATAGCAAACTATGGCTTCGGCATTCTCATCCACATAACATAAAAGCAAAAATCAACAAATAGGATATTGTTAACATTAAACTTTTCACAATGGAGAAAGGTCTTTTTGTATAGCATTAGAAAGCTGGATAATTGCAGGGAAGCCATCAGTGTGCTATACTAGTCAGAATATTGGACTTGAAATCGAGATCTGTTCTCACACCTCTGATAGTGTCCATGGACAAGTCACTTAACCTGTAAATCCTTTACAGCTGTCAGTTATTATTAATGTATGGTAGGCTTTCCTAAGCCTTCAGTCTGCCTTTTTTACCTCCTTAAATTTTTTTTTTACTAGTGCTTTTATTTTTATATCATTGTCATTTCCCAAGATCTCTTCCCTCCAAAGAATTCTCCCCTGTGAAAAAGCATAGCTAATTAAAACCAAGGCACTGGTCCTGTACTGACAATGTATGCCTCATTTATTATTCACAAACTCTACTATGAGAGGAATGCTTACCTATGAGTCTTTATGCCTTTCAAAATTGTTTTTACAGTACTGTGGACATTGTATAAATTGTTCTAATTATTTCACTCTGCAGCAGTTCATACAAGTCTCCCTATATATTTTTTTGAATTCTTTATATCTATTTCTTATAGTACATTGCCATATGTTTTCATAACTTTCTGGAATAAAAATCTTCTACCCCATCCAAAGAGAAAAGAAAGACACAGAGATACAATTCTGTTCAGGAGAAAAAAGGCAAAGAGACTAATATGGATACTCAGTTACCTCATGGACCAAGATTATTTTCAAAGATGTGCAAACAAAGGCAGTTAACAGAGGATGAATATACTATAAAAGCATGATATGGTTCCATAAGAATTGCAGTAGCTGTGTTAAATAAAGCTAAGTCAGAATTGGGAGAAAGCAAGCTAAGGACAAAAAGGATTTTTAAAAAATAGCTACGTGGGGTAAAGGTGAAGAAGCACAGAGCTCCTATTTGGGGTGGAAGGGATGATGATAATGTATACTGGACAGAAGGCAGAGATGTTCCACTCTTACGTTTCTTGTTTCCTCTGCTGAGAATGATTATTGGACTGCAAAAGACAGAACAACAAAGGAATCTTCATAGTTTATAAGCCAATGAGTTTGATTTGATTCTAAAATGCTAAAAGAAAAATTAGTAAAAATGGAAGTAGTGATTACCAAGAGCCAGAATGGCTTCATCAAGAACAGGTCAGGCTAGATTCGTGTAATTTCCTTTTTGACCATTACTCAGCCTGATAAGAAGTGAAATAAGGAGGTGGGTAGAGAGCTGGCCCCCAAACCAGGAAGACACAGGGTCAGTCCCGCCTCTAACACATACAGGCCATGTGACTTTGGGCTAGTCTCTGAACTTCTCAGTCTGAGGCACCTATAGAGGAGTTACAAAGGAGGTGCCAACCTGTATAGGTAGGAGTTTTCTTATCTGGGAACTCCCTCTATCAATGAAATCACAGGTCCAGGTGCTAAATCAGAGTAATGCAGTAAATATGTTACTTCAAAGTACTTGCCAAAGTCTTTCATTTTATCCTCATGGAAAAGATGGAGATGTCCCTTCCCTGACAGTATGATTTCAAGTTTTTCCTCAACCCTAACTCCTCTGTTAAACATTTATTAGACTCCGACTATATTCAGACAAACTGTTATAGAAAAAAATGAGGAATGCAGACGCTTTCTGCTTCCTCCTACACCCCAATCAAGGGAGATCAGGGAAGGATTCATGGAAGAGGCAACATCTAAGCTGATCCTTGAAGAAAAGATCTTTACCGGTGAAGATGAGGAGAGGATGTTCTCTAGGGATAGGGAACAATCAGGGCAGATGCAAGAAGGCATAGATCTACAATGATCAGACCAGTCTGACTAGAACAGAGTTTGAAGGGTAATAGAACAAAGTAAAACTGCAAAGGCAAGCTGAAGTCAGACTATGGAGGACTTCAAATGCCAAGCCAAGGAACTTGTATTTTGCCCTATAAGCAAGAAGTGCACTGAAAGGTATTTCAGCAAGAGTGGCTATCTTCCCATTTGCCTAAAATTCCTTTAACAAGAGACAAAGGCTTAAAATGGAAGTGGCCTAAGACAGGCTTTGCCTGATTTAATGATTTTTTTCCCAGGGCAAATCCTATCAAATTCAACTGTATGCAAATAGAAGCTCCTGTGAGCCTAGCAATCTCATTTTAAATATGTCTTATTTGATTAAGACTAATTGGGTTAGTTTCCCATGTACTTGGATATTAGCTAGGGGGTTTGACAGACAACAGACACAATCCTTCCAGCCACAAAAAGGGCATTTCTCTATTGAAAATTATTAAATTATATTTTTGGTTTATATAAATTTTCTGTGTTTAATATGAATAAAAAATAAAATTCAGTTTCTGGAGATGCAAATTTAAGAACCAGATCTATTCATCAAAATATTCCAAAAACTCTAGCTAGAAACATCTAATCACTTTTACTTATTTCTGACTAGTTATATTCTCTCTCTCAATTATTGCTCTCTTGAAGGGAGTGATTATGCTCATTTCTATGCCATTCCAATTGGTCCATATTAATTTAAACTGGAGACACTTCATTTCCACTGATCTTTGTCCAACTCATCTTTTCACCTTGTTTTTATTATCCATATAATCTCTGCCTTTAAGGAACTTACAATCTAGTTGAGATGAAAACAATGAGTCAGTAAGAAAATAATACAAGACACCATATAATTACTAACTGGAGTTCCTGGCCTGTTTGGTGTAATAGGAAAGAATAGGAGGTGTAAATCTTGGTAAGCTCAGAGTACATGGGGCACACTTCATGGGACTTCTAATAAAAAAAATCAAAGAAAGGGAGAGAGAAGAGGTGAGGGCATTTGGGGAAGCAGCATTAGCAAAGGCTCAGAAGTAGGAATGCGTATAGTATCTGGGGAGGACAGTGAAGAGACTGGACTGGATGGATTGGAGGAATCAGTTTGGGGAAGAGTAGAAGATAAGGGTGGATAGGTTAAGTGAGGCCAGATAGTGGAAGGCCTGCTAACTTGAACTTGGGGTACACAGAGACCAACAATTACATTCAAAAGTTTCTCCCCAGGGTGGATTCTCTGATGTCGGATAAAATTTGAGTTCCGAATAAAGACTTTTCCACATTCCTTACATTCATAAGGTTTCTCTCTAGAATGGAATCTCTGATGATGGCTCAAATCTGAATTCTTGCTGAAGCCTTTCCCACACTCCTTACATTCATTGGATTTCCCCCAAGAGTGGATTCTCTGGTGCCTATTTAAACTTGCTTTCTGTTTAAATGATTTCTCACATTCTTTACATTGATAAAATTTCTCCCCAATGTGAATTCTCTGATGCTGAACAAGGTGTGAGTTCCGAATGAAGCCTTTCCCACACTCCTTACATTCAAAAGGTTTCTCTCCAGTATGTAGTGCCTGATGATGAATAAGCTGTGAGTTCAGACTGAAAGCCTTCCCACATTCTTTACATTCAAAAGGCTTCTCCCCAGTGTGGATTCGCTGATGCCTTACAAAGGTTATTTTTTGAATGAAGGCTTTTCCACATTCCTTACATTGGAAAGGTTTCTCTCCAGTGTGGATTCTCTGATGCTGAATGAGTGTTGAATTAAAGCTAAAGGATTTCCCACATTCCTTACATTCATAGGGTTTCTCTCCAGTGTGAATTCTTTGATGTGCAGTACAATGTGAACTACAACTGAAAGCTTTCCCACATTCTTTGCATTTAAAGGGTTTTTCCCCAGTATGGATTCTCTGATGCTGAACAAGTGTTGAATTAAAGCTGAAGGCTTTTCCACATTCCTTACATTCATAAGGCTTCTCTACAGAGTGAATTCTCTGATGTTGAAAGAAATCTGAACTCTGATAGAAAAGTTTGCCACATTCATCACACTGATAGGATACAGGTCCTCTAGGAACTTTCTGATGCATTGGAAGATGTGAGACTACACTAACATTTTCTCTTAATTTGTTATATGTCCTTCCCATTTCTTCATCTTTAACTGTCATTTTCATGAAATCTCCCTCTTCTCTTCTCATTCCATCTTCTTTGGGATTTCTTTGCTGCTTCTCAAGCTTATCCTTTAGTAAATTAATTCCTTTAAAGTTGCGAACTCGAGGAATATTCACCTGGATTCCTACTGACACCATGTGTGAATTTCTTCTATCAGATACTTTCTGCTTTGGAGTCAAAGCTTCATTCTTAGTCCTGGTCTCACCATCTGGGAGAAGAAAATATGGACATCATCTGTTAGTTACCTTGACTGTAGATTATTAAGTATCACATGTGGCTGCACTTAATAATGAACATCATTGTGTATATTAATAGAGAGAATCAGCAACCACTAACCCTAAGAATAGGCCAAAAGGAAAACAGGAAAATAAAGGAGTGGGCCTCATTAGAGATGGGAAGGGATAGAGAATGTTAGGAGAGGTACAGAAGTAACAGAGTAACACCAACTGACAATGTTGAAGGGACATAAAATACAAAGCAAAGTTCCTGCCCTCAAGTAACTTACAATCAATTTGGTACATTAGGTCCAACACATACAAGTTAGGAAAACACAGTAACAGAAAAGAGAACATGGATCAGTTTCATTATCCCACAGTAGCTTAGCTATGTGAAAGGCTTGAAAGGAAGCCAGGTTTATTCCAGCGGAATTCTGAGGTTAAAGGTCCTAGACTAATTTGGTTGATGTGATTTGCCTCCTTGAGGTTAGATTTCTAGAATGATTTTCTTCTTAATTGTCAGATTTATTGGAGAGTTTTTAAAGGAAACTTTTTTGGGAAAACTTTACTTATGGAAGACTTACTTGTATCTTCACTTACCATTACAGGTGCTCTGCAAACCCTCTTTGTTCAAACACTCCTGAACATTAACACCCCCTGATTCTTCTTGTTCCAGCTGAGAGATCACAGCAGGTTTCAGAAATGGACACCCTGCCCAAGGCCAAAAGACAAACAAGACCTTATTGGATGCTTGTAGGCTGTAGAGCTGAAAGGGACCTTACAGATCACTTAATCCAAACTCCTCATTCTAAAAGTGAGGAAGTTGCATCATAGAGACACTAAATAATTTACTCAAGGTCACAGTAAAAGAGCCAGGATTTGAACTCAGATGTTTTGACTTCAAGTCCAGGGTTCTGGTTCAATAATCTCAACTACAGTATAAGAAAGAGTAGAATTCAGTAAAGAAATATAAATTATGGGAAAGATGAGGCGATTCACCTTCACAAGCAAGCATGGTAAATAATAGAAATTGAGTAGAGATGTTAACAGGATAAGGGAAGTAAAGGTTTATGATTGTAAAACAAAAAGTAGAAAACAAAAATGTGGAACATAGCAGTCCCATTACTCCACATTATACTGGGTTAAAGGATCACATGCTTTGTTAATACAAAGACATAGGCAGAGCAGGGGAGGAAACGGTAGGCTCTTTGTGCACTCACCTGTATAACAAGTGCCCTCTCTGTCTAGTGGTCCCTGTGGATCCAGGACCCAGGGATCTCCTCCTTGCTCTAGCTGGGAGATTACAGCAGGTTTAGGAAATAGAAATGCTGCTTGAAGGGAAGAAAAGGGGACAAGATGGTGAATGATATCATACAGAGTTATCCCTGAATCTGCAGAAGGAAGACGGGAAAAGAAGGGAAATAACATAGGGAGGCCACAAGGAAGCCTAGCCGACCCAGGAAAAAGGGCTTAGGACTATGCTCCTAATATTGTGGAGTAGGTTGTGCTATTTGAGATTTTGCTTAAGGGGAATACTTAGGATTTTGGCCTCTCCTGAAAACAGAAAATTCTCACACTGGGCAAGTGTGCATCAGGGTCCAGGAGAGATTGTTTGATTCAAAAGAAAGAAGTCAGGATCTCTTCCAGACAGCTCGGAAGACGGGGAAGGTGAGGATTTTGGTTGGTATTGGGATGTTGCTCATTTGAAATTAACTTTGAATAGATCACTGGGAAAATTCACTAGAGAAGCAGCAAAAAAGTCTCAATTGAGAGCCAAAGGGTCCTTGTCCAGAAAATAATTGAAGTTAGAGGATATGATTCTTGAGACTCTAGTTAACCTGAATATTAACAAAAACCTTAAAACCTCTAACTAGAAAGCCAAGAAAACCTAAAGGGCAAATAATGTATCTAGGCAAAACAGAAGTACTTACCCAGGGAGATCAGAGTTCCATAATTCTCCAGCATCACATCTCTGTAGAGGGCCCTCTGAGCTGGGGCCAGGCTTTCCCATTCCTTCTGAGTAAAGTACACAGCCACATCCTCAAATGTCACCAATTCCTGCAACAAGATGATCCTGCTGTTTCTGAGACAATTCTAACACTCAGTTCCAGCGAGGAAGCCGGGGTGGGGAGAGTTAGCACTGTGTTGTCTTGGGAGAGATGACATGCTGGTATATATAACTCTGAGTGATTATGGGAGATGAGCGCAGAGCAGGGGAAGGAAAAACAGAAAGGATACTCACAGAGGAGGACTCAGTAAGTGTTCCCATTCAAACAGGCAATTTGTACTTTAATTTATCACCAGAGGAACTTCCATAGGCTTGCACATTTCTCACAGACATCATATTTAGAGATTTAGAGTTGGGATCAGGCTATGTGTACAAGGGAATTTGGGCACAATCCATTCATCTGTATTTATATTTTTTATTCTGTGTACCAGATCTACTTCCCCTTCTTAAACATGTTAAATATGCTACCACTTCTTTCCAGATTGCTTTCATTCCTTTCTCCACATCTACCATTCTGGGAACAATCCTTTGGGCCCAGCTACCTCCACCCAAAACTCATTTTCATATAGTCCAGATTTAACCCCTTCTGACTGTGCCCATCAGAACCCCAATTCCTTGGTGGGTAAAGTCCTTTGGATACAGCATGTAACCCCATGACATAATTTTTCATGTTGCCCCTTCTTGTAGGACATAAATTTTACCACTTCCCCCAGTCCAATGAGAGAGAGGGGCTTTTTCATCAATCCCCAATGCTACTGAAAGTTTGTAAAAGTACCAATCTATTCCTACTTATCAAAGTCTATGCTATCTACATCTCTCATTTTCTCTAAATCATCGCTGGTATTATTTATTACTTCCCAGGACCCATCTTCACTCCTGAGTAGAAAAAACATTCCTCCTCTTCAGCATTATTCTCAAAACAGGACTTGTCTTTTTCTTTCATCTATAGTCTGTCCCTTCCTTTAGGCTCCTTCCTATATGACTTCAAACATTAACAGGAGTCAGTATAGTATAGCAGAAATAACACTGAAATTGGAGTCAGATGACCTGGGTTTTAATTCTAGCTCTTCTCCTTATCAGCTAGACCATGGACAAATCACTTCATTTCAACCCTAGAAAATATTATCACTTCTTTCCCTTCCACTCCTTTCTTAACCTTCTACCCCTTTACTGAAATTTCTTCTTCACAAGGGAACCAAGAAGCTCGTTTAGCCAAATCCAAAAGATCTAGTCTTCAGAATTCTGATCTTGTTCAGAATTTGATATGGTTAGTTAAAACTATTCTTAAAACTCTCTCCAAGTTTCCACCTTGCTCCAAAACCATCAGTGGATTCCCTCTGCCTACCAAATAAAAGGCAAACTCAGTCTGCTATTTAAGACCTCTGCTATATGGCTCCAACCAGCTCTTCCAGCCATAGTTCATGGTATTCCCCTTATCCCACTCTGTTCGAGCTCCTGACTGTTTCCTAGACTCATCTTGCCTTCTGTTTTTGCACATACCATCTCCCATGCTTAGAACTGACTGTTTTCCTAAATGGTTTTCTTACCTCAGCCCCTTCTCCCTTTAATCAATACTGTTTGTTCATGTTCTTCTCCTCAAAAACTTTAATAGTTTCCTGTGGCCTTCAGAATCCAGTCCAAAATCTTTAGCCTGGCATTCAAGGCTTTCCATAACCAACTGCCTTCCTAACTGGCCATCTCTCACAACATTTCCCTCTGAAAATACTCCAGCCCAACTGGAATACTCACTGTCCTCTGTTTGTGTCTTATGCTGTTCCATAATTTTTTATTCTTTCCTAATGTCCTTACCCTCTTCCCCATCTGTGCCTGTTGAAATACTACCTATCTTTCAAGACCACATAGTGAGGCACAGGGCAGGGATGCTGAGCATCTATAGAAGCAGTGATTAAATGGAGGGATGTTCCGGTGATCTCAGCAGGAAGCTGATTTTCTTTTTTTTTCTTTTGGCTAGGCAATGGGGTTAAGTGACTTGCCCAAGGTCACACAGCTAGTAAATGTTATGTGTCTGAGGAGGGATTTGAATTCAGGTCCTCCTGAATCCAGGGCTAGTGCTCTATCCACTGCGCCACCTAGCTGTAACCCCAGGAAGCTGATTTTCTTACATGGAGCAGCAATTCATTTATCAAGGAACTGTAAGCATGAGAGCAAATGATGAATTATCTCTACTTAGAAATAATGGTTTATACTTAGTTTAACTTTTGTTAATAATGTCTTCTTTTTTTATTTTTAAAAATTTTTATCTATTTTCTTTTTAATTTATGGAATAAAACAAGAATTTCCATAACATGGTATAATAAAAAAATATGACTGTACATGACCCTGCAAAGCTATTATGTACAACTTTTAAAATATATAATAAAGTTATCATGTAAATTTTTTCCCCTTTCTTTGACTGTTCCCAAAATGGTAGATTTGGAGAAAGGAATGAAAGCAATTTGGGAAGGAAAAAACTTCTTTCTCCAATTTGTGTTTGCTCTGTGCAGCTTTATGTGTAAAGTTATTCACTCAGAGGTAACAGATGAAAAAACTCACTCTTTTTAGATTCAGAAAGTCTGAATCAGGGCTGCTCTGCTAGTAATTAGCTGTGTGGACTCTGACAAATCATAAACTCTCTAAACCCAAGTTTACTCATCTGTAAAATGAAGATGATAATACCTGACTTACCTAGCCTTTGGACTACTATCTTTGATTCTTCTTCTGTTTGTCTGACCCCTCTTTGGTCTTTGCTGAAGCATCATCCATACAATGCCCTCAAACTCTGGGCATATTCCAAGGCTCCTTCCTTGACCCTCTCTTTTCTCTCATTATGCTCTCTCAGGTCATAACTTCATCAGCTCCTATAGGTTAAATTATTATATCTATACAGATGACTTGAAGATATTTATATATATGTATGTATGTATGTATGTGTATATATATGTGTGTGTATGTATTATATATATATATGTGTATATATATATGTTTGTATATAGTCTCTCCTCATGCATCCAGCTGTGCACCTCCAACTTCTAATGGTCATTTGGAGCTGGACGTCCCTGAGGCATCTCAAATTTAACCCACCACACTTCCAAACTTCTTTGAAGGTCACCACTATCTTTTAGTCCCCCAGATTGATAACCCAGGTGTGACACTCACCCCCTCACTCTCTCTAACCCCACGGAACCACTTAGTTGCCAAGTTTTGTTGATTCTGCCTTCACAACACCTCTCCCATCCTCCTCTTTCTCCAGGCTCACACAACTATCACCCCAGTTCAGGCCACTAACACCTCTCACCTGGCCTACTGCAATGGTCTCCTAATTGGTATTCCTGCCTCAAGTCTCTACCCCATCCAGTCTATTCACCACTCAGTTGCCAAAGAGCTAAAGCACAGGTCTGACCGCGTCACTCCCTCATTCAAACTTCAACGGCTCTCTGTTGCCCCCCGGCTCAAATAAAGCTCCTGTCTGGCTATTAAAGCCCTTCACAGCTTGGTCTCAACCTATCTTTCCGCATTATTCCCTTCCTGTACTCTATAATCCAGCCAAACGGCTTCTCTTGCTGCTCCTCACACACATGACCCTCCATCTCTGGAATCCACGCTTCTGCACCAACGTTCCCCTGGGCCTAGAATGCATTCCAATCACCAAATCTCTGCTCCTTAGAAAGTCTCGTTTTCTTCAAAACTCTGCTCAAGCATCACCTTCCACATGAAGCCTTTCCTAACCCATCTCCAATTTGGCAATTAATGCCTTCCACCCATAAATTTGCCTTGTATTTTGTATATACTAATTTGGGCCTCTCCCCCTATGTTATCTCCCTCAACTGAACGTAAGCTCCTTGAGTTGAGGAAGTGTTTCATCATAGTCCTTGTATTCCCAGAGCCTGGCACAGCACCCACCATATTGTAGACACTTAAATAATAACTGATTTTTGTGGTAACACTCAAATGAGATTTTACATATACTTTATACACAATATTACTAATAGTAATAATGAGTATTAAAGGCTGCTGAGACCTGTATTTACTAAACACCTCAACTCCTCAAATCTAGGAGCTTAAAAGTCAAGTTTAGAATTATTTAAGAATTCTACCAGTGTAAAAAGAAAAAAGCAACAGTGGTAATGACTTATGGTAATGACTCCATTAAAAAAAAAATAAAACATCCCTGAATATTACAATCATGATTCCCTGGCTGCATCTTGGAGTTATCCAGACCATTCTGCTGTGTAAGCTAGTTGATACAGGCCAGGCTTTTCAATCATTTCATCATTCACTCAATAAATATTTGGACACCTTGTATTATCCAGGAACTGTTCTACTGATATGCTTATTCAACAGCAGAGCTACTCCCTTCAAATCATCAAATTACACTCAGGCATGAAGATGAATGTCCCAATTCAGACAATCTACGTATTTTTCATATTCAGTTCATGCCTCATTCCAATCTATCAGCTATAGGATATTAACCTTTACTTTCGATTTCCAGGGACAATTTGTATTCTAATTGGGCCTATGCTCTCTGGCCACATACACCTCTCAGCTTTCGTATGTGTACTCTCCAAGAGTAAGCTAGGTGACTAGGGAAACAGCTCCAATTCAAGTATAGGACTCATCAGTAAGTATGTCCATGGACCTTGTACCAATTTATCTGAAATCTGGTCTATTTATAGAAGGACAAAAGTAAATTATCGCTCACCTGGGGTTCAGCTAGCAGATTTATAGCAGTCATCATGGGACCTTTTGTGTTTACTCCCCTCTCAAGGAAGGGCAAGAAGAACTTCAGGATCTGATGGAGGAAAGGAGAAAGAACCATGAGTAAAATCAATTCTACAATACAGCTTATCCACACGGTAACCTATACCCTACCTATGGGCAATAACCGATTTTTTCTGAAACTAGTATGTAAAATATATTTGTGTGTTTCCCACGCCATGGCACAATCCTAGGAACAATGGGTTGAGACAGCTGGTAGATATAGGAATGGCCCAGGATGAAGAGAAAAAGCCAAGACCATTCCACCTAACATTCAAGGACTTCCACAACCACTTGTCTGGCTTTCACTCATACTATTCCTCTCTATGAAATAACAAAAAATGAAACAGAAACAGTCCTTGCCTTCAAGGAAATTATATTCTACTGGGAGAAACAAAATCTATACAATATAAATACAATGTAATTCCCAGGAAGGAAGGAACTAGATAGGACTCACGTTGGAGGCAATTTGAGCTGGGCCTTGGATTCTTGAAGGCAAAGGTGAGAAGGGAGCCCTTCCCTCCCCATGCATTCCAGACACAGGGTATGGCCAGTGCAAAGGAGATAAAATGTTGGGTCTCATTTGTAAAATGAGAGGGTTAGACTTGATGACTTCTTAAGTTAGTCATTCAGAACCATGAAGGATCCCAGAGAGAAGGTGTTCTGGAGAGAGTGATTTGGTGTTAAATACTGGAGAAAGGTCAAGAAGGATGAGGAAGGAGAAAAGGAATCAGTTGACAATTTAACAGTTCTAAGATCACAGATTTGGAACAAGAGGGGTCTTTAGAGGCATATGGTGTTGTTCAGTCATGCTCAATTCTTCATGACCCCATTTGAGGTTTTCTTGGCAAAGATACTGGAGTGATTTGCCATTTCCTTCTCCATCTCATTTTACAGATGAGGAGACTGAGGCAAACAGGGGTAAGTGACTTGCCCAGGGTCACACAGTAAGTATCTGAGGCCAGATTTGAACTCAGGAAGATGAGTCTTCCTGATTCCAAGCCCAGTGCTCTACACACTGAGCCACCTAGCTGCCCCTTAGAGGCACATAATAGGGGCTTAATAAATGTTGGTTGAATGACTGATTTAAGAGGTCATCAAGTCTAATCCTCTCATTTTACAAATGAAACCCAAAAAGGTTATAAGGGATTTTCCCAAGATCACTTGGGTTTTAAGTAACAGCCAGGATTCAATCAAACCAAGGTCTTGTGACCCCCAAATTCATAAATTGTCTCCATTGCACAGAATTCAGATAAATCTACTTGAGAAGCCAATTTAATTAATCAACAATCAATTAAGCAGTATTTATTAAGCATGTTCTAGATGCTAGGCAGTGAAGGATACAAGCACAAAGAACAAAACAATCCCCACCAGCCTGGATAATTCTGCCAGGCCGCTCCACAGGGATCTCCAGAAGGCACAGTGGAGCTGTCCTTCACCTGGGGTGCTGCTACCAGAGCAGGGAACCTGTCCCCAAAGCGTGACATCACTCCCTACACCACCCAGGGGCAGGTGCGGGATGAAGCCAAAGGAGGGGTGTCCCCCTTCCGGGCCGCTCCTCCTCCTCCCCCGAAACTAGGAATCAGCTAGGGGGTGGAGAGGGGAAGAGGGGGGGGAGGGGAAGGAGAGGGGGGGAGGGCAGGTTACCAGCTCCTCCCGGCAGCCCCCGGAACAGCTCCTCCCCTTCTCGGTCCTGTCCGGTCTCGTCTAGTCGGGGGCCCCACGGGGGTCAGGCGGCGGCTCCTCGGCTCCTCCCCCGACCCGCGGTCGCCCTGGACGCACTCACCGAGATCGAACGTCAGTCCCGGAGGCAGGGAGACGGACGCCTCGCTGCTCGGAGGGGCGCAGCCCCAGCTCTCCTCCCAGACCCCTGGTTCCCCAGCAGCTAGGTACGACGATGGCGAGAACGGAAGTGCGTCACCAGGCAGCGGTGGGCTCCCTCCCACGGTGTGCCCTCGCTGGGAAAGGACAAAAGGGCTTTTGGAAGGTCGGGAATTAGCTGAGCTACTCCTTCAGAGCCCGCGGAGGCCGAGAGAGGACCCCTAAGCAAGATGTCCTGGCAGGGGAGTGGAAGATTGGCTTCGGAAAGGGGAGAGTTGTCCCATTGGATGGGACGATCGGGGGCGGGGCTAGTCTGGGCAATGACTAGCCGAGTTTGTGGAAAGGGCGGAAATGACCGCAGAAAACATCAGTGTTCCACGTGGTTCCGCCCTCGGTTTCATTGCCCTCGAGGCTTTCTTGACAGCTTAGAAACTGTTGCAGCTTGAAAGAATCTTCGAGATCATCTGGTTCAGCGCTTATATTA
The DNA here is from genome assembly GCF_900497805.2 of Vombatus ursinus. NCBI lineage: Eukaryota > Metazoa > Chordata > Mammalia > Diprotodontia > Vombatidae > Vombatus > Vombatus ursinus. Next base: position 26,845,863 of record NW_020954598.1, on the reverse strand, counting down.
CTTCCTTTCACATTTTAGTGTTGCAGCCAAATAGGACTACTTTCTACTCCCTAATATGTACTGAATTTTTGCCTCAGTGCACACTATTCCCTATTCTGGAATATCATCCATTCAGTAAAGCAATTCAACAAGCATTTACTAAGCACCTGTAGTATACAACGTGCTCTGTTCTATGTGTTTGGATACAACGTTAAAACGGAAAAACTGGTCACCATCCTTCAGGAACTTCTATTTTACTCGGGGAGGGATAAATTAACACCAAGTAAATTCGAGGAGGGCTAGAACACTAACAAGTTGGGAGACCAAAGCAGGTTTTGAGTAAAAGGTGATTAGAGATCATCTTTAGCTGATTCTTAATGAAAGCTAAACATTCTAAGAGGAAGAGGGAGTCCATTGCAGACATAGGTTTAGCCTGTGGTTTTAAGGCTTGGAGGCTGGAGATGAAATGCTGGGTTTGAAGAATAGCAGGTAGGCAGGTGTGGCCTAATATAGTCTGTTGAGGGAAGTAACGTGAAATAAATCTGGAATGGCCGTCTAGAGTAGTCAAAAAGAGATTGAATCTTTCTTGACCTCTGCAGCTTTTGACTCTCTTCTCTCTAGGTTTTCATGCTGCTATGCTCTGTTAGTTCTTGTCCTACCTGTCTGACCTCCCCTTCTCAGTGTCCTTTGCTAAATCTATATCCAGGACATACCTTCTCACTATAGGTGTTTCTAGGGTTCTGTCCTGGGTCCTTTTCTCTACTTGCTCTATACCAGGGTTGGGGAACCTGTGGTTTCGAGGCCACATGTGGTCCTCTAGGTCCTCAAGTGCTGCCCTTTAACTGAATCCAAACTTCACAGAACAAATCCCCTTAATAAAAGCATTTGTTCTGTAAAACTTGGACTTAGTCAGAAGGCTGCACCCAAGGACCTAGAAGGCTACATGTGGCCTCGAGGCCACAGGTTCCCCATTCCTGCTCTATATTGTTTCACTTGGTGATCTCATCAGGCCCCATGGATTCAAATTATCATCTCTATGCTGATGATTCTCAAATCTAGTCAGAGGTTAGAGATTAGATCTAAACTCTCTGCTGACCTCTGGTCTCTCATCTCCAATTGCCAGCTAGACAGCTTGAACCATACATCTTGTGTTGTTGTTCAGTTGTTTCAGTTATGTCTGACTCTTTGTGACCTCATTTGAGGTTTTCTTGTTAAAGATACTGAAGTGGTTTGCCATTTCCTTCTCTGGCTCATTTCACAAATGGGGAAACTGAAGCAGAATTAAATGACTTGCCCAAGGTCACCCTAGTAAACTAGTGTCTGAGCCAGATTTGAACTCAGGTCTTCCTGACTGCAGGCCCAGTGCTGTATTCATTGCACCTGCTAACTGTCTTGAAGACATCTTAAACTCAATATGCCCAAAAGTAAACTCATCTTTTCTCCCTAATCCTCTCATCTTACTAACCTATTACTGTTGAGGGTACCACCATTCTTAACTAGTCACCCAGGCTTGCAACCTAGGTGCTATCCTAGACTTCTCACTAGCTCTGACCCTCCCATATCCAATCAGTTGCTAAGGCCTATCAATTTTACTTTTGTAACATGTCTTAAGTTTGCCCTCTTCATTCCTCTGACACCATCTCCACCCTGCTGCAGGCATTTTCATCACCTCACACCTGGACTATTGAAATAGCCTGCTGATTCTGCAGATTTGCCTGTCACAAGTGTTTCCGCACTTCAGTCCATCTTCTACAGCTGTCAAAGTAATCTTCCTAAAATACAGGTCTGATCATGTCACATATACCCCCTTCCCACTCAATAAACCCAGTGGCTCCCTGTCACCTCCAAAATCAAATATAAAATCCTCAAGCATTCAAAGCCCTTCTTAACGACCCCTTTCTATGTTTCCAATCTTCTTACACCTTATATTCTCTCACCTCTCCCTATCCCCCACATACTCTGCAATCGGGTGACACTGCCTCTTTGCAGTTTCTCAAACAAGACATTCATTTCCTGCAAGTCCCAATTAAAATCTCAATTTCTGCAGGCAACCTTTTCATGAACCCCCTTAAATTTAGTGCCTTCTCTCTCTTGTTTCCAATTTATCCTTTCTATAGCTTGTCTTACGTAGTTTTTACATGTTGTCTCTTCCATTAGACTGTGAGCTCCTTTTTTTCTTTTTTTTGCCTTTTATTTATTTTTTAAATTTTTTGCTTTTTTGGTGAGGCAGTTGGGGTTAAGTGACTTGCCCAGGGTCACACAGCTAGTAAGTGTGAAGTGTCTGAGGCTGGATTTGAACTCAGGTCCTCCTGACTCCAAGGCCAGAGCTCTATTCACTGTGCCACCTAGCTGCCTCTCTTTTTTTGTCTTTTACTGCATCCCCAGTGTTTAGCACAGTGTCTGGCACACAGGTACTTAATGTTTATATAACTGACTGATGATGGCTTCAGGAACATGATTCTCTAAGTGAAAGTTCTCACAGTGAAAGTTAAGTGCCTATGAGATAGCCAGAGGGAGGAGTGAATAGGATATATCAACGAATTAGGTGTGGAGGGAATACCCACATCAGTGACATATCCAATGAAATAATAACCAATGACTTTTCTATAGAGCTTTAAAATTTACAAAATGCCTTCCTCACACCTTATAAGTAGGTAGAACAAGGATTAATATTCTCATTTTATAGATGGGAAAACTGATGCCCAGAAAGGTTAAATGACTCATCTGGGAAACTGGACTTAAACTGAAAAAAACCCCAATATTTGAGTTTCAGCTCTCTGTAGACTTCAAAGGACCATAGAAATTTGATCAGTTGGTATTGCTATTTTGTTTTACTTCTGAATGTTGCATATACTCCTCATTAGCCTGAAAGTCTCACAAAGCAAGACTGTACCAGTTTTCATCTTTATATTCCAAGTGCTGAGCACAGAGCTTTGAACATACACAGATACTTTCGTCTCACTGACATACATACTGCACCTTCGCAAGGCAGATGCCTGCTCCCCCTCCACCTTGTCATCCTTTGTTCTTTTGCCCATGAGAGCACCTACGTGCCCATGACTCTAAGTGAAGACAACATATGTGAAGTGCCTGGCAAATTTTAGACCTTTATATAAATGTAAGCTCTTATCACATCATTACCGTTCTCATTTTTTGATGGGCTTCAGATAAGAGATGGACTGAGGACAAGTTGCCATCCTGTTATAATGCTTTTACACTAAATGATCTGTAGAATATTGTGTACTTTGCTATAATGCCTGCTTTTTGTAATGAGATAAGAATATTAGGATGTATGCTCATCAGTAGACTTACCAAAAGCATCTTTGGGGACAACTCCAGTAGCTTACAGGATGACAGGGATTACGTGTTCTTCATCTAGCTTCCACAGTTTTAATTTCTTTTACTAGGTCCCTACATTTTGAAAGCATTTCATTCCATGGAGCTTAAAAATTGAGTATTTCCTTTCAACTTTTGTTAAAATGTTATTCATAAATTTCTTATAGATCAACATTGTGTTTGGGCAGTTGTCGGCAACAGTGATCTTTGTAATGGTCCTCCAGTTGCAGTTGTTTATTGAATTCTCAAGGATATTTTGGAGGTATTTGCAATATGGGAATTTGTCATTTGTCAGCTTATGAAGGATAGTGAGTTTCTGGTGTAAAATTCTAGCCACCTTATTGTATAATAAATTTTTGTAATTCCCAGTGGTGAAATGCTGCAACTTCCATCATTTCAGGGTATTATCTGCAGCAATCAATGTGAGGGATCCTTAACCTCTGCAATTTGGGGTGGCAAGTGACCAAATTCTGAATTACTCCTAAAACCTGTTTCTATCATCAAAGCCACATGATTTGGTCATTTGTTTGTCAACATGTTGCCGTGTGAGTACGTGTGGATGTTGCCCTTGGAGTGCCTTTTAAGTCCATTCTTGGGTCACAGCTATTTCATAGTAGGTAGTTTTCAGAGAAAACCACTTTTGGTTACATTCAGCAAATCTAGTGTTGTATATGTGTTGTTAGCCCTTACTGCTTTTAGGTCTGCTCCAAAAGTATTTTTGCAAATTTTTAACCTGTTTATCATGTGCTCTGAGAACACCTATCAATCCTCTTCCTCATTTTTGATGGTGTTACTTTTTCTATTAATACTTGAAGTGATGTGCTCTGAGTTTCATTAATATAGTATGAATTTTTGTTGGAACACCTAGATGATTTTACTGTGTCAAAACTATACATTAAGAATAATGAGTAGGTATTAATTTCTCTAAAATTTTTTCCCCCATTAAGCTTTAACCTCAAGATGTAAATCAGTCTCAACACATACAACTTTGGCTTTCACCTTAATAACCTTATACTTAAAATGCCTTGCTTGGAAAAGATCAAGGTATTTAAAAATATTGCCTTTGTCATTGGTTCAGTTTGACCTCTGTATTCAAACTCATAGCCTTAATTTTCTATTTTTCATTGACACACTTGAAAAACTTTACATTTAACGAGTCCAAATGACATTTGATATTATTGGGAAAAGTTTCTATGAGATAGATGATTATTGGGTTTTTTTTTTAATTGGAGCCATATAACATGGTGTCATCCACCTTGTACATATCCACGGCTAGCATTTGAGTAGCCACTGGAGCTCAGTTAATGCTGTTGCCATCTCTGCCCACCACAGTCAAGAGAAACCCTGAGATCTAGATCAGAGGTATGCCTAGGTAAACTAGTCATTGTGGAACTTTTCATTCAGGCAAACATACCAGACAGCGAGGAGCCAGTCTCTTCTCCCTTTTCTCCCAGCTTGAGAGAAACTTACCAGTTCTCTAAAGTGTGTTTACATTTCTGTGCAATTAGTATTGAAAGCTATTATAAAATTATGACTGACTATAGCCAATTTTTGATTTACATTTGATTATTGGGGATGGGAGAAAGGGATAGTGATTGCCACTCTACAGAGAGGGATACTGAGAGAGAAAAAATATGAATTATCTGTTAGAAATTATCAGGATTTTTTTCAGCTAGAAGCTCAAAGTAAATTAAGAGAATCTTACTGATTTATGTTTCATAAATTCTCAAAGCATAGTAAAAGCATGAATCCAGATTTCTCCTGGGCAAAAGGCAAGCTCGGTAGTAGTTACTGTTGTAGAGATATAGTGTAAGGTGCACAAGGCTTTCCCCGTGGTTCTACTTAAATATGCTCAGAGACCCCTCTCACTTCTAGGATGGAGCTGAGGAAGGTGACTAGAAAGTCTCACCTGGTGAAAGGAGAGTGGCTAGAAATGACCAACAATTCCCACATTCCAAAGATAGCAGCAGAGGGAAGATTAAGACTAATCCTTTTCCTGGAGTAGCCCAGCAAAAGCTTTTCATTTTGTACAAATGACCCTCCAAAATAGACAATGCTTTATCATTATGATGGATTTCTTTTGACCACATAGACCAGGAACACTCCACATCCTTATTTGGAGGTTCCCTCTTTCCTCCAATTTGCTTCTCAAGCCCTATATAGTTTTATTAATGGTGAATTATTTTGTGCTTTGTGCAATTGATTCCATCACCTTAATCAGTTGGATTTTGCTTTTTTAAATTAAGGGAATCAAGAATTTCTGATGTTTCTTTTTCAGATTCCATTGCACGTTTTATCTTGTATATATTTTATGTATTTCTTCTGTCTCTGATAGAATTTAAGTCCCTTGAGGGGAGGGACTATTTTGTATTGTTTTGTGTCCCTAGCACATAATAAATGTTTAACAAATGCTTGATTGCTTGTATCCAAATAGTATGTTTCCAGTTTTGTTATGATGTAGAACTGTTGCATAATGAAAATATCATATTTGGTACATTTCATACATATTCATGGCTTGCTCACTTCTTTTCCTTTGTAACATCTCATATTAACTTCAAAATTTCCTTTAAGTCAATGAAGCATATTAGAAAGGTGACTTAAACATAGGCAATGTTTATATCAAGATGAGATTTGCTTAAGTTATTGAACTATATCCATTATAAAGTAATTGAACATTTATTCTGCATGGAATTGGATGGCATGGAATGGTCATTATATTTTTCTATCTATTTTCTTACCAGGTACATTCTTCAGTTACTTCCTAGTAAGCCTCTTATTCAGTGAAACACCTTGGCCCCTCATCATAAACATTACATCCACCAGAGTAGCTACTGTGCATCTCATAATCCAGCCTTCTATAGGAAATTATATACATCTATTGATCAATCCATTTCTTTACTGTTCTTCATATCTATCATGCTCATGTTGTTCTCCATTTTTAGATGTCAAGATTATGTCTACATAAATATGTCTGGCACAAAATAGAAAGTTAGCAACTGTACCAACATAGAATAAAATCAGGACATTCTCATGCCAGAGTAGTTTTTTTCTCCAGTCCCTTAAATTTCATATGCGGTGTTTGTGTATGTACACGTATATAAAAATAGATGAAATTTAACATGAAATCTCACCCTTAAATTCAGAAAATCATCTTTTCAGGTACAAGATAAAGGAGACATTGTTAAATAGTAATTGGCCTAAAAAAATGATCTGGGAGTATGGTTAGTGGACTGCAAGCTCAATATGTGATATGGCAGCCCAAAGTTAATGCAATCTTAGGTTGCAATAAGATGGATATCCAGAAATGTCCTAACACTACCAATCTGCCCGGGACACATAATGTCTCAAGTACTGGGGACCACATTTTAAAATGGGTCTCGGTGAGCTAGAGGCCATCCAGAAGAATGGTCAAGATGATAGAACTAGAAACCATGCCATATGACAGAACAGTTGATATTCTGCAGTATCTGAAGAACTGCTGTATGTCAGAGGGATGACAGAATTGACTAGTAACAGCAGCAGAGAGGTAGATTTAGGTGTGATAATAAGGAAAAACTTCTTAACAATTAAGAGCTATCCAAAGTAGAATACTGCCTTGAACGTAGTGGGTTCTTATTTAGAAGGTCTTCAAACAATTGCTGGCTGACCCCTTACAGAGGGAATTCTTGTTCATGTATGGGTTGGTCTAGATAGCATCTGAGGTCTCTTCCAACCTTAAGATTCTGTGATATCAAGAACAGCCACTAGCAGATAATTTTTTAATACCTTGACTTTGATCAAGGTGGATATACATTCTTCAGTGACCACTGGTAACTCCCAATGCAAATCAGAGACCAGAGTTATTGCAAGGGGTCTAATACATTGATGACTCAGTAACAAACATACCTTCCAGAGTCAGGAAGACCTAAGTTTAAATCCAGCCTCAGACACTTATTAGCTGCATGACCCTGAGCAAATCACTTAACTCCTGTCCACTAGTTTTCTCAACTGCAAAATGGGGATAACAGCACCTACCTCACAGGGTTGTAGTGAGGACCAAATGAGATATTTATAAAGCACTTAGCACAGTGCCTGACACAGTAGGTTTCTGATAAAAGATTATTTCCTTCTTTCTAAACACTGTCTCTCACATGTATGCAACACTGTTTTTGAAAGTTTATGTAGATATCATGGCTAATATAGATTTAAAAGCACTACTAACTTCTGGGTAGACTTTTGTCAATGTGTTTCATGTCAACAAATGATTAATGTAACTATCATGGTGGAGGCTCTCATACCAGTGCAAAAAAAAAAAAAAAGGAAGGGGGGCCTTGATAGTGGAAAAGGCTGGGAATCAGTGAGCCAGACGATAGATGATGAAAAGGTTATACATCTAGAGCTATAAAAACAGGACCATTAGGACATAGAACTAGGAGGGAGCTTCAAGATTATAGGTAAAACCTGAACTATAAAAGTTTTAGGGGATATTGTTTAAAGGAGTAAAGGTAATCGAGTTCTGGGAGAGAACGTGGATAAAAGCATAAATGTGAATGGTATTAGCATAGTATGTGCTTGGGAAAGTGCTGAAACAGATCTGACAAAACAGAAAGGTTCATGACGAGTAATAGTGGATAATCAAAGTTAGGTAATCTGGGGTAATATTGTGGAGGACCCTCTCTCATTCAGATGTAGATTCCTTTAGGCTACAATCACATTCAAAGGTTTCTCCTCAGGGTGAATCCTCTGATGTTGAATAAGGCGAGAACTACAATTGAAGGCTTTCCCACACCCCTTATATCCATAAGGTTTCTTCCCAGCATGAACTCTCTGGTGCTAAGATGTGAACTACAACTGAAGACTTTCCCACACTCTTTACATCCATAGGGTTTCTCTCCAGTGTGGTTTCTCTGATGCTGAATAACATAGGAGCTACAACTGAAAGCCGTCCCACATTCTTCACATTCATTTGGTTTCTGTCCACTATGAATACTCTAATGTTGAACAAGATACGAGCTACAAAGGCCTTCCCACACTCCTTACATTCATAGGGCTTTTCCCCAGTATGAATTCTCTGATGTACAACACAGTGAGGGCTATAACTGAAGGCTTTTCCATAATCCTTACATTCATAAGGTTTTTCACCAGTGTGAATTCTGTGGTGCTGAATTAAGGCTGAGTTATAACTGCATGCTTTCCCACACTCTTTACATTCATAGGGTTTCTCTCCAGTATGAGTTCTTTGATGTACAATGCAAAGTGAACTACAACTGAAGGCTTTCCCACATTCCTTACATTTATATGGTTTCTCTCCAGTATGGATTCGCTGATGCCGAATAAGGTCTGAGCTTCGACTAAAGGCTTTCCCACATTTCTTACACACATAGGGTTTTATCCCAGTGTGAATTCTCTGATGTATACTCAGGCTTGTGGTGCACTTGAAAGCTTTCCCACAGTCCTTACATTTATAAGGTTTTTCTCTTGTGTGAATTCGCTGGTGATGAATCAAGTCTGAGTTCTTACTGAAACCTTTCTCACACTCTGGATATTCATAGGGTTTCTCCCCAGTATGGAGCCTCTGATGCCGAGTCAGATTTGAGTCCTGAGTAAAGGCTTTCCCACATTCATTACATTCATACGATTTTTCACCCGTGTGTATCCTCTGATGCCGAATAAAAGTTATCTTCTGATTGAAAGATTTTCCACACTCCTTACACTCATAGGGCTTCTCTCCAGTGTGGAGTCTTTCATGTTGAATAAGGTGTGAGTTCTGCCCAAAAGCTTTCCCACATTCTTTACGCTGATAGTGTGTCTTTGGTGTGAAATTTCTGAGGCTCAATAAGATATGAATTAGAACTAAAAGTTTCCCCACAGTCACTATGGTAGTGAGGTTTCTTTCCACTATGTATTTTCAGATGTTGATAAAAATCAGAACTTTGATGAAAATATTTGGCACAGATTTTACACGTATAGAATGTTTGTCTTCTAGGAAATTTTGGATACGCAAAAAAGTCCAAGCCAACACTAACATTTGTTTCTACTTCCTTATGCTTCTGAGATTTCCCTTTTAAAGTGGTTCCCTTAGTCTTAACTGTCAGTTTCATTAAAGCTTTCTCTTCTCTCCCTTACAGGATTTCCCTGCTGTTTCTCTAAGACGTTCTCCAGGTCACAGAATTCCCTAAAGTGTGGTCCCTGGTAAACATTACCCTGGAGTACAACTGATGTCACTATACGGAGTTCTGTCTCTTTAGAAACTGATGTTTTCTGAGTTGATTCTTCTTTTTTCAGTCCTGGCGTGACCTGATAGGAAATAGAAAATGCAAATGTTACTACTTATCTGTCTTGGGTGGAGGGAGGAATTGGTCATAAAGTAATAGTGTCGTAAAAGCACATCTTTGGTCTTTGGTATGCCTAAAAAAATGGCTTCATTTGATATCAAAAACAAGGAAAGACAAGGAAAAGTTTCTAGACGTAATAAGGATAGTTGGAATATCAGAAATGGAAAGCAAAGACAGGGGTGGTAGACAGTTCTCTAGGAGAATAGAAGCTGCAAAACAGCAGCAAGAGAGATAGTCAATGACTGAGGATACAGTGAATAAATGTAATAATTGGCAGGTAAGGGGTAAAGCAGGAAATTGAGGGAGTGGTGCTCCTATGGAGAGGGACTCTCATGGTGCTAAACCTTCTGAGATACTTCTTGACCTCAACATCCTGGTGCCCTATTTTTTTTCTCTAGGGTTTAGGGCCTCTGCCCTTTGGTTCAGTGTAACCAACCACCTACTCTGCCACCTGGGTTTCTCTCAACTAAGGACCACTATGGAAAAGGACATTTCCCAATTTCTTCCCTACCCTGTTACTTCATTTAAAATAAAAAGCAAAATGGTAAAGTGGTCTTAACAAAAACATTTCATCCAAAACAACTCTGTGAAGGAGACAGGGCAAATATTATTATCCCTATGTAGAGGCATCTAGGTGCCACAGTAAATAGTGTGCTGGGCCTGGTAGCCATTCAAATCCAGTCTCAGACACTTTATTAGCTGTGTGTAACCCTGGGAAGGTCATTTAATCTCTTAAGCCTTAATGTTTTCAACTATAAAATTAATATTATTAAAAGCACCAACCTCCCAAGGTTGTTACGAGGATCAAATTAGATAATATTGGTATTAGCTGTGCTGGCAAATAGTAGATATTTAATAAAAACAATGTCCATTCCTTCCTATTTTATAGATAAGGAAAATGAGACCAATAGAGGAAAAGCAACTTTTCCATTGATTTCCAGTAACAGTCAGAACTGAGATTTTAAAATTCCAGACTCTTCCCAATATTGTCTACCCCTGACTTTCAATGAAATGTAAAGGTAACCGGTAGTGCTAGTTCTTAGTGATCCCACTAGCCCCCAACTTATCCATTTATCAGTTGTTCTAGAGCAGGGGTTCTTAATCTGGGGTTCATTTTTTAAAATAATATTTTTATAACTGTATTTCAACATAATTTGTTTCTTTTACAACCTTATGTATTTTGTTTTATGCATCTGAAAACATTATTCTGACAAGGGCCCATAGACTATACCATATTGCCAAAGGAGTCTATGGCACAAAAAAGGTTAAGAATCTCTGCTCTAGAGAGTGAGTCCCACTCAATCCCTCTCTTATTATTAAAAGAGATGTAGTTTCTGGATTTCACAGCTCCCTCTTTCCTATGCAGATTATCATAAATTAGCATTAGCAGTTGGCTGCTGATTACCTGCCTTACACAAAAGGCTCTAGGAGGTTTTTAATATGTCAGAAACTCCATCAATATCTCCCTACTTTCCAATGGAAAAATCATCCGAGGTCATATTCTGACATCTGCCTGGAGATAAAATGGCATGGAAAATGGAGAGAGGGATTTTTCAGTAAGGTAAAAGCCACAGAGCAAATGAGATTGAAAGACAGGGAGTGATGAGCTTCTGCTCATTCTGGAAATAAGGGTAATAGGGTAGGTAATAATGATTATGGGAATCAGCAGGGGTGGTAAAAACTCTGATTACTTATTGTAACACTGGGCCAATAAAACAAAAACCAAAAACATAAAAATTTTGAGTTTTAAAAAGTTGAGAAAAAGGTCAAGAGAGCTGGTCTGTGTTCACTCGCCCATGCAGACATCTATTAGGTCTTCTCTCTCCAAAGTTCCCTGTGGATCCATGATCCATGGCTCTTCCCCTCTCTCTAACTGGGTGATCATGACAGGTTTAGGAAATGCAAATGCTACTTGGAGGGAGTGAAATGGGACAGAATGGTTAAATCCAGGCAGAACTGATCCTGCCAGCCATCCCAGCCCTGTGTCTGTAGAGCCCAACAAGGAAAAAAAAGAAACACCCAAAGAGAGAGTAAGTATGTGGAATGCCAGAAGAACAGAGTTGGGCTTCTAGGAGAATATGGTCAGGAGAAAAAGTTGGTAATTTCACTTAAGAGGAAATACAGCTTTCTGCCTTTTTCCTGAGATGTAAGGAATTATAAGCTTGGGCACACATATTAGGATGCTGGAGAATGGGCTGGAGTTTCATCCTAGAGAAAAGAGCTAGATGGAAAAGCTAAGGTTTGACAGAACCTGGATGCTCAGACAAAATAAAATGTGCGCAGAGCAAAAATCCTCAAGAGTAGGGCTTTCACTAAGGAAGAGGCACGATATAAAAGTTCTGTCTTATCTATGGCACTACAGGCAATCCCTGACTGGGGCTGTCAGATTAGAAACCCAGAGCCAGTATTCTGCTATATATTATCAGAAACTCCAAATTCCCTCATGTACAAGAATGCTGCAAAACTCTAAAGTGTAGATTCTGAGTCACAGTGTGGGGAAGACACCTTACCCAAGGAGATCATGTTGCTGTAATTCTCCAGCACCACGTGCCTGTACAATGCCTGCTGGAAAGGGGTGAGAGCTTCCCACTCCTTCTGGGTGAGGTACACTGCCACATCTTCAAAAGTCACCAAAACCTGAAATACAGGGTTTAATGCCTGCGCCAGGGAAAAAGCTGGCAACGTAATAGAAAAAGGCAGGGGAATGTTGGCATATACATCCACAAAGACCAATGGAAAAGGAGATTACATGGGGAAGAGGCAAAGAATGAAATTATAACATTCCCTCCCACCAAGAAGGGAAGATGAGCTTGCCACAAATTTCCATTTTGCATTGGAGAGAGTTCTCTGTTCTGCTACTTAACAGTTGTGTGGCCTTGAGTGAGTTACTTCATCTCTCTGAGTCTTTGTCATCTTCTCTGTAAAAAGAAGGGGTCTGACTAGAAAACCTAATGTCCATTTTATCTCCTAATGCCTGTGATTCCATGACTACAAGAAAACCCCAAATGGGATCACAAAGAGTAGGACATGATTGAAAAACAACTGAACATCAACCCTCCAGAGAACAGTGAGGCCTCTTGCATACATTCTTGTATGGCACCACCAAATACCTTCTCACAGGTGCCCCAAACCTCAAGGTGACTCTTGCCTCACTCTCCACATACCACCAGTTCTACCTTTTGGGGTAAAGCAAAACGTCTTAATCTTGCTTTTTCTATTTCTACAGGAGTGGAGAGTTTCTCAGCTGCTACCATATTTTTCCTCTTCTTTCTCTTGGTATCTATTTCTTTTCTTTAGCCTGGCCTCTCCCCACAGGAACCCTTCTGATCAATGAACACGTATGGAGATACCATTAGTGCTGGGCCTCGGATTTACCAAAATCACCCGCTGGATCGCAGGAGTCTCTGAGAAAACCAATTTGCTTAAGGAAGTTCAGAAAGAACCACAACTCGCCTGAGGCCTGACTGGCAGGAGCATGTCCAGCCGTGTTCAGGCTTCTGGGTTGCTCTTCTGAGGAAAGGCCTGAACAGCCTCAGGAGCTGCAAAAGAGAAAAACAGCCTGGTGCAAGCCGAGGCTCGCCCACCCAGCAGCAGGGCAAGGCACCCTCCGCCGTCCACCTCTGCCATCCAGGTGCGTCCTAGGAGGGCCCGTTACCCACCCAACCACGAGCCTTCACTGGCGAGGCTGAAGAGAAATGAGCCGAGGCCAGGAAACGATGAGGGCCATTAAAAACTGGCCTGAGCTGCCCCAAACCAAGACCTACCAAAAAGAGCTTCGGACCCTATAGGTTTTAAGGTTTACGAAGCATTCTGCCCAGGATGGTCATTTGGGGAGGGAACAGATATTGTCAGCCCTATTTTGCAGATGAGGAAACTGAGGCTCCGCAAGGGGACGTGGCTACTTCAAGGTCCGCAGAGAGTCAAGATTCAAACCCAGTTCTCTGGGCAGCCAATCCTGGGCTCCTTCCGCAATGACACGAGCTGCCAACAGGCGAGGGAGGTCACAGAGACTCCCCTGCCGGAGAGTGGGAAAGGCCCTTGGAGGGAGGCCAGGCCTCCAGAAGGGGAGGCGAGCAGAACTGTGCGGGGAGAGAGGACGCTCCGCCCGACAACCCTCCGGGAAGCCCCGAGTCGGCCAACGAGGAACAGGAAGGGTGCTAGCCTCGGAGCGGAAGTGGGCCATCGTCAGCAGCACCTAGCGGGACTGGTTGAAAGACAGCTGGGCGCTGGAAGTGCGTCAGAGCGATGATTTCCATTCGTTCAGGCTCCGCCTCCTCTCTAGGAATCCTGGAGGACCCCGCCTCTCGATAGTGTGGGCGGAGCCAGAGGGAGAGGCGAGCCTTCCTGGGAGGGAACTTTGGGTGAGGGAGGCGGGGTTAGATGGGAGCGCGAGTGCAGCCCGTGAGCCGGGGAATGTGAATGCAGCGTTCACCCGAGAATGGCAGACCGAAGGGGATCCGGAGCGCAAGGGTCCTGGAAGTGTGGAGGTGAAATAAGAGGAGGGGGAGACAAAGAGAAGACCACCACTTAGTTGGGAAGGACTCAGTAAATGTTATCATCTCCAATCAGAGTAGCTCCACCATCCCCCTCTCATCCCAGAGGGAGCCTTATCATTTGCAGGCTTTACCTGGATATTCCAGTTTGAAAACAGACAAACCTATGAGCAGACACGTACGTACTGCTGATTTTGACCAGAACGCTATGTGTCTATCTATTCATCTTGTTCCATTTGGCTTGACCTGTGCCCCCATCCTGCCTCTCACTCCCAGTATTCCTTCATTCCTTTTCTCTATTCCCATTGCTTCAGGAACAAACCTCTTTTGTTGTTGTTGTTGTTCAGTCGTTTCAGACTCTTCTTTGTGACCCCATTTGTTTTGTTTTTTTTTTTAATTTTGCGAGGCAATCGGGGTTAAGTGACTTGCTCAGGGTCACACAGCTGGTTAAATATCAAGTGTCTGCATCTGGATTTGAATTCAGGACCTCCTGAATCCAGGACGCTTGCTCTATCCATTGTGGCACCTAGCTGCCCCTGGGGTTTTCTTGATGAAGATACTGGAGTGGTTTGTCATTTCCTTCTCCAGTTCATTTTACAGATGAGGAAACTGAGGCAAACAGGGTTAAGTGACTTGCTCAGTGTCACACAGCTAGTTAGTGTTTGAGCTAGATTTTAACTCAGGAAAATGCGTCTTTCTGACACCAGACCCTGCACTCTCTCCACTCTGACACTTGGCTGCCTACCCCTGTTCTGAATACTAAGGAAGTTACAAATCTTAAGACACATTTCCTGCCATCAAGAACCCTACAGTTTTTCAGGGGAACAAGGCACAAATACAAATTACTGATATAATAAACACAAAGTGTCTTCCAAAAGTCTTAGTGCAGTATTAAGATATTACTAAAACAGAACTAACCATTCCACACCCACCATACGCTAGCATAACCTCATCTTGCATTTTGTCATTACAAGGCGCTGCTCTAGCTCTGTGATCTTTAACCTGACACTCAGGCTATTTTCTTCTTTTCTATTTCTGTTAATTTAACTATACTCCTTAAGCCTTTCCTTCTTCAGATCACTGCTTTATTTGGACCATTTGACAGGATAAATGAGCTTTCAAGCTCATTGCCTCCATAATTATCTCTATGTAGTTCTGAAGTATCTAGCCTTCATCTATTTCCTGAGCTCACATTACCAAATGCTTGTTGAGATCTTCTTCCCATAGGTATCTCAAACATGTTTAAAACAGAACTCTATTGTTTCCCTTTTTCTAAGTTCCGCATTTTTGTTGAGGGTACCCATTCATATGACCCAAAATCATTCTCAACATTTTCCATCTCAGAGTCATCATCATCTCTTTCTATATCCTCACTCCTCATATTCAATCAGTTGCTGAATCTTAATAATTCTTTCTTGACATCATCTCTCAAATCTCTCCCCTTCTCTTCTTTCACATGGCCAGTTAAGCATAAAGAAGAAAAACAATTAAAAAGAAATCCCTAGTACAGTAACAGAGGAGGCAGCAGATAACCTGGGAATAATGCTCACTAGCTTTGGAGTTGAGGACTGTAGTTTCTCATCCTGGTTCTGTCTTTACTACCTGTGTGGACATGGGTAAGTCACTTAAAATCTCCACTGTAAAATGAAGAGATTGGATTGGATGCATTGTAAAGTTCCTCCAAGCTTTACTATGGGCCTATGATTCCCATTAGATAATTTAAATGGATACACCATTCTTTCTCTCCTAATAGTACTGGACCTCTCTCTCTCTGTCCTGAGAGGAGGGCGGCCTCTCGCATCTCTCACTCTGATCCCTGCTGGATCAGTCCCTTCTCTCCCCAGTTCACTGGAACTCCACTGGGGGCCAGTGTTGCCTCATGGAGTGGTCCATTTGAATGCAGGACTGCACTGGAGCTTTTAAGAGCAGCTGTAGCTCCTGGTCACCAAAGAGAACACTGAGCAGGCCAGAAGGCAGTCAGTAGCCTGTGGTTGACCTGTAGGCAGCCACATCTCAGTGGTACTCCCAGCTCCTCTAAGTAGCTGCTTGCCTTTGGTTGCTGCTGGATGACTCAGACAGTGACTACAGATTCTTGGAGCTGCCCTCCTCTTTTCCCTCCCGCAGTACACCTTATCTGAAGAAGAGGGAATGGCAGTGTTCCTGCCTTCAATACCTCCGTCACTGGCTGGGGTGGAACATCAGCAGGCCGGAGATGGATGGGTTCGGATTCACCAAATCTCATAACCCCAGTGTGACACAGACAAGCTGACTCACATCCCAAAGACAGTTACCAGTGTCAGAAAGGAAATGCAGACCACACCACATGAGAATTCATTTAATTTATTTATGGATTTGAAGAAGTGAGGCCCTTTAGTCTAGAGAAAATGACTAGGGAGGCATCAGAAGCTGTCTTCCGGGAACTGAAAGAACATCACACGAATTAAGAATTGTTAAGACTTAATCTTTAGGCTAATAGGGAAGAACTAGTAGAAATAGTGGGGAGCTACCAAGAGGAGATTTAGGCACCACTATGTAAGAAAAAAATGTCCTCCAAGACCATTCTAAAAGACTTTTTGAGCGAGTTACCCTTACAAGAGGTCTTGAAGAGAGGCTATATGAAACTTGTCAGCTATGTTCTATTAAGGGTTCTTATTCAGGTGGATGTTATTATACTCAATAGCCTATGAGACCCCTTAGAGCACTCTAAAATTCTACAATCCATTTCTTTCCAAAGTTTTTTTTCATTATTATCATTTTTATCATCTCATTTGACCTTCACAACCCTTGAAAGGTATCTGGGGCAACTATTATGAACCTCATTTTAGAGAGTAAATTCATTTGCAATTCCAAAATGTTAAGTTGTTTTATTTACCTAGATCACACAGTTGAGATGGATGCCTGGTCTCTCAGATACTGAGGCCAACAGCCTGTTCTACAGTACAGGGTTTCCTAAGCCCTGCTGTTCTAAGTTTTGGAACTAAAGACCCTTAATAATACCTATTCTGGTTCACATAATTGTCCAAAATTGGGGGTTGGAGAGCATGCACATTTTATTTGTCGATTCCTCCAATCCTGATTGTAAATTGTAGGTGCAAGAGATACACTTAGGTTTCTGCCAGACATGTCTTAATGGGTCCATGCCTTTTTCCTTTTCTGATTCTTTTAGATCACACCTGAACTCAATAGAAATATTATCTAGCAATCAAAATAAAGGCCACACTTTGTCCCTAAATCAGACATGTATAAAACCTAGGGTGTTGCCTGTAGTCAGAGCTTAAGTCTCCCTGGCTTCTCCAATGGCAGAAGCAGTAATAAAAACAACGGCTCACATTTAATATAGCACTTTAAGGTTTGCAACAACTCTTTGGGGTAGGTAGTGAAAATACTGTTAGATGGCTTTTGTTTTTCTTGCCTTCTCAATGTGTAGTGGATGGGGAGGGGAGACGGAGAGAATTTGGAACTGAAAATAAAACAAAATAGAATTTTTTTAAAATTATGTCTATTTTACAGAGGAGGAAACTGAGGTTAGAGGTTGTTATTTGCCCAAGTTCACACAGCTAGTGGTACCTTGAGCATTTAACCCCAAGAGTCTACCTGCCCTCCAAAGCCAATGCTTTTCACTCTGTCTTATTGCCTGAATAACAACAGCATTCTTACAAACCCACCCCAGCTGAAAGCACTTATTTGGGACTCCCTTGGTGTGGATGTTGCAAGGCAAAGCAGGAAAATGGGAATGCTTATAGTGCAGAGGAATGAAAGTCAGAGGACCTGGCTCTATGACATTCTACTGTGTGACCGTGAGCAAGTCAATTAGCCTTTCTGGGCCTCAGTTTCTTTGTCTGTAAAATGAGGAGGCTGCACTAGTTCCAGCTCCTTGGATAGCTCTTTTACCTCTAAATCTATGATCGTATGTCCAGCTGGAAACTACATAGAGAGGTATTTGCATAGACACAATAATTGAATCAATCAACCAATGAACATTAAGCCATGGAAGCTGATAAAATCACTGAGGAAGTACAGGGAAAACAAATAGGACTAAGCCTAAGCACAGTTAGGGAAGGGGCAGAAGGAGGAGGATCAATCAGCAAAAAAGAGAAAAGAAGCTTTGTACTCCCTCCCCATGTCCCTTTGCTCTCCCAGAATATTTACTTCTTTTTATTCCTCACAGAACCTGACACACTCAATGCCTTATAGACAGTGCTAAACAATATTTATTGTATGAGTGGTTAAAGCTGTTTTGTTCTGAATATAGGCTGCATCTCTAAAATGAGATCTCTGAAAGGAAAAAAAAAATGCATGTTCCACTGGAAAAAATGACATTAAATTATTATATATATTGTATTTTTAAAAACAATCTATTTGGGAAAAATCCACTTATTTTACAAGTTCATAGTAACTCAGGACAGTCAGGAAAACCAGAATGAGAAACAAAAATGGTAATTTTGAACTGTTTGAGCTAGAGAGGAACCTAACTCAGTCACTTTCCCTTCCTCTTTTCCACTTTCTCTCCAATCTTAGCCTGTTCCTGACTTAGCTGTGACCGCTAGCAATCTCTTACTCTGTAGGTTCCACCATCCCTTCCTCCTAATTGGAACAGCAGACCCAGAATAAAGCAATATATATTCTTTTGGGGGATTTAGAGTTCTGAAGATCTCCTTCCACGGCTGCCCAAGCAAACTTCAGAGACTTGGGGAAGGGAGGAAGGGGAGAGTTGACAGGTTATGTATGTAAGTACAGAATATATGTAAGTATATATTCTTTTCTTTAAGGGATTGGGCAAGAATGCAGACATATATATAAAGCATGCAAATAAGAGGAATCCAGTCATGCCTCTCCAAGTGCCTGCCTGTTGGACATCTCCACCCAGGTGGCCGTCAGAACTCCCAGACTCTACATACTTGCTTCTATGAAGCTTCCTACAGCTACTCTTCTTTCCAGCTTCCTGTTTCTGTTGATGATGGCCACCATCTCATCCTCTCAGTCATCTAGGCTAAGGACCTCAGAGTCATCTTGGATTCTTTCTTCCCTTTCCCTCAAAGCATTGCCAAATTCTACTGGTCTACCTTCATAATCTCTCATATGCAGCCCCTCCTCACTAAGCTTGTTTCAGATCCATTCTATTGTAATGGCTTCATTTGTTTCCTTATCTATAAAATGAAGGGGCTAGACTTGATGAGATCTCTAAGGTCCCATTACAGTGAGGGGTGTGCTGGAGCCAGTTCATATCAATTCACACCATGGTTATAATTTCCATGTGAACATTTGAAATTCAGCAAACGTACAAATTAGGGCTTGATTATTTTACTGTCTACACTTAAGTGATGGAGAAAATGTTAATAATACGGATGAAAATTAAAAGTGGGTTATGTGGATATGGTCCCCCCCCCACCAGGGCTGGTTGTTAAACATTTAACAGCACACCCGTGGCCTCCTGCTCTAAATCTGATCTTTCATGAAATAGAGAGCAAAGTTTCTTCCCATTTTAGAGATAAGAAAATTGAAGCTTTCAGGGGTAAGTTTCTTTGAGGACATCTTTTTTTAATCTTTGAACTCCCAGAGCTAAGCAGATCGGGTACGTAGTCGGCATTTAATATGTTTCCTTTTACGAAAGTATCAAAGAAATCAACCAGTAACTTCCAGGCCTGAGTACAACTCCCGAGACCTGGGCTGCCCCAGTCCGGGGGGGATCCCCAGAAGCGGGACTCCTCCCGGGAGCTCCCTCAGCCGTGTTCACTCGGGGCCTCCAGGTAGGGGTCCACTTGTCCCTGCCAGAGGCCCTGCCTGTAGTTCCACTTCTTCTTACGGAAGGAGGGTCCGCAGGCTCTGATGCAGGGGGCGGCCCTGGGGTTGGGGGGGCACAAAGGCTAAGTCAGGAGCGCTCCAGCGGAGCCCACAGTGCAGAGCTCCAAACACTGCCCCGACATATCGAAAAGAGGCGGGGTCAGCGATCCCACTGGGTAACGGTACCAAGGGGCTGAGTGGGTTAGGCCTATGAACGGCCCCAGACGTCAGAAGGGCGGGGCCTTCACAAATGCTGTGAAAGAACTCTAGGAAAGGTGGCTGACCAGGGTCCTGAGTGCCATTGAATGACTGCTGGGCCGGTCCTAATAACCCATGGTTGTGTAATCGAGGAAGGACCGTGGAGACACTTGTTCAACAAGCATCTATTAAGCTTTTACTGTGTGCCCGGCACTGTGAAAGAAACGCAAACAATCCCTGTCTTCAAGAAGCTCGAATGGGGGAGATAACAGGTAAATGATTAGACCCAGAGCAGATGAAAGTAATCGGAGATGCAAGTGCCTCCTGCAGAGGGAAGGATTCGAGCTGAGCCTTGAAGAAAGTCAGAGAAAGCTAGAGGGCAGAGAGGCCTTCCAGGGAGAAGGAACATGGAGGGCCATGTTGGAGGAACTGCCAGGTGGGTAGGCCACGGTAGTCGAGTTCATTTTGGGGTGGTGTGGGGGGAAGGAGGAGTACGGTGTGGGAACGCTGGAGAGGCAAGAAGGGATCAAGTGATGAGGAGCTTTAAATGTCAAATAGTGGCCTTTATATTTGATCCTGGAGGTCATAAGGAACCAAGGAGCTCACTGAGCAGCGGAGTGACGTGGTCAAGTGTAGACCAGAAAAATCATCTTGGCAGCTGAGTGGAGGATGAATTGGAGAGGAGACTTGAGGCAGGGAGACCAGTTTGAAAGCTATTATACTAGTCCAGGAGAGAGATCTCTAGGGCCTGAACTAAGTTGTATTTGTGAGTGAAAAGAGGTTGCATGGAGATGTGAAGGTAGAAAGGACAAGATTTGGCAATGGATTGGATACATGGGGTGAGAGTAAGGATAACACTGGGGTTGGTAATCACAGATGGAATGAATATATTTACTCAATTTTTTGAAGCATGGATGCAACTGGGTAAATGAGTGATTATTGAAAATGCCTATTCAAGGAAGTGTGTCATTTTGCCCTGGTAAGCATGTAAAAAGGTATGTGGTGACTTCAAATGGTGAAAACATAAAAAAGTCACATCTGCAGATTTTCCCCTAAGTAGAAAGAGCCCAAGATGAGTCAGGAAGACTGAGGACAAAAATCCTACCTTAGATTTTTTTTTTTAAGATGAAAACTGTGAGCTTAATTTCTTTTAAAATAAAATTTAATACCATCATAACAAAATTCAGACACTTTTTAATAGCCCAGTAATTAAGGAGACTGATGTAATGGAAAGTGCTGAATTTGGAGTCACAGGACTTGAGTCTGAATCTGTTAGTACCTGTAAGGAATCTTGAGCAAGTTACATCTCTTTGGGCCTTAGTTTCCTTTTCTGTAAAATGAGTAGTTCAGATTAGGTGACCTCCAAGGATCTATGACACTTATAATCTCAGTAATGAAAGCTCAGTAAGGTGACTTGTTTTGTATCTATTTGTATTTATTCACTTTATATTTGTATAAGTACTTCGTTTCCCCCATCAGAACGTCCGAGCTTTGGAAGGAGGGGCCATTTTTCTCTATACTTGGATCCCCAGAGCCCTGCACAGTGCCTGACACATAGTAGGCACTTAATGCTTACTTCTCAAGGTCGCACAGCTTCTGGGAATTATCTGCACAGAAATGATCATTAAGATCAATTAAGATTAAGGGCTGAAATCATTCTAATGATTCTGATTCTAGAGAGCTAGAAAGGGACTAAACCCTATCGAGTCACTTTACAGATGAGGAAACTGAGGGCCATACGAATGAGATTCTACGAAACAAAGCTAAAGCAAAGCACCAATGACAGTGCACCAATCAAAACTTTCAGGTCATTTATTTGGTGTTACAACCCCGCAGCTACCTCGCACAATGCCATGTACCTTGTAGTCACTTAATGTTTAACTGAATTTGACAACACAAATTCAAATCCATCCTTAGTTTCCATAGGTGGTCCAGTCTTCTAGATTACTTTGAAGCTGAAGAATACCTGTCAATTTGATCTGTATTTAAAGCATTTCTCTTTCCATGCTGTTCCTGACATTCTTCGAAGGTGCGCTCTGTGTCTCCAATTGATTTGCATTGTTTCACTGAATTCTAAAAATTTAATTTTTGTCTTGAGGAAATTTCCCCTTTATCCTGCAAACATGAGTCTTATCTTTAGGCATTTTTAGTAATTCCCTATTCAGTCAGATATATAGTCATGATTGGTTATATACAAATATTTCCTCAGTTTCCTCTAATTACTTTTCTGGTTGGCTAAATCAGTTTTACATTAATTAAAAATGTTTAATTTTTACAGTCTTGATTAGCATCACAATTAACTTTTTTTAGATTATTACCAATCTTTTTTATACTACTATTGTTCTTAAATTTTAACTGTTACAGCCAGACTGGTTGTGATTTGCCAAGGGTCAGGACCACAACTAATGTCTCTTGATTGATTCCCACCTAGTCTGTTTTCCCAATGCAACCAGATGTCTTTCTAAAGAAGTGAACAGAGTGGGAAGAGAAGTTTGGGGGTGGGGTTGAGGTGGGAAGGATACAATTAACATCATGCAGCCACTTTTGAATATGTAACTTCTTATATTTTTTAAAGCTCTTTCACCTACTTTATTTGTTCTTCACAACTTGTGAATACAATGTGTTTTGCACAAGAAGTAGGTGGGTAGGTATTATGGCTACTTGACACTGTTAAATTATTAACTAGATTGTGAATATGTTGATTTCTAGTCTTCTGTAGCACGAAGAGAAAAAAGCAGTTGAGAAGTGATGGAAAGTACATGATAAACTGCTTAGCTATAGCTACACATATCCAATTTAGGATACCAGTTGGTTCAGACTCACACCCCAAAGGCACTATAAAGAACATCTAATCCCACCCTGTTTTACAAAGAAAAGTTCAACCTATATCCATTGACACCTGCTCAAGGTGTGTAAGTGGTAAAAGAGAGACTAAATACAGGTCCCTAGACTCTTAAGGTCAGTGTTCTTTCCAGTATACACATCTCCTGTCCCATTTAAGATCTTTACTTCAAGGTAACCACTTGAAAATCACCCATACAATTACCTCACGTGGCCACATTTGGAGTGATCATTTTTGGAATATTAGGTAAATTTGGGAAAAAAGCTTCTCCACCAGCCACAATGATGTTAAGATACATACAAGAATGGTATGGATGGCAGATGGGAAAAGTAGAACAGACTAGCTAACCTGGTTCGTTTCGTATTCTCTTTGATCTAACCTCCCTCCACTCCCCAAGTTAGCAGGAAGAGAATGAAATCACAAGAAATGGTTGAAAAGTGGCTTTACTTATCTCCAGTCACCTCCACATTTCATGATCAGAAAGAAGGCTGAAGACATATCCTTCATTCCCGCTCTCATCTCCTCAGTAGAAGGGAGCTTATTTGGGGATTGACCTACTGAGAAGTGCTGATCTGCCCTATAACAATGGCATTCAGGCCAGAGGCCTCAAGAAACACTTGGCTCTCTGGGTGGTCACCCAGGCTAGCAGATCAAGTCAATTCTAGATCTCCAAGTGTTAATGTGCCCAGAGGGTTCAGAAAGGCTAGGGATAGGGATTAGACTTTTGTGATTTCACTGATGCAGTTTGAGGCTTAATAATAACAATGATAATTACTATCATCTTAGAAGGTTTGCCTAGAACACTGAGAAGTTAAGTGACTTGCCCATGGTCTCACAGCCAGCATGTTTCAGAGGTGGGACTTGAGTTCAAGTCTTCTTGGATTTGAGCCATCTCTGTCCACTACTACACATTGCCTCTTGTGTGGTTTAGAACTTTTTTTTAGTACTTTTCATACTGGGCAGGTGCAAATCTGCATGAATTCAGACTAACCTAACTCAAAAAGACAGTTTTGTAATGCAGATAACCCATTAGTTAGTAAAGACAGCAATAGGGCAGCTAGGTGGTGCAGTGGATGTAGCACCGGCCCTGGATTCAAAAGGACCTAAGTTCAAATCCGGCCTCAGACACATAACACTCACTAGCTGTGTGACTCTAGGCAAGTTACTTAACCCCAACTGCCTCACGTAAGGAAAACAAAACAAAAAAATAAAGATAGCAATAGCTGACAAGCAGACTTTATCACCAAAGAACAGATTCTTTACATTAAGGAGAAACCAAGTAAGATATTATCTTATTATGTATCACCAGAAGTAAAGGAGTTCCAACAAATTCTAATAAATATTTATTGAATGGCTAATTCAAATTGAGATTTTGAGTGCTATAGGAAGTTAAAAGATATGACACTAATTTCAAAGAACTTGCTATCATCCTGTGGTTAGTAAATAATCAAGAATCTTGTTTTAAATAAGGCAATAAATATTTAAGTAATACAAGTGGTACAGATGTGCCCTAGGACTTCAGAGAAGGGAAAACCAAAAGGGCTGGAGAAATAGGGGAAACCTTCAGAATGAGAGATGTTTATATAGGTAGGTTGGAGATTATGGAGTTGTGAAAGTGAAAAAGAGGATTTTGACATTCTTGCAGGAAAAGATTCCTCTTGAGGTGACAGGTTGATGAAAGCAGTGTTTTTTCTATTGAAAGGGTA
Source organism: Vombatus ursinus (assembly GCF_900497805.2). Classification (NCBI taxonomy): domain Eukaryota; kingdom Metazoa; phylum Chordata; class Mammalia; order Diprotodontia; family Vombatidae; genus Vombatus; species Vombatus ursinus. The sequence continues at coordinate 26,821,214 of NW_020954598.1, read as the reverse complement.
GTAAATGGAATATTAGTTAGCAGGAGAAACTAAAAGCTCCAACATCGGAAGCTATTATATTAGTCTAGGTGTGGATTTTTAAGGTCTAGACTAGGGTGGTAGTAATAAGAAAAGGAAGGATCAGATACAACCATTCTGATATGACATTGATGTAAAGAAAGGAATCTAAAATAATTCTGAGATTTGATCCTGAATGATGGAAGAAGGGATGGTAAACACAGAAAGCCAAAGAGAGGCTTTAAGAGAAAATTAACTCTATAAATTTTAAGACATACTGAACTTGAGGTGATGGTGGAACATTCAAGTAGAAATATCTAGGAAACAGTTGGAGATCTAGAATTGTAGCTCACATGAAATGAAGCCTAAAGAGGGAGTTATTCACTAAGAGTAGGCATTTGAAACAATGGAGATGGTTTGGGTCTATAAGAGAATAAACAGACCAGAGCAAGGGATCTATTATCTAACTTTGGTTAATATTACAATTAGAAAGCAAAAGCCACAACTCAACAAGTTTCAAAAAGTTAGGCCAATATAGTATGACAGAAGTCAAAGAGTGGTCAGTAGTATCAAAATCTAAACTTAAAGAAAAAGAAAATTGGGAAAAGACCATTGAATTTAGCAAGGGATCAATAGTAAAACTGAATAGTGTTTTCAGCGGTTATGGAGATTGGAATGAGGCAAGGAGCTAAGAAGTGATGAGGAAATGGTGGCAATGAGTTGGATGGAATTATAGACTATATTATTCTAGGCCAGGGCATACCACTTGGATGCAACCACTATCACTATGAGGTTTTGCCTTCCTGGTAAACCAGAACACTGAATCCTCCCCCAAAGTATTCCTTCCCTGGTCAGTACTGGAAACAAATAATCTTCTAAAACTTTTCTCCTAGATTTCCTGTTGTAACATACAACTTCCTATTTCCAGATGGCTAACACTTTTAGTTACATTTTTACTCTCCTTGCTTGCTTCCTTCCTGACTACATCTATTATCTTTCTCTGTATCTTGGTAAGAATCTGAAGCCCTTTCCTCCTGATCTTTTTGAAAAGAATCTTTTGAACTCATTTGCTTAGTCCATAATAGTTACCCATAAGAGAACGAGCCTCTCTGTAAACCACCTAGACTCGTTCCATAACCAAACAATAACACCAGTTTTTCCAGGCAGGAAGTTTTGTTCCTCCTAGGAGATCCAGCCACATTTTAAGTCCTGTCCACATCTACAAGCCTTATTTCTTTGAGGTCATTTCCTGGATGGTGATGTTATAAGTAAAGCTGTCAATTAAAAGGCAGATTTTGTTCCTCTCTAGGCAATCTGGCTACAATCCGAAGTCCTGTCCACATCTACAAGTTATCTCCCCTTGAGATCTAAGCTCTCTAAGTTGAAGACTTCTTTATGCCATTTCATCAGGGTTACCTTTTATTTCAGGGGAGTAAGAGAGGTGACTCACCTCTCCTTAGCTCTCAGGTCCCAATACTAGCCTACTTCCCCATAGGAAAATCACAAACTGCAGAAGGAAGATCTCATCCCTTCCCTTCACCATAAGGGATAAAGGGATCAAAAACTTACTCCTTAGGGCTCTTTATCTAGCCCAATGGCAAGACCACAGGCCTTATCTTATATCTTGTCTTGGTGAAAGTCTGAGTTATCCTTTGTGTACTATGAGAAAGAACAATTCTATTACACTACCCCAGGATGTTCTGAGGAATAAATGAAGTCTTTCATAGTCTAAAGGCCAAATAACAGAAAATTGTCTGAAGACTCAACTTTCTTGTCCCATATATTCCCCTCTTAGTTTGGTCACTCTTCAGTCATAGGGACAGTGAATTAATATCCATCTCAGTGGCACTTATTCCAACAAGAGGAGGCCTTAGAATTGTTTTTAGATTGTAAAAAAGGAGAGTCATCTTTCTTTTTTTTTAATGAAGATTCAATCTCCAAACTCTCCATTAGCCTCCCAATGACCACCCTTATGCACCTTCACTGGCATAGCTGAGACTCACCCCCTAAGTGGAAATAAAGTTAGGGCTGAAAGAGAATTTTTCTACATCTGTTTCAGTCACAGAATTCTTTTTCTCCGCAGTCTTTGAACCTCTGTCAAAAATACAACTTCCTAAATGAAAATACTACTTTTGCTATCTGGAATCATCAGGCAAGGAGTTGTTTCTTAATAGCTTGAGATTTTATCCTGTACTTAAAAATACTTTTAATGGAAATGTAAGAGCTTATACAATTCTAATGAAACAGCACATGGTACATAATTTAGCCTCTTCTGAATGACTCAGCATCATTATGCAAAGTATTACTGTATTGCACTGCACTAGAATGAAGTCTATACCCTACTGAGGTGTGTAAGCCTGAGGGTTATTTGTCCCTAAGCTAAATGGCCTGAGACTATTGTTTGAATTCATGTCTTTTTCTTAGTTTTGCTCCATCCTGTGATCAGTCACTCGTAGCTGCTGCCTGATGCATTCCTTCCCTCTTTTCTAACTCCCCCTTCTACTGTGCTGTTTCAAATCTGACATGGGCTTGGAAACCAAATAACAAGGCTTCTTGGAAGTGTGTGTAAAACAAGACTACACAGATAACAAGTGAATCTCCCCTATGAATAAAGCTGCCTGAACTTTTTTTTTTGGTAGGCAATGGGGTTAAGTGACTTGCCCAAGGTCACACTGCTAGTGTCAAGTGTCTGAGGCCAGATTTAAACTCAGGTCCACCTGACTCCAAGGCCAGTGATCTAGCTACTGCGCCATTAGCTGCCCCCTGCATGAACTTCATGACAGCTGTTGTGGTTAAGAATTTAGCTTGTTCCTTAGTCATATTCCAAACTATTAAACGATGCTGAATAACTGAGTTCCATTACATGAGGTATTTTTATATGAACAGGTTCCCATATTGGAAGAATTCCAGCTTAATATTAATTCTTGTTGCACATCTTATCAAGCTTTCTTTGCAGTCACTATAGTCAAAGATTTATCTGTAATATGGATTCTTTGATGCCGAATAAGGTTTGAGTTCTGACCGAACCCTTTCCCACACTCACTGCATTCATAAGGTTTCTCTCCAGTATGAATTCTCTGATGTCGGATAAAATGTGAGCTCTGACTAAATGCTTTGCCACAATCTTTACATTCATAGGGTTTTTCTCCACTGTGGATTTTTGAATGCTGAATAAAGCCCGAGTTTCGACTAAAGGCTTTCCCACATTCCTTACATTCATAAGGTTTCTCTCCAGTGTGAATTCTCTGGTGTTGAATGAAATCTGAACTATTGCTAAAGCCCCTCCCACAGTCCTTACATTCATAGGGCTTCTCCCCAGTGTGGATTCTTTGATGGTGAATAAGGTTTGAATTACAACTGAAAGCTTTCCCACAGTCACTGCATTCATATGGTTTCTCTCTGGTATGAATTCTCTGATGAATAGTATAGCCTGTACTTTCACTAAAAGCTTTCCCACACTCATGACATTCATAGGGTTTTTCACCTGTGTGGATCCTCCTATGCCGAATAAAAGCTGAATTTTTTCTGAAAACAATTTCACACTCCTGGCATTTATACTGTTTTTCTCTGACATGAAATCGTTGATGTCGAATAAGGCTTGTGCTCCATCTGAAGGCTTTCTCACACTCATTACATTTGTAGGGTTTTTCCCCTGTGTGGATTCTCTGATGTCGAAAAAAGTCTGAACTTCGATTAAAAATTTTATCACATTCTTTACATATGTAGGATCTATGTCTTCCAGCAACCCTCTGATGTATGTCAGGAAATGTGTTGACATCGATGTCTTTCTCCAGGTTCTTACTCTTCTTGCTTCTCTCCTCTATGAGGGTTCTCTCATCCTTCACTATCCTTTGTAGAAACTCCTGCCTCACTCTCTCCCCTGTGGTGTCTTCTTGTTGCCTCTCTAATCTAATCTCTAATCCACAGCCATCTCGAAAGGAAGAACTCAGGAAAATATCCCTCTGACGTCTGTCTGATATCAATGTGTGAGAGTTTTTTTCTTCGAAAATTTCTTGCTTTGGACTTGGCTCTTCATATTCTGTCCTGGTCTCACCATCTGACATAAAAAATTGAAAACAAGAGCTTGTTGAATTGAATTTACAATACAAATGTCACTTGTTACCAGTTTTGGAGTAGGGTAGGGGTTGTGATGAAGTAACACTAAGAGGTCCAGAAAGACAGATAGCACTTGTGTCTACAAAAATGGCTTAGCGAACATCAAGAGGATGAGAAGAGACAAGAAAATGGTTTCAATATTCAGTAAAGGATTTAAGGCTAGGAGGAAGTGTAAACAGTAGACAATCAGAGTCAAAGTTATAGATCAGCCTCCGTCAAAGAGTAGCTATATAAAATTCAAGTGTGAAGTTATATATTTAAGCATCTACCACAGGACAGAAATTCCAAGAAGCATTCAGTGAATAAATAAAGCCAGTATAAACTCGATCTTTATGCAATAGAGAACCCACTGCTTCTCAAAGCAGCACATTCTACTTGTGGATAGCTCTAATGTTAGGACTTTTTCACTCTTGGTGGGAAAAAGGAACATGCATTTATTAAGTGCCAGCTCTGAGCCAGGCATTGTGCTAAGTGCTTTCCAAATATTATCTCATTTGATTCTCACAACTATGAGAACTACCTATAAGGTAGGCGCTATTAGTATGCCCATTTTGTGGTTGAGGAAACTGAGGCAGATAGAGGTTAAGTGTCTTGCCCAAGGTCACTAGAAAAGAACTCAAGTCTTTTTGACTCCAGACCCAGTGCTTTATCAACTGAGCCACCAAGATGCCCTTCTACCTGCGGCACCCTGACAAAGTAGATGACAGGATCCAAAAGGATTTTGACAAGCTGGAGAGAAGATGGGGCTGAATCTATTAAGATGAAATTCAGCAGGGATAATATGTAGTCCTGTACTTGGGTACAGAAAAATGAACTCCATTAGTATAAGATAAAAGAGGCATGGATGTGGCTGTTGTTATATTTGAAAGTCAAATTTTCTATTCAGCTCTGGTCTTTTCATCAAGAATACTTGAAAGTCCTCTATTTCATTGAATGTCCATTTTTTCCCCTGAAAGATTAGACTCAATTTTGCTTCTTGGTCATAATCCTAGCTCCTTTGCCCTCTGGAATATCATATTCCAAGCCCTCTCATCCTTAAATGTAGAAGCTGCTAAATCTTGTGTCATCCTTATTGTGGCTCCACCATAACTGAATTGTTTCTTTCTGGTTGCTTGTGATATTTTCTCCTTGACGTGGGAACTCTGGAATTTGGCTATAATATTCCTGGCACTTTTCACTTTGGTATCTCTTTCAGGAGGTGATCAGTAGATTCTTTCAATTTCTATTTTACCCTCTGGTTCTATATTGGGGCAGCTTTCCTAGGACATATCAGTTCTAAAAAAGATCTGAGCATTTTAGTAGACAAGCTCAATATAAGTCTCAGAATGATGTGGCAACCCAAAAGAGTTAATGGAATCTTGGATGATATTAAGAGGGACAGAGTTTCCAGGAATAGGGAGGTGATAGATAGTTCCATTATATTTTGGTCCTCATAGGTCCTTTGGAACTTCTTGGGACCTTAACCTAGAGCTGTATTTAGTTCTGGATATCATAGTTTAATGGCACAGATAAGGTATTAATCCAGCCCTAACATCTCGACTGACCTCCAGATTAGTAGCTGTAACTGCTTTTTGGACATCTTAAACTGCATGTTCCACTGACATTTTAAATTCAACATGTTCAAAGCTAAACTCATTATCTTTCCTCCCAAATCTTCTCCCTCTTCCTAATTTCCCTGTTACTCTTAAGGGAAATCATCAGCAAAGTAGCTAATTTAGGTTAAATGTCAGGGAAAATGTTCTGATAATTAAAAGCTGTCCTGAAGTGGAATGAGGGTAGTGAGGTGACTCAGTGGATAGAGAAGTGGGCCTGAGTCAGGAAGACCTGAGTTCAAATATGGCCTCAGACACTTACTAGCTGTGTGACCGTAAGCAAGTCACTGTTTGCCTCAGTTCCTCATCTGTAAAATGAGCTGGGGAGGGGGATGGGAAGGAGAAAAATTTAGAACTCAAAATCTTATAAAAAAATGAATGTTGAACACTATTTTTACATATAATTGAAAAAATAAAATATTATTTACAAAAAAAGTGTTCTTCATCAAGTATATGATAGTGATAAGTTCTCATTTTTGTAATTCCCAGTTTCAGCTGGTATCCAATATCCCATGGTACAAAGAAATGCCTGATTTCAAGGCTTGCATGTTAGGGCTCTGTTACACATGTAAAACACTTTAAAAACTTTAAAGTGCTATATAAATAGTAACTATTATTAGTAGTAGTATTATACCCTCATCTAAAAGTACTTCCACTTGCAGGTGGCCTGCCATTTGATCTGGCTACCAAGGATTCTTTACTGGAGATCAAGTTACTGGCTGGGTTCTGAGAAACCCTGTCCAGTCACTTAAGTGCTGTGTGTAACATACACACTAACTACAAGGGAAATCAGGCTGGGCCATGGGGGTTTGCTCATATCCTGGCCAGAGATGGCAGTAGTGAGAAAGCTAACACTGAGGCCCCAGAGTGGCATGTGGAAGAGGAACTCTGAGAAGCAAAGTGATTAGGTGTTCTTGGTTGAGTAATAAGTCCAAAACATGGAGACCTCTGCTTTTCTGTATCATATTATCATGACAACTTTATGGACCACTTTTTTAAGTATTCCCTAAGGTCTGTCTTATACAAATTACCAATAAAAATTTTATTTGATTTATTAACTCTACTAAGATCTTTCCATCTTTCCTTTGGTTACGTTTCTTCTGCCTGCATTTCTCAAGGTGTTTGTGATTTGGGGCCCAGTCAGCACTGCTCCCCACACAGTTATGATAACATAGCCAACAAATTCTCCATATTGGGAAAAGTTGCTGCACAGTATTTCTTGTGTTGTGTTCCAATTAAAGTCACCCATGAAAAGCTTTTTGATCTCATTGTTCCTGAGCTGTTTATGACAACAACTGTATGTCAACCAGACTTGTTCCCTTCTCTGAAAGGTCACTGAAGTGAGATCTTCACTTAATCTTGTTATTCTTGCTAGTAGCTGTTGTGGTTAATTTCCATAGCAAACTGCCTTAGGACATGGCTAGTTGCCTTGTGCTTGTGGGTCACTAAAACCCTTAAGTTTTTTTTTTTAATTACACAAACTGCTTTTTATCTTTTCTCTCAACTTGGGCTTCAAATCTCTAACAATTTTTATTCAAGTCCTTCCAGTTTGCATATTGTTCTCCTTGGTGGAGAAAGGAGAAGCAAAACAGAAGTTGAATAGTTTTGTCTTTTCTCTTTCATTTGTTATTATACTTTGTTCCAAGAAGACTGGTCTGCCTTTTTCCTTGTTCATCTTGTTCTAAACTTACCTTTAAATGCACTTTTGAAGAAACCCTGGCTATCTATCATGAAGTACATGGGGGGAAAAAAAGATCCAAATCATTAGTAATTAAAAGAAGGCAAAGTAAAACAAGCCTGAGATTTTACTTCACACCAATGAGATTAGCAAAGATGACGAGAGGATAATCACTGGAAGGCATGTGGAAGGACAGGCACACTAATGCATTATTGGTTGGAATTCACCTCTATGACTTTTCTAGAGCTTGGCCCCCTACCTAGAATTCCCTATCTCTCCTTGTCTCTAAAACATACATTGTTCAAAGGCCAGCTCACGTCTTACCTGTTCCATGAATTCTTCCCTTACTATCTTATACTAACCATTTTCATCTCTAAATTCCATTGCACTTGTAGTCAATAAACCATAAATTGGCACTTAGTTTCAAGTCTGTTTCAGTTTTTCTCTGAAGTTGCAGGAAAAAAAAAAATCACTCCTTTGTAACAACTTAGCATAGTTAAGCAAAACAGATCAACACACTGGCAAAACTGTATTCATCAGTCTTTGCCTCTAGTCCATCATCCCTCTATCTGGAGGTGGGTCAGCTCCTAGAGGAGTTAGAGCAGTTCTAATACAGCTCCACAGGGCTATAGAGAGAATCTAGTCATGCTGCCACTCTGCTAAAAAAAGAACAACTTCAGTGCCTACCTGATGCCTCCTAAATATATCTCAGTCCCTTAGTCTGCCAATTCAAAGTCCTGTACAAGCTGGCACCACCTTATCCCATGTTACTACCTTCCATGCAAAATGAAACATAGTAACCAGCAGACACAAATCTCTGCTATTTCTTTGCTCCTGCTGTTCTGTCTATACTATCCTCCCTCTCCCTGTTGAATCACAACCTATCCTTTACAGGCCTATTCAAATGCCACCTAAGCTTTTCTAATACACTTATCATGTTTTTAATGTTTTGATAATTCTATTGCAAAGTAATCCTGTGTATTTTACCTGAGGCATTTAAGAACATTCTTCTATGAAAGGATCAGTAGGCTTTGCTAGACTGTCAAAAGGGTCTAGGACACACAAAAAAGTTAAGAATCCCTGCTGTATACTATTATTTATGTTTGTGCCTAACCCTCCTACCAGAATGTAAGACAGACACATGTTTTATCTAAACTTGTATCTTCCTGTTCTTCACAGTAATCTGCACATAGTGGGCAATTAAGAAATGTTTAATAAGTGAATTAAAATGTTACTCAATTAATTATTGAGAAGGGACTCAGTAATTACAAGCTGACTTACTGATTAGTGGACAAAGAATGGAGACATGACAATAAACCAGATGAAAGGTACAAGGATTCAAGAAAATTAAATACAAAAAGTAGTGGGGTAATGAGAAAAATCGAGCACACTGGCTTATAAGGACTAAGTTCTGTACTGAGTGACCATATGCAAGTAACCAACTGAGAAGAAGGGAAAAGGATGGGAAGGAAACTGAATTTATTGCTTTCACTTTTACAGGAGTAATCTGCTGACTTAGATAACAATGCTTAACCCTGACAAGGATAGAAATTTAATGTTGTAGATGGACTTCTTTCAACTGAGTAACCGATTGAGAGTTTGGGGAATTTCTAGAGGTCCTTTCTACCTAGTAACTCAAAGAACAAATATCTGTGAAATGTTTCTATTATATGCGAATTTCTCAGCATTTCATAAAGAACATGGACTGTGTGTGTGTAACAGGGAGGAAACTGACAAGTTCCCCATTACTCACCGGAGCATATCTCTCTTAGGTCCTCTTCATCCAGAATGCTCTGCAGATCTAGAACCCATGGCTCTTCCCTTTGGTCCAGATGGGAGATCATGGCAGTTTTTGAAAATGGAAATCCTGTTTGAGGTAAAGAGAAAAACAGTTAAGTTAAAGGGAATGTAAGAATTGGGCCAATTAGAAAAAGGGAAAAGATGGGAGCAGAAGCTAAGACATAAGTAAGTGAGGAAATGAGTAGGAGACAGAGACATGAACCTAAAAGCATCCTGTATAAGTTAGGAACATTGGGACAGAAAACCTCTACCAGGATTTTAAAAAATTAAGAAAGGTTTAATGATGATATGCAAACTCAGTTTATTTATAAAATCTAAAAAGTAGTAACTCTCACAAGGTATCTATCTCAGTGTCCTTTTCCATAGAAGATCGAGTTCATTAATGACTTCTAAAATAATTATCTGTACAAAAACTTAACCTGATTATGTAGAAAAGTAACAAATCAAAGAGCCTGGAATTTATCACATGATGAATGAATAGTCAAGAAAACTATGACTAAAGGGCTGTATGAGCAAAAGTATGAGCAGAAACAAAAAAGAACAAAAAATACTGTCCATCCTTGCCACAGGAAAGCAGGATGAACAGATTATATTGTAAGAGCTATATGTTTTATGATTTAAAAAAAGGTACAAACAGTGTTGTTAGTTTTTGATCTTTGGTCACTTGGGTATGAAAGCCTGAGCTAATAAGTGGAGACATAAATAATAAAGAAGCCTACTACCTGCCACTGTGTCTCAGAATTAAATCTGTTGACTCTGCTCATATCCTAGGGACAAAGAGGTATTCACATATTGGGGATCGAGGCACTGTAAGGTATGATGCTGGGATCCCCTCAGTACCCCCACCTTCACCAGCTCAATGCAATAAAAAGAATTTGGGGCAGCAGTGACCATGAATCAGATCAAGGGTCCCTAACCTTTACTGTGTTATGGAACCTTCGGCAATTTGGCAAAGACCATAGACTCTTTCTTAGAATAATGTTTTTTTGCTGGGTTTTTTTATTATTTTTGGGGGGGGGGGGCTAGGCAATGGGGTTAAGTGACTTGCCCAAAGTCATACAGCCAGTAAGTGTTATGTGTCTGAGATCAGATTTGAACTTGGGTCCCCCTGAATCCAGGGCTGGTGCTCTATCCACTGTGCCACCTAGCTGCCCCAGAATAATGTTTTAAATGCATAAAATACATAGGATTACAAAGGAAACTAATTAAATTGAAATAGAACTATCAAAAATATTTTATTAAAAAATAAATTCACGCATCCCAGGTTTCAAGAACTCCTCAATGGAACACAGACTGAAGACGGGAAACAATGACTACTGAACCAACGAGGAACGGGGAAACGGGGGATATGTTAGCAGTAGGGTAAGACAATACACGTTTTTTACATTTCAAAAACGTTAAAAGAGAAGGAAAATAAATTGACATGTTTTTACTCACTGAGCTGTGTACACACACACACACACACACACACACACACACCCCTACCTTTTAGGCCCTCTTCATTTGGTACAACCTGTGGATCCAGGCCCCATGGTTCTTCTCCTCGTTCCAGCTTAGAGATCACCGCAGGTTTAGGAAATGGAAATGCTGCTCAAAGGAAAAGAATGGGTCAGGATGGTGAATGGAGTTATACTGAGCTGTCCCTGAATTCTATCTCACCCTGTGCATACTGGGAAGAGAAGGGAATTGCTTGTGAAAATTGTGAAGAAGGCATAGAGGCAAGTAAGGCAACCCTGGGGACCTAGGTCAGGCTCATACTCCCAGGAAGACTAAGCAAGATCAGGGAGTTCTAGGTTTCAATCAAGAGGAAAAACAATTCTGTGCCCTCTCAGAAAAAGATGGGAAAATCCAACAGGGAGAACATGTACAAGATCTTAAGAAAGACTCCCTATATACGTGAGAGGGGCCTGGGTCTCCTTTAGAGAACTAGGATAGTGCAGTGGAGGATTCAGCATGGAGCATCATCTAATTCCCACTGCAAACAGAACAAAGCTCCCCAAGGAATAGGAAACAAAGTGTTGCTTTAGGGCCAAAGGAACCCCAGGGCTCTCCCCAGTTGGAAATCCCTGAGAAGGGGGCATGGTAATCTCAGACCTTAAGTCATCACTGTGTTATCAAAGACCCCACAGCATCTAATTAAGAAGGAAATCAGAAAATGACAAAAGGAGGATTCTAAGTCAAAACCAGTTAGAAGCCTTACCCAAGGAGACCATATTTCCGTAATTTTCCAGCATCACGTCTCTGTACAGGGCCCTCTGAGCAGGCGCCAGATCTGCCCATTCCTTCTGCGTGAAGTACACTGCCACATCCTCAAACATCACCGACTCCTGAAACAACAGATTCCTGCTGCCCCAGGGACAATCCCAGTTTGTGAGGTGCAAAATTTGTAGCATAAAGGACCAGAAAATGGGACCTGTTGATATATACCACTCGAACCAGTTGTGCAAGGTGGGTATCACATAGGAAAGGAATATAAAGCAAAAGTATAACAACTGAAATAGGAGAATGATTTGGTAAACACTCTAATCCCTTTATCTGGACATTTGTTCCTTTTTAAAAATAAGTTTTTATTATTCTCTTTTGTTTTTATATCATCTATATCTATATATCTCAATATATTCCTTCCAGAGAGCCATCCCTTATAACGAAGGATAAAAAAAGAGTAATTTTTTTTCTTAAATTAACCAAATTACCCAAAAAGTATGAAATTATATGCAATGTTCCACATTCAAAGTCCCCCACCTTTGCAAAAGAGCAGGAGGAAGAGCCTTTTCACATATATTCTTTAGGCCCAGGTTTACTCATTATTTTTTTATTGCATTAAGTTTTAATTATTTTGTTGCTGTTCTGTCCATTTTCATTTGTGGTAGTCATTGTGTATGTTGGTTCACAGTTGCATAGTACTTAAAGGTAACCAAAACATTTTGTTTTCCTGGGTTCACTTATTTAATTTTGCATCAGTTCATTTATGTCTTTTCATGCGGCTCAGTATTCATTATATCCATCACACCTTTATAGCAAAGCATTTATTCTATTATATTCATTTACCACAACTTGTTTAGCCATTCTCCAATTGATGAAACATGTACTGTATCCAGTTCTTTGCTACTACAGAAAGTGCTGCTGTAAATATTTTGTGCATTCAGGACCTCTATTTTTGTCCTGACTTTCTTGGGGTATGTGCTAGCAGTGGAATCTCTGGAAGGTTTAGACATTTTAGTCACTTTCTTAGCTTAATTCCAAATTCCTTTTTATAATGAATGTAATTATATTATTTAAATCAATATTTTTTGCTCAGAATACTAATTTCACTGAATTTATATAACAAGGATTCCAGAGTTGGTTACTTCAGGATTGTCTCACTCCAAGCCTAGAAGTCCCAGGCTTTAAAACTAGAACAAAGTTCAACAATCCAAACCAGGATCATTCTACTTATTTCTCCATCCCAGTTCCTAAGCTGAACTCCTAGAAGAATGTGTATAGCTATCTGATACAAATTCAAGCATTTCAGTTTCAATGGAGCTCTCCAAACCACGAATAGATCTTCCCCCCTTATCTCCCACAATCTATCTTGCATAATTCCTACCTTAAAGTCCTAGTTACTAACTTTCCAAATACAAGCTCGGTTTACCCTAGCTCCTAGGCAGTGGAAGAATCCATCATTCAGCAGGTTGCCATGGCGATGCATACTGAAATTTCAGTTTAATAAACGTTCATCTTTTTCACAGTAACTGTTTTTAGCCATGCCTCCCTCATTTTATACTTGTAAAGGTGACTTTCTTTTTAACCTGAGCACAGTTCTTTGCATTTATTCCTTTAAATTTCATCTTACTGAATTCAGCCCATTGTTATAGTCACTCAAGATATTTTTGAATACTGTTATTTAGGTGAGCTATCTCTCCCATTTTCATTTGCAAATCTGACCTTTAATATGCTTTTTTGGTAGGAGGTATATCTGCTAGTCACCCATGTGGGCTAGGCTAAGTAACTGAAACCATTCCAAAGACTCAGTTGGCTCAGAGGACTAAAGGCTGGACCTACTGACATCACTTCTTGGTTGCCTGGATACAAAGAGCCCCAAGGAGCTCCAGCTTCTCTAAGGTCTCCAAGGTCCACCTGCCAGGGGGACCACCATGGGCAACTCAAGAGGAAGGATAATTAATGAGCTCAGCTTAGCCAATTCTTAATATCTTTGCTGTATCTCCTTGTGGAACAGCCTTCCCCTGCTATGGCTAAGTAAATCTCCTTTTTTAAACTACTTGAATGACCTTCCAAGTGTTTAATTTGATTCCAACATTGGACCTAAACTACCAGGCTAAGTGAGGTCTACCCCACAGCAACTTTCATCAGTCATCAATAATAAAAGCATCCTCATATTGGTTGCTACCAAGTATGTTTTAGCTTCGACATCCTGGTCATACCTAGTTGGGCCTTTCTTCCTATTAACTGAACCCTAGTTCTGACAAAATATGAGAAAAAAATGGTATCATAGAAAAGGTCTTGGACTAGTAGTTAGGAGATCTAGTTTTGAATTCTGGCTCCAACACTTACTTCTTGTCACATGGGCAAGTCTCAACCTTCACTTACCTAATAGAAACTGGGAAATTTTCTCTTTCCTTGGTTTTTTTCCTCAGTCTCCCTATCTGTAAAATTGGAAAGTGATTTACACACTACTTACTTCAGTGGGTCATTGTAAAGAAAATACTTTTTAAGTCTTAAAGCAGAAAAAATTTGTCTTCTCTTATCTCAAACAACTAGCTCTCAACGTTTTTATTTCTAGCACTCAGCAGAGTGCCTAACAGAAAGCATCCTTTGTGTTAATATCAATAAGGGCTTGTTGAATAAGTGATTGCAAACAGCTTTCTCTTCCTTTCAGCTTCAGCAGATGACCTGGCCTTACTTTATAAGGGAAAGACTGAAGCCACCTGAAGAGAGTTCCTTCAAAAACACTAATATTCACCATAATGTAGCATTTCATTACATCTCTATTCATAGCCTCCCTGTAGGCACACAGAGAAGAAACAGGTTCCATTTTTCTCTTTTCCTAGATCTTGCTTCCCACAACTACGTAAGACCTGCACTGGCAGTTTGTAGTGCACATAACACCCCTACCAAACAAGCTCACAAGCCCATAGAAGCCATTGCTCTAACTTAACCAAAAGGTTCAGAGAGGTTGGGACCTCTCCAGGGTCTCACAGGTAGTTAAGGGGAAGAACAGGGGTTTAAATTCACATCCTCTGACTCCAAATCCATTACTCTTTCCTCTGTACCACACTGCTGTGTGAGTTGTAGACCTGACACAGAAGGTCAGAAAGAGGTTTCCATTTAACCTTCAGATCTATCTGGATTTCCTTATACCCAGTTCATTCATATATTCATTTGACAAGAATTTCTTCAATTCATATTAGAAATCTGAGATTGAAACCAAGTAATAGTAATAACAGCCATAACAAAGTTATCCAGCACTCGACAGTTTATTAAGAACTTCCCCAATAAGAACTCTGTAGGGTTGGACATAAAAATTTTCTTATCCTTATTTTATGGATAAAGAAACTGAGAGGTTAAGGTCATCCCTAGGAAATGGCAGTTGGGAATCAAACCCAGGCCTGAGGGCTCCATATTCAATGATCTATTACAATTTATTAGCATGACCAGTAGACAAGACACATGGTCAGGAATAAATTTAAAAGTACCAAGCCTCCTCTCCTAAAAGATATATGAACATTTACATATCCAAATGAAAACTATACTCTTCAGGACAGAAGTCTGGTAAGTTCTACAGTTATTCTAAAGATGTTACCACTGATCAAACCTCTTATGATACTATTTTGGAACTATCTTTACAGTCAATTAGGAAGCCATTTAAGAAAACCAGTCTCATCACTTTATAGCCACATTTTATTTATTTATTTAAACATACATATACACGCACACACACAAGAAAAGCCAACCCAAACAAAAACTTGATCACCCAGTTTATCAACCAAGCTTTACTCTAAGAAAGCAGCAGTCTGATGTAGGGGCAAGCATGCTGGTCTGGCAGTCATGGGACTTCGCTTGCTATTAACTAGTTGGGTGACTTTGGGCAAATCTTCCACTTTCTGGTCCTCTTTCACCATTATTATTAAATAACTGGGTTGGGTTAAATAGTCTCTGTAGGCTCTTCCAGATCTAACATTCTAAGTTTCAAAAGAAAAAAAAAAAAAGAAAAAAAAAAGGTGTTTTGGCTTTTTGTAAAAATCAAATCAACCTTCAAAAGGCAACAATTTTCTAGTTTTTAACCTTCTTTCTCAGGGCTCTAACCATTATCTCAAGCTTGTAAATGTCCTAAGATGTAGTCTGTCCAGGACAGAGTACAGAAAAACTACTACCTTCCATGACCTTAGGTGTTATAATTCTATTAATGAGGTCTTAAGTTGCATTAGATTGGAGGAGCACAGAAAATAGGTAGGGAGAAAGCTGCAACACACTGTTGACTCAGATTTAGCTTTTGTTTTTTGCATATACAGCGGCCAATTATATCTCCTATCTCATATTTATACAATTAATTGGAGAAAAAAACTTAAATGCAGAACTTGACATTTATCCCTAGTATATTTCAGTTTGTTGCTTCTAGCCCATGTTCATAAGATTTATAAGTAGAAGAGATTTCAGAGATCATCATATCCAATCCCCCTCCCCCAAGCATATAAAGAGGAAACTGAGGCCCAGAAGGGGAAGAAAATGGCCCCACGACACAATTAGTAAATAGAAGAACCAGGATTTGAAAATAGATCCTCTGACTCCAAAACGAATACTCTTTCTTGCTTATCAGGACTCTGTAAATCTTGTTCCACCATATTAGCTATGCCTCTCAGGTTTGGATCAACTATAAATTTAGTAACTCTGCCATCTATACCTCCAGTCAAGTCACTGACAAGATAGAGGGGCATTGCCTCTATTTCTGCTTTCTGAGGGGAACAAAGCAGCGGTACCATTCACCTCTCTAACTGGTTCTATACTCCAATGACATACCCACCTCTTGTTTGGATTCAATTCTACTTTAAGTTAGAGTCCCTAATGATAACACTGCTGGTAGATGCATGCGTGGTCACTGGGCACCTCCGGTTTCAGGCACAGGATTCAACAGATTTGTCCCCTGGCTTCTGCATTAGCTCATCTCCATCTTGGTTGGCTAGGAAAGGGCAGAATGAATCACAGCTCACCTGGGGCTTGGTTGTCAGGAGCACAGATGCCATGACTCCTGTGCTCCCCTATTTTGTAGGGGCAAGAACCTCAGGAGCTGAGAAAGGAAAGAGAGCAAGGGATGCCATGTTACATTTGTGGGTCCGTCTGTACTCCCCACTCAAATCTCTCTCTCACACACACACACACACACACATAGTAGATACTGTTGTTGGTCCTTATTTCTTGAAGAGGAACATCAGGAGGGTGATGTCTAGACTTGCAAGTGAATTTGATTTGAATGAGGCAGGGCTGTGCAAAGTCATCGCCGCTACTACTTCGCCTGAGTCATTGGAGTCCAGTGGCTAGACACAGGTCAGGACAACTGGCAAAGGCTCTGGATGTACTGGGAGACCTTGGCCTTTTAAAGTGAAGTCTTTCCCAGGTCTGTCTGTCAGAGACAACACCCGTTCAGTAATTAAAGGCTAGGTAACAGTGGAGGCAAAAGATGGCCTAGTTTGCTTACTCGAAAAATCGATCTGGGAGGGGAACCCTCAGGGTTTTGAAGAAAATCACTATTTACACTCATTCAAAGACATCAAAACTCAAACAAAGAGCAAGTGAGATTTGGGCTGGGATCTATTATAATTGACCACTCAGTGAGAGCCAGAGAGATTTGGGTTTAAAGGCATACACAGTAAAGTAGCTCCATTTGAATTCCAATGGGCTTGGATTCAAAATAATTCAATTCATTGGCAGCAATTAAGCAGAAGGGAAACAATTATCAATGGCCCCAGGCCCGAGGGACCTGGAGAATTGAGACAAAACGTAAGACACAAACCAACAAGATTACCCACAGAAGAACAGTGAAAGAATAGTTAAAACAGTAACCAGTCCACTAAAAGCAATGAATTCCAAAGATCAAAAGGAAGAGATTCTACAGAAGACTGAGAGGATGGATAGGAGTATTCAGCAGACAGAAGACGTGGAAGGGGAGAAAAACTGCTAGCTAAAAAGCAATGTGATTGATATGCTGCTTGACCAACTACTGTTAAGGTTAACACTGTAAAATTAGAACTCTTTGAAAGAAAAAAATTATGTAAGCATACAAAGAAAATTAATTACATGCAAAATCTTTTTTAATGGGCCTGTCATTTCACTGGTTTAGATAACTCCTTTTGAGCAAACTCCTATTAACATAGATCAGCACCCACTCAGCAACTCCTTCCTCAGTCTTCCAGATTCAGAGACTGGTTCTCTATTGACTATGCCAAGTCGCCTTTACACAAAATTACCACATGAAAACACCAACCAATTTGCAAGAAATAAGTGATTTTTCTAAATGGCAAATACTTTCAGTTACAGAAAAATCTGAACACTAAAACAAACCTTGGAAAGGAAATTTAAAATGGCAAATAAGCATAGGAAGGTGAGACAGCTAGGTGGGCAAAGCACTGTGCCTGGAGTCTGAAAGACCTAAGTTTATATCTAGCTTCAGAAACTCAGTGGCTGTGTGACTCAGATCAAGTCATTTCACCTCAGTTTCCTCAACTGTAAAATGAATATCATAATAGCACCTACCTCAAAGGGCTATTCTGAGTATCAAAAGAGATAATATTTGTAAAGTGCCGAGCATATAGTAGGCTCTTAATAAATGTATGTTTCCTTCCCTTCCTCTTCCCATCTTAACCGGGAACATGACAGTCATCCTGACCTACGTCTCACCACAGGACAGTAAATGTAAATGACTTTGGAGAGAGAGTCTGATAACTTTGCACAGCCCAGCCTCACTTAAATGCAAATCACTTGCAAGTCAAGACATCACCTGCCTGATGTCATTGGTCCTCTTCTAGAACATAAAGGATGAACAACAATTTCCAAATGACGGAGATGAACAAGTGATGGTCCTGTGCCCTCTCCCACCTCCCTCCCTTCCTCAATTTCTCACTACCCTCCTTAGGCAAACCCTCGCTCAATTAGTGGCACATGTTGAACATCCCACACTACATGGCATGCATCTCCTACTCCTTCCTACTTTTCTGCCTAAGTAGCAGACCCCTGCCAGAAATATCAACAAATGCGAAGTAGAACCTTAGATTCCCTCCGAAAGTGTAAATCTTTATGGAAAGGGAATCCCAGAAATCCGTTCCTGAATACCGTACCAAACCGTGTTCTCCAGCCTCGGAAATGTGGGGCAGAGACTACGGCCTTCACAGTAATATTCTTTAAATCTTTAAGGTTTGGGCAGCCTCAGTTTCCTCAACTGCAGAATGCACACAGTAGGCCGCTGCATACATGTTCCCCCTTAGGGGATGGACGTAGGTAGTGGCTCGGAGTTTACAGGTGCGAAGGCTCTCTTAGCTCTAAGGGCATGACGCTCATTACCCCACGGGCTCGAGAGAAACCTTGGGCCACCGTTGGAGGGGCTGCAGGAGAGACAAGTGAAGCACCCAGCCCTGAACCTGCAGCTGAGTGGAACTGGGCGGCGCTGGGGGGGCGGGGGGGGCACATCTATCTAAGTCTCAGAGAAGCTCTGTGTCTCTCCCCCCCAATTCCCCAACCTCATTTATCCCGAACTCCTCGGGCATCAATGCCTTCTACCGCGTGCGGCCTCGGGAGACCCACAGCAGAGAGCGAGGAGGGGCTGGCGTGTCTCTCCAGGAGCCGGGAGCCGACTACGTCTGACCCGAGGCGGTGGGGGGGGCCTCCGCAAGGGCTGGTGGCCGAGGCCGGGGGACCCGTCGGGGCCTCAGCCGAGGGCCGACGCCACCTCCCCCCGCCCCACGACTGGCCCCCTCAATCTCCCCGCCACGTACCGAAACAGAGTCCGAGAGGGAGTCCCGGGGAGGCCGCAGCCCGAAAAGCCGAGCACCCCCTCCGAAGGGCAGAACCCAGACAGTTATGAGAACAATGGCGGACCTGGAAGTAGGGACGTCATCCGGCGCCTTCCGGTGCTTGGCATGAGCCCCCATCTCTAGGACGCGAGGAGGTCATCTCATCTCGGTGGTTTCTTTGTTCCTACTCTCCACCCCTCCTCCCCAAGCCTCAGAAACTGGGGCGGGGAAATGAAGGCAGGAGGCGGAGTCAATCGCCCTATTGGATGGGGACGCGAAGGCTCACCAAATGAGCAGGAGAATCTGGCGAGAGGGCGGGCCTGCTTTTCCCCAACTCCCTGTGGACAGCAACCTGAGTTTGCGACAGTCCCGTTATCATCTAAGCTCACACAGCCACGCAACGACAATAATAAAGAATGTGAGCTCTAGCGAGTCCTTAAATTCTGCAAATCGCTCTACCCACATTATGTCACAGGATGTCTACAGCAACCCAGCGAGGGAGGTGGCCAAATCTCATAGCCAACTTTGTCAATCCGAGGGTCGCGTTCCCAGTGGTAGGTAACAGAGTAAAGACGCGGACTTCGTTGTTCCGATCATACCAAGCCACCTCTATTTAACAAGCAAAACGGCATTCTTGGGTAATGATAAAGGGTCAGTTAAATAAAAAAAAAAGGAAGGGGACTGAGTGTACTGGTGAGTGAATGGTTCTGCATGCCGGTACAAGGTGTTCATTGTAGAGAGGGAGCTAAAAGTAGGAATTCAGGGGCTTGAGACATCAGTTATATGATAGGGAGTCACAGGGAGTGGGAGTCAGTACATTTAAGGAAATGTGGAGAGCCCCTTTGTTTGACTATGGACACATTGGGGGATCAGAACCAGAAGGTGTAGGAAAGTGAGGAAAATATATTTGTTGGTTTGTTTGCTTTTTTTAGGTGGCATCAAGCTTTTTTTATTTTATGGACTTATTGATACTCAAGATGTGAACTGGAAAGCAGATTTGTTAAAGAGTTTCAGGTAGGTAAGCGATCAAATATTCCAAACAGTGATGTTAAGGAAAATGAGAATTCATAGTTTATAGGATTCAGAGGTCCTGTACTGTGTAACATTCTTATCAAAGATTTGGATAAAAGCTATCCAATTCATTTATCAGAAGCTGACGTGGGAGAAACTGAGCAAGCTGTATACAAACCATAGCAAAGCTTTCCTTGTGCCAAATTACGTTCCTTTCCAGGAAAATTGTCATATTCATATGGCAAAGAACCGTATGATTACTGGATAGTACACATCATAAGGTGTGAGAAACCGAGTTGTCAGAAATTAAAAAGAGCATTAACCATAAAAAGGAGAGCAGAAATACATCAATGACGTTGCTAGTGCCAATCTCTGGCCAAGAGGAAGCATCTTTAGGCAGATCCTGATTTTGCTGACCTTACCCAGAATGGTGGATACAAGAGGGTGTATCTCTCTTCAAGAAAGCAAATATTTGTTCCAAAGTTTATCTAAATTCCTGTTCACCAAATATGTTTAACATGATTGCACAAGTCTGGCATGTATCAGATTGCTTGCTGTCTAGGGGAGGTTGAATGGGAGGGAGGGAGAAAAATTTGGAACTGAAAATCTTACAAAAAATGAATGTTCAAAATTATTTTTACATGTAATTAGAAAAAAATAAAGTATTTACAAAAAAAAAACCCAAAATAAATTCCTGTTCACCTAGTCATTTAAGCTATGATCAAGATAAATCTGTGTTTAATCTTTACTGATATGTATGTGTTTCATTACTCAGAGGCAGCTGAGGCAGAATGGGTGGTGAAGTACCCAGTATCCAGGGAGGTAAAGAAATATGTCTTATTACTCCTAAGATCTTTCCTAGCACAATGAGGGCCCAGGGCTACACAGAAGAGAGATTTTATCGATTCATATTTTTATAACCTCCCCAATGAAGGAAATAATGTGGACCAAGACTTTAACTTAACCAAGATTTTAATGGATACAAAATGGGCCTAGCAATTCTGGTGAAGGGGAAGGTTGTGAGTTGGCAGCTGGTATTGCCTGGCCACAGCTTATTTGGATTACTCATAGTAACTGCTGCCTTCAGTCCTACTCATTTGCTGCCCAAAAAAGCTGGAGAATATCATGAAATTCTGGAGACTGAATCACTACATATTTTTGTTATGTAATCTCAATTGGGCCTTCACTGCAGTCAGGAAATCTCTTTACACTTTCCCAATCAATTTACCATCCCATTCACAACAGCAACTCTTCTTAACCTCTTCATCCCTCCTCAAACCTCTCGTGACTCTTTCCACAAGCTACTGCTCCTGGAGCACCCCAAGTATCATATGCAGCCTACATCTGTGTCACAGAAGTCACTGAGGCATCACATTAGAATGCTGAAAGAAGAAGTGGGGGGTGGATTCAAAAGCTATTTGGTTAATCTCTAGTTAGTCTTTAATTTTCTAAAGGCCAGGTGGGCAAACTGTGAAGAGGTTCAGTGACTGGAGTTTTGAATTATTGTGTTATCCTTACCAACCAACTGTATTTATTGAGCTATTTCCTCTGGTTTGCAACTCTTCAATGTAGTCATCTGGAAGGGATTTGGGTGTAATGGCAACAGTCTATTCAAATTATCAGGGAACCCAAAACTTTGCTTTCCCTCTCTTCCCAAAACGGGGTTTACTTTGAGACAAGTGATATGGGCTCCCACTCTGAATGGCCAGCATCAATAACAATTCCCACTGACATAACACTTTAGGACTTAAAAAGTGTTTTCCCAACTGTAATGAAGAGAATGTAGATTAGGCGGCAGAGGACCTGAGTCTGAATTCTAGCTTTGTTACTTACTAGCTATGTGACCTGGTTCCAAGTCACTGCATCTCTCTGTACCTCAGTTTACTCAGCTGTAAGATGAAGGATTTGATTAGGTCATTTCATTAGTCTATTCCAATGGAGGTTGGGATATTCATCTTTTCAGCTGGGCTTGCTCTTCAAGGGCAGTTATTGTCTCTGGCATTTTCTATTTGAGGATCAAGGTGATGCTTTCAAGAGAAGTAATTATTCTTTTTGAGAAAGGAGAGAAACCCTTAATTTAGGATTGGCAGAAGACTCTTTAATTCTGTTCTCTTATCTGGGCTCGAGGGTTGTTCTGCACTACCTCCCAAGCAGCAGATGTCACAGCTGAGAAGCACAGCCTCTTGTAGTCAGGGCTATGAGGTCTTTTTACCAATCCTTTCTGGATTAAGAAGAGGTTATCATAGTGAGAAATGTTACTCAAACATTACAGTTATGATAAATAAGATTTCATCTCTGCCAGCTAAGCCATAACTGAGCAACATATATTTTTGTCCAACAATCATAAAACAGTTCTCGGGGGACAGCATGTTATGGTTTCTCAGTTATTAACTCCAAAGTTCTCCTATTGGTCATTTGCTAATGAGCAACTGAAACAGAGAATAGACTTTGCCCTTGTTTCTTGTTCAGTTGTTTCAGTTGCATCTGGCTCTTCCTCACCCCATTTTGGGGTTTTCTTGGCAAAGATCCTAGAGCAGTTTGCCATTTCCTTCTCCAGCTCATTTTACAGATGAGGAACCTGAGGCAAACAGGGTTAAATGATTTGTCCAGGGTGACAGCCCTGTCTAAAGGCAAAGTTTTGGCAACTATTTTTTTAAAGTTTTTCTTTGGCAAATCTCACATTGATTTTTATCGTTGCCTCTTTTTGATGTAAAATTGTCAAAGTCTAAAAGGGCAACACCCTTTCACATGGATATGACCTCAACAAATTATCTGAGGGGAAAAGGAGGAAAGAAACATTGAAACTGACTCTTCTTAACCTCACTGAATCTCCTGAATGCGTGGCTAGAATGCAGTCTTCCCTCATAGCCCTTTAAATTAATTCCTCTCCTGCTTCAAGACATGGCTCAAGCACCACATTTTAGATGAAGCCTCACAGTTGTCACTGGCCTCCCTCCTCGACTACCTTGTGTTTTGTAACGGTATTTTTATTCTGTATATAGACTTACTGATGTGCTATTTTTTCCTCTCACTAGAAGGTCAGCTCCTGGAGATCAGAGATTCTTCCATTCTTTGACTTTGCACCCCCAGTGCCTGGCACATGATTGATAATTTAAATGCTTGTTGCTTGTTTGGTGATTGATTGATTGATTGATTAATGTTATAGAGAACATTCCTTTCCAGATATAGTTTAGAGGAGATGCCTGAAGAGATTCCCCTCCAAATCTGAAATTCTGTGATCTTTTCCCTCTTTGTGTCATAAACATCTAACATAAGACTTTCCCTATCATGGATATGGAGTAAATATATGTTCAAGATGGTGATTTTGAGTTCCATGTCTTTCTCTCTCCCTCCATCCCTGCCCCTTTTCCTAAAATGGTTGGCAAGTTGATATAGCTTATACATGTGCTATCACGTAGAACATATTTCCATATTAGTCACAGTTGTGAAAAGAAAAAAAAAACATGAAAAAGAATAGAGTAAGTAACAAAAGTATGCTTCGATCTGTATTCCGAGTCCATCAGTTCTTTAACTCGATATGGATAGCATTTTTCCTCATGATTTCTTTGTATTTATCTTGGATCACTGTGTTGCTGAGAAGACCTGAGTTATTCATAGATCATCTTCACACAATGTTGCTGATATGGTGTGCAATGTTTTCCTGGTTCTGCTCATTTCACTTTGCATCAATTCCTACAAGTCTTTCTAGGCTTTTCTGAAATCTGCCTCTTCATTATTTCTTACTGAATCATAGTATTCCATTACATTCATATACCACAGCTTGTTCAGCTACTCCCCAATTGATGGGCATTCTTTCAGTTTCCAATATTTTGCCATCACGGAAAGGGCTACTATAAATATTTTTGCACATATTTTGTAAGTCCTATTCTCTTTGTGATCTCTTTGGGATACAGACCTAGCCATGTTATTGATGGATCAAAGGATATGCACAGTTTGGTTGTCCTTGGGGCATAGTTCCAAATTGCCCTCAAAAATGGTTGGATCAAGAGATAACCAGGTGGAGGAAAAGCAGGGACTTGCTTGAGCTCTCCCCCAAACCCCTCCAAATACCTGTAAAAAAATAACTAAACAAATTCTAGAGCAGCCATGGTATTTTAAGTTTGTGCCCACTCTTTCTCTCTCCTGAGCTCTGGATATGTTTGTGGGAGAGTGTGCCCTGGAAGTATGGGAGAACAAATGTAACTAGTATCTTTGCTATGCCACCTGCCAAATTAAATGTCTTTCTTAAGGAACTGAGTTTACTGGCCAGTTAAGGGGAAGTATATCAGTGGGGGCTCCTGAGCTAGAAGGATAGGCACCCACAGCATTAGTAGACTCCCCAGATCCCCGGAAGGAGTAATAGCCACTCCTCTAGGCATGCAAGCCAGCCAGTGGCAGTGTGAGTTGGTCAAGGGAGCTCCAAGTATGGTGTTCCATAGAGAAAAATAAGACCAGCCTATGTGGTGGGGATTTAGGAAAATTTAGCCCATCCTACTTGTCAAGGACTCTAGTGGATAGTACTCCTACAATACTCTACTAGTTGTCTCACGCATGCTCTCTAGGCTCTGAGATTCAGCACCCTCTCCCAATCTATGGATCCCTCTGGGCCCCAAAGCACTGTGGGTGATGGAGTCCAGAAAAATGAAGATAAAATGCCCATTAGGTCCCCTCTGCACAATGATGGTGTTGGACTCTGAGTGCTGAAGTCCCTTCTGTACTGACATACTCTGGTGCTCAAGGATGGGATTAAAAGCAGGGAGGGGGAAAAGGTGAGAGTCCCACAATCTCAGAAGTGATCTTGGGAGAGAGAGGAAGGAGCTTTGCCACCTGTTAGGCTTTGGGGCTCTCCTCCCCCATTTCTATCTGTTTGAGCCCCTCCTGCTGCCTTGTCAATGCAGGTGTTGGAGGAAGAGCATCTTCTTCATTTGTCCACCCCAGAAATGTCACTCAGGAGGTTCATTGAACTAGAATGTAAAATAAAAGGCAGGGAGTAGAATGGAGGAATGATGTGGGAAATGTTATGGATAAGGGATCAAGTGGTTCTAGTTATAGCCTCAGAGTGGTACAGTGGATAGAATGCTAGGCCTAGAGTCAGGAAGACCTGAGTTCAAATCCTATCTCAGACACTTACTAGCTGTGTGACCCTGGTAAAGTCATTTAACCCTGTTTGTCTCCATTTCCTCACCTTTCAAATGAGCAAGAGAAGGAAATGGGAGACCACTCCAGTATCTTTGCCAAGAAAAACCCAAATGGGGTCACAAAAGAGTCACACACGAGTGAAATGACTCAACAACAAATGCCACTTATTTGCAAACCTTTTAGGTTTACCCAGTCTGTTTCCCTCCCGTCATCTCCATGAAAATAAGATAAAAAAAAAAAATTTTGCCAGAAATTTTCAGAGTCCTTCTGGCTCTGACTTTCTCCATTCTGTATTCTAAATTCCTTCCCAGCTCTGACAGGGTATAGTCAAAGGATTTTAGGATGCTTACTGAACAACAATTGATTGCTGATGAAATATGAGTGCACTTACCTGTCCTTGATGATTCCCAAGGCCTTTTGGCAGGGGCTCAAAAGGTAAACTACAATTTAAACACAATTTTGGTGCCCCTTCCCCCTAAATATCTCCTGATCTATTCTGGCTGTTCTCCCTTAGTCTATCCTCAGCCTTCTGAAAACAGTTAACTCAGCAGCACAATAGTTGTTTTCTGGCCTGCTTCCGTGTAATAATTAACGACAAAGTTAGGGACGGGACAAGGTACAGGCAGCAGGAGTCTTTCCTCTGCTTATAAAAGTGTCTCATCCTCAAAAAGCACTTTCATTCTTTCCTGAGTGGCCTGGGAACACAGATTCCTTGTGGTGCGGTGATGGCATTCTGGGCTCCTGTGTTTATAGTCCTGGTGACCACTGTCTTGGTAGTGCTGTATAGGCTGGGGGCCTTGCGCCAGAGGAGACCCAGAGAGCCCCCTCTGGACAAAGGCTTTATTCCCTGGCTGGGCCATGGCAGGGACTTCTATAAGGATGCCTCCAATTTCCTGAAGAGGATGCAAGAACGTCACGGGGACATCTTCACTGTTCAGCTTGGTGGCCGATACATCACCTTTGTCACAGACCCCTTTTCTTTTGATGCCATTCTGAAGGAGGACAAAAGCAAGCTGGAACCTCATAAGTTTTCACATGAGCTGGTATTCCAAGTCTTTGAGTTTCAAAGACTGAAAGATCAGAAAAATATGACCAGGAGTAACACTTCAAAGCACTTGACGGGTACTGATTTAGTTGGGATAACCCAGGCCGTAATGGATAGCCTGAAGATCCTGATGCTAGAACCTGATGCTGGTCTGAGATCAGGACCCCAGGAGTGGAAGCAGGATGGGCTATTTCAATACTGCCATAGCACTGTCTTTAGAGCTGGTTACCTGGCCTTGTTTGGGAACTTACCTACTAATGGCAAGGCAGGTCATGCTCAGGATCTGCTCCAATCCCAGAAAATCTTTGAAGAGTACAGGAAATTTGACACTCTTCTTCCACAGATGATTTATTCTCTGCTCCTGCCCAAGGAGAAGCAAGAAATAAGAAGGCTAAAACATTTCTTCTGGGATATTCTCTCTCCACAGCACATCATGGAGAAGGATAATGTGAGTGGATGGATCCGTTCCACTCAGCAGCTGCTGTCTGATGTTGGAATATCTGAGATAGAACAGAGCAAGTATAACCTGGTAGCACTCTGGGCTTCCCAGGGCAACTCAAGCGTAGTGCCCTTCTGGACCCTCCTCTTCCTCCTGAAGAATCCCAAGGCTCTGAAGGCTGTGAGGGAGGAGGCAGAAAGAGTCCTCAGGAAAATGGGGCAAGAGATGAGACCAGGTGGGGTGCCCATCACTGTTGAGTATAGCATGCTGCAGCAGACCCCAGTGCTGGACAGTGTCATGGAGGAGACATTACGGATGGTCGTTGCTCCTCACCTGACCAAGTTTGTCATGGAGGACATGATCCTGAAAATGGATGATGGCAGGGAATATGCCCTCCGCCAAGGAGATGCAGTTTTCATCTTCCCCTACCTTTTTCTCCATATGGATCCAGAAATCTACCCAGATCCTACTACATTCAAATATGACCGTTTCCTGAACCCTGATGGCAGCAGAAAGGTAACTTTCTACAAGCAAGGGAGAAGGATCAAGTCACACATGTTGCCATGGGGTAGTGGCATCACCATCTGTCCTGGGAGGTTCTTTGCCCTCAATAAGATAAAGATGTTTGTGCTCTTGATGGTCACACAATATGACATAGAGTTAGTTGATCAGGAGGTGAAGATCCCTTCAATCAATGTAAAGCGCTGGGGACTTGGTGCCATGCAGCCAATACATGATGTCCAGTTCCGATATCGGATACACTTCTAGTTTGAGTGTGAAATCTTTTGCACAAGCCCAAGGATGCAGTGGGGCAGAGGCACTCTTTCCCATTTCTAACTAAACACCAATTCCCCAGAATCTCATCCCCTATAACATAGATCTTGGCCTCACCACCCTACTAAATTGCTCTCTAATGCCCTTCCCAATCAACACATCCTATTGTCTCTTCTCAGACATGTTTCACTTCTCTGTAGCTTTGGACGCTCTTGGCTATCCCTTCCTCCTGAAGACTCTCTTCTCCCTGGGCTTCCTCTCTGACTCTTCCTTAATCTCCTTGACTGATTCCTCTTCTGCTTGTGGGTAGAGGTTGCAGAGAGATTGGTTTCACTTGAATAACAGGGGGAGAAACCTCCAAACAATTAGGGCTGTCCCATGGTATTGTTCACAGTGGGGGTAGGTTGGTGGGCCAGTGCCACTGAACATTAGCATTCAAAGATTAGACAACTCTTTTTTCAGGGATATTGTCTGGGATATTCTTGCTCAAGTACAAGTCAGACTCAATCGCTTCTGAGGTCCCTTCCAGGCTGAGGTTCTAGGAGTGAACAGCCGTCTATAGGACATCTTGGATTCTGTGACCCCACTCTCTTCCTCTATCTGTCTGCTCTTTCTCTGTCTCTTCTGCATGCCTCTTCTCTTTCTCCTGCCCCTGAGCTCCCAAGGTTCTATTCTTTCTCTTCACTCTCCCCCTTGGTAATCTCTTTCCCTCCTAGAGTACAGTTAGAACCTCTATTCAGATCATTCCATGGCTACGTTCCAGATCAAACTCTTGGTCAACTTCCAGTCCAGAATGTGTGATTGCCTTTGGCTAGCTGCATCTTGATGTCCCAGCTATATACATCCTAGACTGAAATCATCTTTATTTTCCCAAGGCTGGGACCTTTCCCTAACTTGTACCTCTACATTTTTTTTTTGCACCACCATCCTCCCAGGCACTCAGACTCTCTGCGCATGGAGCAATTTTTAACTCTAACCTCCTTCTCTCTTTTCCTCATAGCCAGTCAGTAACTAAGTTCTTCCTTTTCAATCTCTCTCACATCTGTCCGATTCTTTCCATACCCACTCTCACAATCCTGGATGTGTGGGGCATCGCTTCTCATCTGGACTGTTGCAATACTCTCCTGCCCAGCCTCCTGATCTCACCAATCCCATTGATATAGGCTACTAGATTCATCTCCCAAAAGGAACTCTGACACCAACACTCCATAGCTCAAGGATATCCTGCTTCTCCTATTGCCTGTGGGATAAGGTCCAAATTCCTTAACCCAGCAGTCAAGCTCCCCAACGGCCAGGTCCCGCCCTTTCTTACCCACCTTCTTCTCCCATAAGTCCCCTATTCATACCATCTTTTCCCTTTCAAGTGGACCATTCACAGTTTCTCAAAGATGCTCTGACTTGCTACATAGGCAGAGTTCTGCTTATGCATGGACTTGGAATCAAAAAACCAGGGTTCAAATCCCAGCTTTGCTTTCTGCTATAGATGCTTGATGTTTGATGTCATTTCCCCTCTGTAAGGCTCAGCTGCCTCTTCCATACAATGAGAGTCTGACTAGGTGATCTCTAATCCCTTCCAGCTTTCAACCCCATGATACTCTGCCCAGAATATTCTCCTCCATATCTCTATCTATGAAAATTTAACCCATCTTTCAATTCATGTATATTTTTATATCCCACCTTGGCTGCTGTCTCCTTCAGGGTGCTACCAAATTGTATCCCAGAGTACAGATTTGTCAGTCTTTTACCAGTACTGTTTGGACAGACGTTGCCTTGACTGATGGCCACAAGTTTTTTGGCTCTCTTGGCTCCTTTAAGCCTAGAGAGAGATATTAGCACAGCTTAAATTATCCATTAAGACCATTCAACTAAGCTGGGAAATAATTTTTACAGTCAGTGTCTTTGATAAAGACTTCATTTCTCTCCCATAAAAAGAAAACCCTAAAAAAGAGACTTCATTTCTCCAATATACAGAGAACTGAGTCCAATTTATAAGGATACAAAACATTCCCTAATTGATAAATGGTCAAAGGATATGAACAGGTGGTTTTCATATGAAGAAATCAAAGCTATCTATAGTTATATGAAAAAATGCTCTAAATAACTATTGCTTCTAGAAATGCAAATTAAAACAACTCTGAGGTACCATTTCACACCTATCTGCTGGACACTGTTTGAATGGCACTTAGACCAGAGGACTTCGCTGGATGATGTCTACAGTGCCGGACAGCTGTATGAGAAGAGACTTCTGAAGCTTTAAATGGACAATTTATCATTACTTTTGGGTCCCTGTATCTGTACTTAATAAGGGGACTGCCCCCTTTTTTAATTTGTCAATGTGTCGGTCAATTTATCCCTGCCTTCTCCCATATTGTTTTAAGTCCCTATTGAAATGTTGCCCAGTAGCACAGCCCCAGATAGAACCATCACTAAGGCATTGCAAGGTTTAACCACTGCTGATCAAGGAAGGTGGAGTCTGATCCCAAGGGTTGGCCCAAAACGCAGGGGTGGGGAACTCCATCACTAATTGACTGGAAAGGTGGTTTGGAAAGTGGAAAGGGGTAGCAGTGTCTCTGATAACTTCCCTTATTGTAGGTATAGCAATTATGACTATTGTGGGATGTTGCATAGTCCCCTGTATAAGAGGATTAGTTCAAAGATTGATAGAAACCACATTGACTAAGAGATCCCCACCCGAAGAGTATACCAATTCACAAGTCATGGGGCCAGAGAAGTAAGGATTATGATGGAAAAGACGGAGATAGCTCATGCTAAAAAAGTTTGAAAGAGATCAAAAGAGAGTGTGGGAGCATGATTTTTGTAAAGAAAAAGAGATGGGATTGTAAGGGACAAGGTATGCTCCCACAATTTAAGATAAGCTTTGACATCTTATAACATCAACAAAGAATTTGCTAATAACAAGTTACATTGTTTTAACAAGGTTGCAATACCCTGAAAGGGCAAGGCAATGAGAAGGGCCGGTTTTAACTAGCCCTAAGTAGGACAAAGGGCATGGGCTTTTGGATGATGAGGGATGGGGGGGGCATGTCAGGGGGACATGGGATGGGTGGATGTGTAAGATTGTAACCTGGAAAGGAACAGACCAATCCGGGCCTGGAAGGGAGGAGTCACGGCATTCTAACAGTATAAAATGTTTTCTTGCTTCTGTAATTGGCGAGGTCTCTTCTGAAAGGTTCTGCCCAGTTCTCCCAAGAACCATAAAATAAATGATTCTTCACTCACTCCGAGCTTAGTTTTATTTTTAACTAGAAGGCTTTATTTCTCTAAGGGCTTATTTCTAACACTTCTTTCTGCTCCCCGTTCCTCCCCAACCCTTCTTTCTGCTCCCTATTCCTCCCCAACCTTCCTTCTGTTCCCCATTCCCCCTCGACCCCTCCTACAGCTCCCCATTCTCCCCTGCCCCACCTTGTTTCCCATCCCTCCTCCTTGCCCTCCCCCTCTTTCTCTTGGTTTCCCTTCCATTTTCCTCTGGCCTACTCTCCTTGGGGTCCTGCCTCGTTCACCTTCCATGTCACCTATCCTGCATTTCCTCCCCAGGCCCCTGTTCTGGAGGCGACGTCTACTCGCCTCCTCCCCAGGACCTTACCCCCGAGGAGACCCCTACTCAGGCTTTGGACAAGGGTCTTGCCTCGGCACTTCCTCCCCTGGCCCTTCCCCCTGAGGCAAGGACCACCCAGGCCCTGGCCTTGGCCTCAGTTTCGGTGGTATCTCCTCCTCTGATCCCTCCACTTCCTCCGGTGCCAGCTAATCTTTTCCCCGGCCAGCCAGTTCCCCAGCCTTGCAGTCCAGTCTAGTTCAGCCGGGACTCCCCAGTCCCTCGCTCACAAGAAGTGAGATTTCCTATCTTCCTCCCCTGAAAGCCCCTGTTCCCACATTGCCTTCAGGGTTTTTTCCTTTAAAGAAAGTATCTGCCTCTACTAATGGGACAGTTAGGGTGCATGTTCCATTCTCCATTTCAGATCTTAATCAGGTTAAAGAAAGACTGGGTCAATACTCTGAAGATCCCACTAAGTTTACTGAGGGGTTCAGGGACATGTCCCTACAATTTGAGCTTTCTTGGGGTGATTTGCATGTTCTCTTTTCCACCTGTTGTACCACTGAGAAGAGGAGAATCTGGGGACAAACCTAAAAATTTGGCGATCATTTTGCTAGCAATGACCACACAAAATAACCCCCCAGGAATAGCTGTTGTTCCTGCTAGTGACCTGGGATAGAATTATCAGAAGAATGAGGGTAGGGAAAGAGAGACCACGTGGTAATTTGCCTGTTAGAAGGCCTGAAAATGGCATTTCAAAAGCAAGTAAATTTTCAAAAAGCTAAGGAAATTACTTAGGGAGAAAAGGAAAATCCTGCCCTTTTCCAAGACAGGATAGTAGAAGCTATTAAAAAGTACATGAATTTAAATCCTGACTCTACAGAAGAAGCAGCAGTCCTTAGCATGTATTTCATTAATCAGTCTGCCCCAGATATTAGGAGGAAATTGCAGAAATTGATGATGGGGCCCCAAATCCCTCAGGCCTAAATATTGGAGATGGCCTTTGGAGTCTTTAACAACAGAGGAGAAACAACGTAGGGAGAGGGCTAGAGACAAAGAACATGCTCAATTCCTGGCTGCTGTCATGGCCAGGAAAAGGCCCGAGGGTGCTTCTGGTCACTCAGCAGTGGGGAAACCTGCTTTCAATGCCACCAGGAGGGCCACTGGTCCAAGGAGTGCCCCTCTAGGGCACCCCCCCCAGAGGAGGCACCCAGGACTGTGCCCAACATGTGACCAGGAGAGACATTGGAGGAAGGATTGTCCCCAAGGTTGGAGAAGTGGTGGAGCCGCCCCCCTGTACTCTGTCCTCCAGTCCTCTCAAGACTCGGAATGATGGGAGGGCCTGGGGCTTGGCAGTGCCCCCACGTTTCCCATCTCTCTTGCCAAGCCCTGGGTGGAAATTGAGGCCGAAGGTAAGGTTACCCACTTTATATTAGACACGTGGGCTACTTTCTCTGTTTTAACTAATTACTCTGTCCCTACTCACCCCTTGACCTGTTGGGTCATGGGTATCGAAGGGAAAACTGAGGGATGTTGTGAGACATACCCTGTCCCCTCCCTATTTGAAGATCTGTTATTTGAACACTCCTTCCTTATCATCTCCTCTTATCCTACCCCTTTGTTGGGAAGGGATCTGATGGTGAAATTGGGAAGCCAATCTTTCTCTAGTTAAGTCTCCCATCTCCCTTTTCCTTCTGTTCACCAGACCTCCCCATGTTTCCCTGGAAGTGTGGGAGACAGTTGAGCCAATTGTTTGGGATCAGGGAATTCCTGGGTGAGGTACTCATGCCACTCCAGCTGTTGTTTGCCTTTGAGATTCTAATGTGTTCCCCCATCGCCATCAACATCTAATTAAGCTCAAGGTCTGGAAGGGACTACAACCAATAATTGAAAAGTTCCTTAAGTATAAAATCCTTGTTCCTTGTCAATCTCCATATAATACCCCTGTCCTTCCTGTCAAAAAGCCTAAGGGGGAATACAGAATGGTTCAAGATCTCAGGGCTGTTAATGAAGCTGTTATTCCAATACACCCCATAGTCCCTAACCCATATACTATACTCACTCAGATCCCTGGGAGTATCCAATAAGTTTTCCACCCTGGATCTCAAAGATGCCTTTTTCTGCATACCTCTTCACATGGATTCACAATTTATTTTTGCCTTTGAATGGACACTCCCTGGGAAATCAAGTCCATGTCAGCTAACGTGGACAGTCTTGCCTCAAGGGTTTCAGGATAGCCCTCAATTATTTGGCCAGATTTTGGGGAGGGATTTAAGGGACCTGGAACTAGGGGATAGTAGCTTAATTTAGTATGTGGACGATATTCTTATTCATAGCCCCACCTGGGAGGCTTCTCTGGCTGCTGCCACAGAAGCTCTTGGGCATTCGAGGCTATAGGGTCTTTTTGAACAAAGTCCAGATAGCATGCCAGTCTGTAAAGCATATGGGCCACGAACTAACACCTACCATTGCTCCTTAACCACAGAGAGGAAAAAGACGATCCTGTCTATCCCTGTCCCAGCCACTAAGAAACAACTTCAAACTTTTCTAGGCATGGCTGGATTGTGTAGACTCTGGACCTCTAATTTTGGTCTTCTTGCTAAGCCCCTTTATGACTCTACCCATGGCTCTGACTCACCCCCTCTAGAGTGGGGCCCTGACCAGGCTAAAGCTTTTGAGATCGTAAAATCTAAATTGACCACCACACCAGCATTGGCTCTACCCAACCTAGATGGGTTAGTGGATGAAAGGAGAGGACAGGCTTTGGGAGTCCTGACCCAGTCCTTAGGACTTGACCCTAGAACCGCTGCTTATTTTTAAAAACAATTAGACTCTGGAGCTGCTAGATGGCCTGCATGCCTCTAGGCAGTGGCTGCTACAGTCATTCTAACTGAAAAAGCCTCTAAACTTACACTTGGCCAGCCCCTAGAAGTCCTGACTCCCCACCCAGTTCAGAGCATCCTGGAAGCAAAGGGCCACCAGTGGCTGGCTAGCAACAGGCTCACTAAATAGCAAGCCTTGCTCTTACATACCCCTGACCTAATCCTTCGGGTGTGCTACACACTCAACCCAGCAACCCTTTTTCCAGACAGTGTCCACTCAGGTGCTCTGGTTCATGATTGTGAGGAGACTTTAGATTGCGTTTATGCCAGTCAATCTGATCTAAAAGAGTTTTCTCTTCTGAACCCCGACTTAGTGTGGTACACAGATGGTTTAAGCTTTCTTAACAAGGGGTTAGGGGAGCTGGACATGCAGTGGTTAGCCTCCACCAAACTAGAGAGGCCAAACCCCTGCCCCCTGGGACTGATGGGGTTGGCATCTGGGCCCCAGAAAGGAAAAAGCCTGGACTTTTCCCACATGGCCAAATCTGGCCTTCCCCTGAGGCTATAATCCCATCAACTGGCCTTTCATTGTGGACCTCCCTATGGCCCCAGGCTACTTCTCCATTCTCCCTTGGCCAAGTGGTCCAGGTCCCTGGAATTCTATTACCTCATAGACTACTTGGCCACTCCTAGATCCCTCCCTCAGTCTTTCTGTATATAAGGTCCATCTTGTCTCCATTAAGATGCTGAGATTCTTATAATCTAGCCACTGCTTAGATTCTTATAATCTAGTCACTGCTTACCAATGTTCAGACTCCTTAAGAGTCTGCCCAACATGATGGATGTTCTAATAAACTTTGTCTTTGGCTGAAAGAAGGCTTGGGTCGAATTCTTTCAGGCAGGACCCGCATGTTGTGATTTTGGGGTCCCAGCACCCCTGAACACCTAAACCACATAATTTTGGTGGCCGTATGGGGAAACTTCCTAACCCCAAGTTCTTTTCCAGCCAAGACTGGAAGGTATGTAAGCCTCCCTCCCCTCCTTTCTTGCTCTGCAGTTAGGGTCACTCTCCAAGCTTGGAGGTGCTTTTCTGGCAGACAGTTATGAGGCTGTCTCACACTTGGCCTGACACTCTCAGGCTCTCGCTCCAGTGGGTCAGTTCGAGGCCATGGACCTGGGTACACCTTCCGCAGCATAGAGGACAAGGATGGACACCCTATCCGGAAGTATATCTGTTAATTCCCTCGGTGCTAGGGAATTAGGAAAAACTGCAGTTGCTTTTTGGTTCCCTGAGGCTTGCTTACTCCCTTCCCTCTACACCCCTGAATCCTCCTTCATGGAGGTTACAGGGAAAGTTAGAACAGCTAAAAGTATCTTGGCATATTCTGGAGGTTTTGTGATTGATCATTAGGGAATTTTGAAACACCTTTGATTTCACCCTCCCCCACCTGGAAAAGGAAGGACAGCAACTATGGTGTGGGCCCTACTGGAAATGGCCTTGGGCTCTGGGGCAACCTTTGCCTGGAAGCATCACCCAGGTTCAGCACATCCTGCTCAAGGTAAAGAAGCTGGCCTCTGAACTTGGGTAAGCACGCTCTTTTAAATTTGTCATTTTAACTGTTAATGATGAGATGTTGATTCTCTGTGTTAAGTAATTTGGAAGTGCATTTAACAAAACTGAAGTCACCTGATTGGTAATGGGTTTGTTTCAAGTTTCAAATTGGGGAACTTTCTGTATCAGTTATGTCAAGCAACTTTAAATAATTTAATTTAATTTAGCTATTGTTTATTGTTTTAATGTGTAAACTAGCCAAAAAGTTTGTTTGGGTTATGCATGGCTTGCTGAGAATTTGCAAGTGTATAGAAATCTCTAATGATTGGCTTTTTACACCAGGACAAATTTAAGTTTGAGATGTAAATCCTGGAAAAGTTTTTCCTAAGCTGTGATTAGTAAAACTTGCTGTTTGAGGTAAAAGCTCATAGGATTTTATTTTGAGTTGTCTGATGGTTCATAATCCATCGATAATCAATAATCCACCATCTGAGAGAAATGCCACAAGCTACTCAGAGAAGGTGATACTGGTGGGAAGTCAGCATTGGGAAAAGCTGAGAAGAAAATTTTAGCATCTGTCTAAGATGGGATCCTCCTGGCTCAGTTTCCCCATTATGTTCCTTTGAAAAGGAATGTTACCTACCTGGCTATTCCTGAGTCTGGCTATGAGGTGGATTTGATATTGCGTGGTTGGAAAACTGAATGATCTGAATCCAAACAGAGCTAAGGATGTTTTATCCTCTCAAAGTTGGGCCCTAAATTTAGTTCCTGCTTTATATCTGGGACCTGCAGTTTTTTTGTCAGATTTGTCTTCCAGACTATGGGCCATTCACCTGCAGTTGGTACCAGCCAATGTCCCCACATTGTTCCCTGGATGCAGCCTGTGCTCGGTTCCAGTCAACCTCCTCTTTGAGACCCCTTGAGGCAGGAACAGCTCTACGCCCCTTGACAGCAGGAAGCAGTTTCAGAAGCCAAGACCTTTGCCCCTTACTCCAAAAGAATTTGGGTCCCATTTGTTTGAGGGGGGAATGATGGGGTTGGAATCTGGGCCCCAGAAAGGAGAAACCCTGGACTTTCCCACATGGCCAAATCTCTGGCCTTCCCCTGAGGCTATAATCCCATCAACTGACCTTTCATTGTGGACTTCCCTATGGCCCCAGGCCACTTCTCCATTCTCCCTTGGCCAAGTGGTCCAGGTCCCTGGAATTCTATTACCTCATATACTACTTGACCACTCCTAGATCCCTCCCACAGTCTTTCTGTATATAAGGTCTATCTTGCTCCATTAAGATGCTTAGATTTTTATAATCTAGCCACTGCTCAGATTCTCTAGCCAATGCTCAAACTCTTGTAATCTAGCCAATGCTGAGATTCTTGTAATCTAGCCACTGCTTACCCATGTTCAGACTCCTTAAGAGTCTGCCCAACATGATGGATGTTCTAATAAACTTTGTCTTTGGCTGAAAGAAGGCTTGGGTCGAATTCTTTCAGGCAAGACCCGCGTGTTGTGATTTTGGGGTCCCAGCACCCCTGAACCCCTAAACCGCATCAGGACCTCTGCCCAGAAGGCAGAATTAATAGCACTCACCAGAGCCCTAGAGCTAGGGGAAAATAAAAGAGTAAATGTTTCTACTGACTCGAAATATGCTTTCTGATGGGGTTGAGATCTGGACCCCAGAAAGGAAAAACCCTGGACTTTCCCACATGGCCAAATCTCTGGCTTTAGCCTGAGGCTATAATCCCATCAAGTGGCCTTTCATTGTGGCTACACCCAATCTCCCAATTCTGTTACCCTTACCCTAGCCTGGCCTTCCTTTGTCTTACCTCCCTATGGTCCCCAGCCATTTCCCACCCTTAATCCTATCTAGGCTCCATTCTCCCTTGGCCAAGAGGTCCATGTTCCAGG
The DNA here is from genome assembly GCF_900497805.2 of Vombatus ursinus. NCBI lineage: Eukaryota > Metazoa > Chordata > Mammalia > Diprotodontia > Vombatidae > Vombatus > Vombatus ursinus. The sequence continues at coordinate 26,783,792 of NW_020954598.1, read as the reverse complement.
AGTTCTGTGCACTCCAGTTTACTGGTCACTCCTAGGTCCCTCCCACAGTCTGTATATAAGGTCCATCTTGTCTCCATTAAGGTGCTCAGATTCCTAAAATCTAATCACTGCTCTGGTTCTTAGAATCTAGCCAATGCCTCACAGATTCTCAGATTCCTCAAGAGTCTGCCCAACATGATGGATGTTCTAATAAACTTTGTCTTTGGCTGAAAGAAGGCTTGGGTTGAATTCTTTCAGTCAGGAAGGACCTGCATGTTGCAATCTCAGAGTTGCAGCATCCCTAAACCTCTAGACCTCATCACTTCCATGTTCTACATGCCCATGGAATTTGGAAAGAAAGGGGATATCTGACAGCAAAAAAATTCCCCTATCAAACATGCCCAGGAGATTTCATGTCTCCTCCAAGCTGTTCAAAAGCCATCTGAGATGGCTGTTATCTTTTGTAAAGGCCACCAGAAAAGGGAAAGAGATCAGGCTGTGGGAAATCTCCTATCAGACACTGCAGCAAAGAATGCTGCTCGCCAATTGACTATACTGGTTCCTTTATACCCACAGCTCCCTGACTCCTTCACACCTTTCTACAGCCCCCAAGAACAAGCCCTTGCTAAAGAAAGGGGATACTCTTTCCTCCTCTGAGTGGTTTCAGACACTTTCAGGCCAACTCCTTGTCCCAGAGGAGAGCCAGTGGAAGCTTCTTTTTGGCTTCCATCAGGCCACACACCTGGGGAAGAACACTCTCTAGTGTCTGATAATGCCCACTTTTATTGGCAGTAAGTTAGGAGAAACCATCTGACAAGTCTGTTGGGCTTGTCCAACTTGGCCCAGGTAAATCCTGAAGGGGCAGTCAAACTTTCCCCCCCTTTTCAAACCTGTTCAAAGAAGGGGTACCTACCCAGGTGAAGATTGGCAGATAGACTTTACACATATGCCCCCGTGAAGGCATTTCAAATTTCTTGTGGTTTTTGTTGACACCTTTACTAATTGGGTAGAAGCTTCTCCATGCAGAACTGAAAAGGCTCAGGAGGTATCGAAGTTACTATTTTGGGTTGCCTAGCTCCTTAGGGAGTGACAATGGCCCGGCTTTCATTTCACAGATAACCCAGGTTGTGGCAAAGACACTTAAAATCACTTACCACCTCCTGGAATCCTCAGGATTCCTCAGCCCGGAATCCAAAATCCTCTGGTAAAGTAGAGAAAATGAATCATACCCTTAAGGGAATTCTTACTAAACTGTGCATAGAAACCAGAGAAGATTGGATTAAGAATCTCCCAATTGGGCTACTCAGAGTCTGTATCACATCTCGGAAAAATATCAAGCTTAGCCCCTTTGGACTCCTGTATGGGAGGCCCTTCCTAAACTCTGACATCCTAGTAGACCCTGAACAGCATCTGATTATTCAATTTGCAACTCTGTTAGGAGCTATAAGGAATGTCCTAACAGGATATGCTAATAAGCATCTTCCAAAACATCTCGGCAGTGAAAAGGAATGTCCTGCCCCAGTACAACCTGGACATTGGGTCTATTTAAAGCAAGGAAAACTCATAAGGGAGAACAATTAGATGTCAACTGGAAGGGGCCCTACTAAGTCATACTCACCACTCCAAGGGCAGTAAAACTCGAGGGCCTCCCCAGCTGGACTCATAATTCTAGTATTAAACCTGTGTCGCCTCTTGCTTCCCCCCGCTCTCCCTCCCGCCCCTGACTCCAGAATATACCTGTAAGCCCTTAGAGGATCTCAAGCTACTGTTTAGAAAGGCCCCTTGGGGCAGCTAGGTGGCACAGTGGATAGAACACCCACCCTGGATTCAGGAGGATTTAAATTCAAAATCCAGCCTCAGACACATAACATTCACTAGATGTATGATCCTGGGCAAGTCACTTAACCCCATTGCCTAGCCAAAAAAAAAAAAAAAAGGCCCCGCCCCCTCAACAAATAGGTGGAGAAAAAGGTAAAATTATACTTGGACAGAAAGAGGTGAAATTATACTTGCCCTTTTATTTTTAGCTGTGCCATCTTTAATTCCCTCCAGAGAATTTGCCTTTTCTCTCCCTCTTGAAATCATTTCCCTCTGATTTGACAATGATAGTGTTAATCCTTTTCCTCCTCCTCCCTGATACCTTAAATTGGGAAACTCATTAGGCTGGGGAGGAGTCCAAGATTGTTGGGTATGCCACTCACATCTACAGGGCAACTCTCATTTTCCGCTATGTGCCATTTTTGCAAAAGCCACTGTCCCCAGTACAACTTTCTCAGGAGTTTATGCCACCTCATTTATTCTGGCTACTCCTCTAGGGGCTACTCTTTCTATATTGACACCTTGCTTCTCTGCAGGGGAATATTCCCTTGCTTAGGAGACAAGCTCCAAGGCCACTGGACAAGCTAATACTGTGGAGAGAGGCTTGTAAGAGTTTCTGCTGGTCTTTTGACCTGCACTACCTGCACAGATACCATTAGTGACAAGTGTCTACAGAACTTTACATCAGCCAGCTGTACCAACTGTCCTGAGGGAGCATTTCCTACTTGCACCTATGACCACATTCCTCCCTCTACGCTCCTAGTAGGTTCCCTCTTTTTAAGCTTTACTTCCAAGTTAATTCACAATGCCGCAGGCCCTTCTGGTTATAACATTCTTATTGACCTCCTAAAGACATCCCTCTCAATTGGGAGCTTAATGTGCAACCAATCTGATCTTTGGGGCATCCATACTTGGAGCCTATTATGGACTCATTCCATCTGTGTCCCCAAAGGCTATACTTTGCTTTGTGGTATCAGTGAACCACATTACAAGAATTTTGGGGAAGAGGTGAGACAAAGTGCCAACACGTGGCAAGATTCCAGAATTACTGTCTTGGTCACCTAATGCTTAACACCCTACAAAGACTTTGGGGTGTGCACCCTCGGACTTTTAGCACCTCTCTTCTCCATTTTCAATGCCACACAGCCCATGGTCTCTAACTTTAAAAAGGCAAAGCGTGGATGTTGGGGAAATGTCCTCTGGTCCCTTAAAAAGGGAGCAGAGTATCTCATGCCCTGTGATAATCATTTAAGATCAATTGAGCCCCAATAAGGGCCAAAAACCTAAATTAATCTTTTCTTCCTGAGTGAACTGAGAATGCCCCTTCCTGTGTCAACACTAAAGCTGATCAAGAGCATTCTTATGTTTATGACCACTAAGGCTCCTTTAACCCAGACACTACCTGGAATGGGAATTTTTCTCATCTTAGTGGTAAAGGAAACACAAACATCCTGGATCTGACCTTTGCCTATCTTGTTCTATTCCTTTCTCATACTCTGGTTAAACATATGGAGATCACAAACTGAGTAACACAGACATCCTGAGTCAGAGTTTAAATGTCCTCCTAAAATTGCTTGATTCAGTCAGAGTTAAACCTCTGGCTCCATGTAACATGTACATGCGCTAACTTAAGGGAATAAAACAATATGGATTTACTTATCACCTAGCTTGTTGTCTCTTTAACCAATTTTCAGGTTGACACCTGGTATCGTCGCCTACAACAGGAACATATTCTCTCTAACCTTACAGAGACTATTCAACAGCTGGCAAACAAGACAGCTTATGGTCTCTGGGAAATCCAGCAATCTTTGGATTCCTTAGCAAAAGTAGTTTTAGATAATAGAACAGCCCTAGACTACCTGCTTGCCTCCAGTGGGGGTGTATGTACTCCAGCAAACACAACCAGTTGCATGTACATCAACAACTCTGGGCAGGTGGAGATCTGCACTGAACATATTCTGGAAAAGGCTAGTTGGATGCAAGACATCCATAATAACCTCAGTGCCCCCAAATCATCTTCTTCATGGAAATCCTGGCTCCTTTCTATACTGGCCCCTATTCTTATTCCCCTGCTTTATCTTGTGCCTGTTTGGTCCTTGTTTGCTTAACATTCTTGCCAGGTTTGTCTCCTCTAGGGTCAGAGCCATCAACTTCCAGATGACTGCTCAGGCTATATACCAACCTCCAACTGAGTCCAAGGACTGAACCTGGCATCAGTTGGGTTCTGAAGTCTGACCCCTCGAATGGGACCAAGCGAGGCAAGGCCAGCTCTATGCCCCTTGCCAGAAGGAAGCAGTTTCAGAAGCTGAAAACTTCACCCCATACCCCAAAAGAATTTGGGTCTTATTTGTTTGAGGGGGGAATGATGGGGTATGGGCCCAAGCCGAGACCTTTGCCCCTTACCCCAAAAAGAATTTGGGTCCCATTTGTCTATGGGCCCCAGAAAACCCTTGAACTTTATTTGAACTTTTACCTGGTCAAAGAAGTCTAGCAGTCTCCAGAAGTTATTATTATTCCGATCAACTGGCTCTTCCTTATCTTCTAGGCTCTATCTCCCAGTTCTTTGTTACCCTAATTAAGCTCAGCCCTCTATTGTCTATTACTGGCCTAATAGCCCTGGGTTTTATTTCCCATCCTTGATCTTATGCAGACCCCATTCTACCTCCCAGACACTCCCATTGGGATTCTCCCAGGACCCTTTCCCCAGTCACCTTCAAGATCCTCCCTCAACTTACCTCCCCCAGTCACTCCAACTTCAAGATCCTCCTTACAGGCCCTCCTCCGGTCATCCCAAACTACTCGGCTGTATATAAGATGCCTCCTGGCTGCCATTCAGGGGCTGAGACTTCCTCATGCCTGCTTGGCCTTATGAGCATCACAGATGTTCAGATTCCTTAAGAGTCTGGCCTATATGGTTCATCTTTAAAAAACCTTGTCTTTGACTGAAAGAAGGCTTGGGTCAAATTCTTTCAGGCAGGATGTGATTTTGGGGTCCGAGCACCCCTAACATCTAAACTTCAACAGGTGTACTTTGAGACAGGTGGTATGGGCTCCCACTCTGAATGACCAGCATCAATAATAATTCCCACTGACATAACACTTTAGGACTTAAAAAGTGCTTTTACCACTGTAAAGAAGAGAATGTAGATTGCAAACCAGAGGACCTGGGTCTGAATTCTAGCTTTGTTACTTACTAGCTATGTGACCTGGTGCCTGGTCACTGCATCTCTCCATACTTCAGTTTACTCATCTTGTAAGATGAAGGATTTAATTAGGTTATTCTATTGGACTATTCCAATGAAGGTTGGGATATTCATCTTTTCAGCTGGGCTTGCTCCTCAAGGGCAGCTATTGTCTCTAGCACTTCTTGTTTCAGGCTCAAGGTGATGCTTTCAGCAGCAATAATTATTCTCTTTGAGAAAGGACAGAAATAGAGTGGAGGTAGGACTGAGGGAGGCAGTGGTCAAAAGCAAAACACTAGTGAGGAGGGAAAGGGAGAAAGGAGAAAGAAAAGCATAAATTGGGAGAAATAGAATGGAGAGAAAGACACAGATAGTAATCATAACAGTGAATGTGAATGGGATGAACTCTCCCATAAAATGGAAGAGAATAGCAGAATGGATTAAAAACCATAATCCTATAATACATTGTTTACAAGAAACACATTTGAAACAGGGATACACACAGAGTAAAGGTAAAAGGCTGGAGCAGGATGTATTATGCTTCAGATGAAGTAAAAAAAGCAGGGGTAGCAATCCTGATCTCAGACAAAGCAAAAGCAAAAATAGATCTTATCAAAAGAAATAAGGAAGGAAACTATATCCTGCTAAAAGGCGTCATAAACAATGAAGTAATATCATTACTAAGCATATATGCACCAAATGCTATAGTATCCAGATTCTTGTAGGAGAAGTTCAGGGAGTTACAAGAAGAAATAGAACTATACTAGTGGAGGACCCTCTCTGAACTAGATAAATGAGGTGAGTAGAATATTGGAAAAGTTAGAGATGGTAGACCTCTGGAGAAAATTGAATGGTGATAGAAAGGAATATACTTTTTTCTCGGTGGTACATGGCACATACACAAAAATTGACCATGTACTAGGGCAGAAAAACCTCATGATCCAATGCAGAAAGGCAGAAATGTTAAACGCATCGTTTTCAGACCATGATGCAATAAAAATTATATGTAATAAAGGGTCACAGAAAGATAGACTTAAAAATAATTGGAAACTAAATAATCTGATCCTAAAAAATGAATGGGTCAAACAACAAATTACAGAAAGAATAACTTCATTCAGAAGAATGACAATAATGAGATAACATATCAAAACTTATGGGATGCAGTGAAAGTAGTTCTTAGTAGTTCTTATATCTCTAAATGCTTACATGAATAAAATGGAGAAAGGGGAGATCAATGAATTGGGCATCCAACTAAAAAAAACTAGAAAAAGAACAAATTAAAAATCCTCAATTAAATACCAGATTAGAAATACTGAAAACCAAAGGAGAAATTAATAAAATTGAAATTAAGAAAACTACTGAACTAATAAATAAAACTAAGAGCTGGTTTTATGAAAAAACCAATAAAATAGATAAACCTTTGGTTAATTTAATTTAAAAAAAAAAAGAAATAAGAAAACCAAATTACCAGTATCAAGAAGAGGAAATTAAAACAATAATTAGGAACTATTTTGCCCAACTGTATGCCAATAAATTTGACAATTTTAGTGAAATGGATGAATATTTACAAAAATATAAATTGCCTAGATTAACAGAAGAGAAAGTAAAATACTTAAATAACCCCATCTCAGAAAAAGAAATTGAACAAACCATCAATGAACTCCCTAGGAAAAAATCTCCAGGGCTAGATGGATTTACAAGCGAATTCTATCAAATATTTAAAGAACAATTAATTCTAATACTATATAGAGTATTTGGGAAAATAATCAAAGAGGGAGTCTCACCAAATTCTTTTTATGATATGACTATGGTACTGATACCTGAACCAGGAAGAGTCAAAACACAGAAAGAAAAGTATAGACCAATTTCCCTAATGAATATAGAAGCAAAAATTTTAAATAAAATATTAGCAAAAAAAAATTACAGCAACTTATCACCAGAATAATACACTATGACAAGGTAGGACTTATACCAGGAATGAAGGGCTGGTTCAATATTAGGAAAACTATCAGTGTAATTGATCATATCAACAACAAAACTAACAGAAATCACATGATCATCTCAAAAGATGCAGAAAAGGCTTTTGACAAAATAAAACACCCATTCCTATTAAAAAAAATACTAGAGAGCATAGGAATAAATGAAGTCTTCCTTAAAATAATAAATAGCATTTACCTAAAACCTTCTGCAAGCATCATATGTAATGGGGACAAGCTAGAAGCATTTCCAATAAGGTCGGGGGTAAAACAAGGATGTTCATTATCACCAATGTTGTTCAATATCGTACTGGAAACGTTAGCTTTAGCAATAAGAGAAGAAAAAGAAATTGAAGTTATTAGAATAGGCAAAGAAGAAACAAAGCTATCACTCTTTGCTGATGACCTGATGATATACTTAGAGAATCCTAGAAAATCAAGTAAAAAACTACTTGAAATAATAAACAACTTTAGCAAAGTTGCAGGCTATAAAATAAACCCACATAAATCATTGGCATTTCTATATATTATCAACAAAGTCCAACAGCAAGATATAGAAAGAGAAATTCTATTTAAAGTTACTGTAGACATTATAAAATATTTAAGAGTCTACCTGCCAAAACAAACCCAGGAACTCTATGAACACAAACATTTTTCACACAAATAAAGTCAGATCTAAATAACTGGAAAAACATCAGTTGTTCATGGGTAAGCTGAGCTAATATAATAAAAAGAACAATTCTACCTAAGCTAATTTACTTATTCAATGCCAATCAAACTACCAAAAAATTATTTTATAGAGCTAGAAAAAATAATAACAAGATTCATTTTGATTTAAGCAAACAGTGCTCTAAAAGCTAAGAGCTTTTTAAAGAAACAAATTTTAATTAAGGGTTGTTTTTCCATCACCTTGTGAGAGCCCTCCTGAACTTGAGGGCATCCTAGAGTCTTTTTCCCTTATCTTAAGATAGCATCAAACTTCCCTCCTAGTCTGGACCATAAAAATTCCTTGTCTCCCTCATCTTGAGTCATAAAATTTCCCCTGTCTTCCTTATCCTGGGTCCCCTATCCTGTCATCCATCTTCCTCATCCTATGTCATGACAGTCCCCCCCCACCCCCACACACACTTATCTTGTAAGATAAAACAGACCCCTACCTCTCTGTAAGTTGCTAGTCCTCTTTCCAGGGCTAGACCACTGCTTTTGCATCAATAAAGCTCCCAATGGTTACAGAGAAGGTCTAAGTGAATTCTTTCACACCCGAACCAGCTCTCCCAACTGTAAACCTCGACAATTTGGAATAACAAAAGGTCTAGAATATCAAGGGAACTAAGGAAAAGAAATGCTAGGGAAGGTGGTGAATAAGATATCACCTCTGTGAAGACTTCTCAGGGTGGTAATGAAAAGACTGTCTCAAAACTAGAGATAGGCTCTGAGAGAACGAACAGGCCATAAGTTTAATTTGGACCTAAACCCTCTCCTGACTGCCACTGCCACATAAGCATTAGATATACTAAATAAGAACATGTATGTTTGGATTGGTTATACCCTGTTTCCTTGTTCTTTGGGAATGGGAAAGATTTTCGTGCCTAGAATGTAAGCCCACCTCCCAGCCAATAGGAGTAAGGGATAGTGGGGGGGTGGGAGTTTCTTGTTTGCATTAAGATATATAACCTTGCTTTGTCCTTTGTACCTCGCCTCTCTCCTGCTGGTAGTGTACTGGAGGAGTAGACGCCCCTTCTCGCGAGACTGTAGTAAAGAGTAACTTTTTGCTTCCACCTTGAGAAGTCTCAGAATTTAATTGTGTCAGAGTCACTGTACCACACAGTGGCCTAGCTGTTCCAGATCTTAAATTGTATTATAAAGCAGCAATCATCAAAACTACTTGGTACTGGCTAAGAAATAGAGTGGTAGATCAGTGGAATAGGTTAGGTATGCAAGACACAGTAGTCAATGACGATAGAGAAAGGACAGAAATGAGAGAGGATTCTGGAAAGACGGCAGACTAGGTCAGCAAATTCCAAGCTCTCAAGATTTTCCCCCACAAAAGAGACAAAATAGCACTTTAAGTAGAACATAGTATGGGTAAAAATAAATAAGAATAGGGGCATCATAGGGGTCTTCCTGGGACAATTCAAGAAGATTAGAAGAAAAATCCCAGCACAAGCTTTGGTCCCAGTGAAGAGTAAAGACCTCCAGGCTAGGGGCCCAAGTTAACAACTAGCAGCAAGCCCTTTAAACAACCATTGGCAAGCCCTGGGGTTGGCTGCTTTGGGAAGCTGTCTCTGCACCACCTACAGGAACTTTTACCCCAGATGGAAGGAATCTGCTGACAAGGAACACCAGACCCAGCTGTGCTTCAGAGAGCAGTAGGGGTGAGAAGGAGCCAGTACATGCCTAGTGAGTCCAGAAGCAGTGGGGTGGGGATCTGGGCCCCAGAAAGGAAAAACCCTGGACTTTCCCACAGGGCCAAATCTCTGGCTTTAGCCTGAGGCTATAATCCCATCAATTCGCCTTTCATTGTGGCTACCCCCAATCTCCTAATTCTGTTAACCTAGCCTGGCCTTCCTTTGTCTTACCTCCCTATGGATGGACCCCAGCCATTTCCCACCCTTAATCCTAGCTAGGTTCCATTCTCCCTTGGCCATTCTGTCCAGGCCCCAGGAGTTCTGTTCACCCCAGCTTACTGGCCACTCCTAGGTCCCTCCCACAGTCTTTCTGAATATGAGGTCCACCTTGTCTCCATTAAAATGTTTAGATTCTTATAATCTAGCCACTGCTCATATTCCTAAAATCTAGCCACTCCTTAGATTCTTATAATCTAGCCAACAGTTTACTAATGTTCAGACTCCTTAAGAGTCTGCCCAATATGACGGATGTTCTAAAAAACCTTGTCTTTGGCTAAAAGAAGGCTTGGGTGGAATTCTTTCGGGCAGGACCCACGTGTTGTGATTTTGGGGTCCCAGCACCCCTGAGCCCCTAAACCACATCATGGGCACTTACCCAAGGGAGAACTGAAGATTTGAGGCAAGAGGCACCATCCCCCATACCCCAGGGCTAGAGGGGATTACAAAAATTAAGCTATTAGTACAAAAAATGCAAAGGCAAAGGAGAAAGACTACAACCATAGAAAGCTATTATGGGAATAGAGAAGACTGGGGTTCATCTTCTGAGGGAAAAAAAAAAAGAAGAAGAAGAAGAATCCAAGAAAAACAAGAAGACTCTGAAAAGAAAGTCAACCAATTAGAAAAGGAGATCCAAAATTTTTTTTTGGAGGGAGATGGTGGAGATACCTTTTTATTTATTTATTTATTTATTTATTCATTTTTAGTTTTCAACATTCACTTCCACAAGATTTTGAGCTCCAAAATTTCTCCCCATCTCTCCCCTCTCCCCACCCCAAGACATCATGCATTCTGAATACCTCTTCACCCAAGCTGTTCTCCCTTCTATTACCCACCCCCTTCTCTTATCCCCTTCCCCTTCTATTTTCCTATAGAGTAAGATGGATTTCTATACCCCCTTTACCTGTGTATCTTACTTCCTAGTTGCATGTGATAATCACTTAAGATCAATTGAGCCCCAATAAGGGCCAAAAACCTGAATTAATCTTTTCTTCCTTAGTGAACTGAGAATGCCCCTTCCTGTGTCAGTAGCTAACGCTGATCAAGAGCATTCTTATGTTTATGACCACTAAGGCACCTCTAACCCAGACACTACCTTGAATGAGAATTTTTCTCATCTTGGTGGTAAAGGAAACACAAACATCCTGGATCTGACATTTGCCTATCTTGTTCTATTCCTTTCTCATCCTCACTGAGAAGCAACTCGATACAGGTTATACATGTGTAGTTGTGGAAAACACTCCATAATAGCCATGTTGTGAAAAATTAACATATTTCTCTTCATCCTATCCTGGCCCCCATTTATTCTATTCTCTCCTCTGTCCCTGTCCCTCCTCAAAAGTGTTTGCTTCTGATTACCCCCTCCCCCAATCTGCCCTCCCTTCTATCACCCCTCCCTCTCTTATCCCCTTCCCCCCTACCTTCCTGTAGGGCAAGACAGATTTCCATACCCAATTGGGCATGTATGTCATTCCCTCCTTAAGACAAATCCAATGACAGTAAAGTTCACTCATTCTGTCTCACCTCCCCCCTCTTCCCCTCCACTGTAAAAGCTTTTTCCTCACCTCTTTTATATGAGATAATTTACCCCATTCTACCTCTTCCTTTCTCCTTCTCCCAGTACATTCCTTTCTCACACCTTTTCTTTTTTTTTAGATATCATCCCTTCATATCCAACTCACCCTGTGCTCTCTGTCTATATATATTCCCTCCAACTGCCCTAATAACGAGAAAGGTCTCATGAGTTACAAATATCATCTTTCCATGTAGGAATGTAAACAGTTCAACTTTATTAAGTCCCTTATGATTTCTCTTTCCAGGGGCAGCTAGGTGGCACATTGGATAGAGTACCAGCCCTGGAGTCAAAAGGACCTGAGTTCAAATCTGACTTCAGACACATAACACTCACTAGTTGTATGACTCTGGGCAAGTCACTTAACCCCAATTGCCTTACCAAAAAAAAAAAAGATTTCTCTTTCCTGTTTACCTTTTCATGCTTCTCTTGAGTCTTGTATTTGAAAGTCAATTTTGCTATTTAGTTCTGGCTCCTCAAGAATGCATTAAATTCCTCTACATCATTGAATATCAGTTTATTCCCTTCATTGATTACACTCAGTTTTGCTGGGTAGGTGATTCTTGTTTTCAATCCTAGGTCCTTTGACCTTTGGAATATCATATACCAAGCCCTCAGGTCCCTTAATATAGAAGCTCTTGTGTTAGCCTGATTGTGTTTCCACAATACTTGAATTGTTCTTCCTGGATGCTTGCAATATTTTCTCCTTGATGGGAGAACTCTGGAATTGGGCTATAATATTCCTAGGGGTTTTCTTTTGGGGATCTCTTTCAGCAGGTGATTGGTGGATTCTTTAAATTTCTATTTTACCCTCTGGTTCCAAAATATCAGGACAGTTTTCCTTGATAATTTCTTGAACGATGATGGATAGGTTCTTTTTTGATCATGGCTTTCAGGTAGTTCAATAATTTTTGAGTTATCTCTCCTGGATCTATTTTCCAGGTCAGTTGTTTTTTCAATGAGATATTTCACATTGTCTTTTGTTTTTGTTTTTTCATTCTTTTGATTTTGTTTTATAATTTCTTGATTTCTCATAAAGTCATTAGCTTCCATTTGCTCCATTTTAATTTTTAAGGAATTGTTTTCCTCAGTGAACTTTTGGACCTCCTTTTCCATTTGGCCAATTCTGCTTTTTTTTTTTCTTTTTGGCTAGGCAATGGGGTTAAGTGACTTGTCCAGGGTCACACAGCTAGTAAGCGTCAAGTGTCTGAGGCCAGATTTGAACTCAGGTCCTCCTGACTCCAAGGCTGGAGCTCTATCCACTGCACCACCTAGCTGATGGTGCAATTCTGCTTTTTAATACATTTAATATATTCTTCTCCTCATTGGCTTTTTGGACCTATTTTGCCATTTGGTCTAGTCTATTTTGGTCTAGGTATTATTTTCTTCAGTATTTTTTTGGGGGGGTCTCCTTTAACAAGCTATTGACTTGTTTTTCATTATTTTCTTGCATCACTCTCATTTTTCTTCCCAATTTTTCCTCTACTTCTCTTACTTGGTTTTCAAAATCCTTTTTGAGTTCTTCCATGGTCTGAAACTGTGAGGGACTGTCTATGTTGGCAACTACCAGGTGGGCACTGTGGCAAGATTAGGGTAAGATCTGGGTATTTTGGAAGTCGAGGCAGGGGCTGTGGTAGGCGGAGTCATGGTGGACTGGGATGGGCTGGGTACGGAGAAGCCCTGAGGCAGTGGGCAGTGCTATGTGAGATAAGCTGGATGTAAGGAAGTAGCCAAGCTTGTGCTCCTGAGGCAAGGGGCGGTGCCATGTGGGAGTGGGATGGCAGAGGACGAATTCCCTTTGCTTAGTCCCCTCCCTATATGCAACGTCAACCCCAGACGCCTCCTTCCTGTGACCTTCCTGACTTCCTGGGTCCCTTTGTGTAGCACTGACCCCAGACACCTCCTTCCTGACTTCCTAGGTCACGTACTCTGTCTATGCACTAATCCCAGATGCCTCCTTCCTGTATCCGGTCCTAGCCTCCTACGTCACTCCCTCCCCCTTGGTGTGCTAAACTCAGACAGCCCCTTCTGGTATCTGACCCTACAATCATTGGCTAGTAAGCGGGCTGGGGAGGAGGGGCTAAGTAGGTACTTAAGGACGAGCGTGGTCAGATCATGCGCTCTCTCTTGGCTCCTGCTCTGTTGCTCTGGCCTTGCTGCTTGGGCTTGCTGTGATGGCTTGCTGTGATGGCCTCTGAATAAAACTCTGGTGTTGGCGCCTCCCGATGGCTCGTCTCTGTGTGTTTATCCGGCTGAGGACCGAAGACTCGGAAGTGAGTATGACTCTGGCAGCCTGCTCTTATAGGAGGAGAGGGTACGGCGCGGCCGGCACAAGGTCGGCGCAGCCGGTACATGAAACCAATTCATATTTTTCTTGGGGTCTTTGGATGTAGGAGTTTTGACTTTGTTGTCTTCTTCTGGTTGCATGCCTTTATCTTCCTTGTCACCAAAGTAAGATTTTATGGTCTGAGTTTTTTCCTTGGTTTGCTCATCTTCCCAGCCAATCACTTGACTTTTTAACTCTTTATTTAGGTAGGGCTCTGCTTCCAGTGTGGACGGTGTACTGTTCCATGCTTCAGGGGTTTTTGCAGCTGTTTTCAGTTCTTCCAAGGTGGTATGATTGAAGGAGAGGTGTTTACTCCTCTCCTGGCCTGTGCGCTGGTCTGTGAGTCACCACAGGCACTCTTTTCTGCCCAGGAAGTAAGAGGAGGGCTCCCTCTTCACTGCTGCCACAAGCTCTGCTATGGCAGTGCTCTTCCTTGCCCCAGAACTGCCACCCAGACTGGTACCCAGATCTAAGCACAGACAAAGCAAGAGAATACTGCCTCAGCATCAATGAAGAGATCCCTGCAATTCCCCTCTGATCAGCCAGTCGATCCCCCCACTATCTGTGTGCTGAGAGCTCTGGAAGCAACCACTGCTGCTGTGGTTGTGCACCCCAGGGCTGTGCTAGGGCCAGGGCTGGACTGCACTCCTCTCTCACCCAGGTCTGACAGACCTTTCCCACTGACCTTCTAAATTGTCATTGGCATTTATGGATTGAGAAGTCTGGAAACCACCACAGCTACTGGTGATTCAATCCCCTGAGGCATGTTCCAGGCCTGCACAGCCCACACTGAACTGCACTTCTCTCCCAGCCAGGGGCAACAGACCCTTCCCATAGACCATCCAGGTTGTCTTGGGCTGGAAATTTGTTTCACTATGTCTTTTTGTGGATTCTGCTGCACTAGAATTTGTTTAGAGTCATTTTTTACAAGTATTTGGAGGGGTCTGGGGGAGAGCTCAAAGGAGTCTTTGCTTTTACTCTGCCATCTTGGCTCTGTCTCCAGAGTCCAGAATCTTAAGGAAGAAAATGACACCTTGAAAACTGGAATTGGGCAAGGTGAAGCCAGTGAAATTATAAGAGATCAAGAAAAAAGTAAACAAAATGTGAACAATGAAAAAAAAGAAGAGAAAGTGAAATAAATTATAAGAAAAAGCAACAGATTTAGAGAATAGACCAAGAAGAAAAAACATAAAAATAATTGGATTAACTGAAAGCTGTGATCAAAAAGAAAAAAAAAAAGTCAGAAACCCTTAATGTAGGATTGGCAGAAGGCTCTGTAACTCTGTTCCTTTGTCTGGGCTCTGTGGTTTTTCTGCACTACCTCAAAGGCAGCAGGTGTCACGGCAGAGAAGCACAGCCTCTTGTGCTCAGGGCTATGAGGTCTTTTTCTTTCTGCATTGATGCTGAAGTTTAGAGGTTAGGCCTACTGGGATCCCAAAATCACGACATACAGATCTTGCCCAAAAGAATTCAACCCAAGCCTTCTTTCAGCCAAAGACAAGGTTTATTAAAGATGAACCATATAGGCCAGACTAAGGAATCTGAATATTCGTGAGACTCCCAAGGACCAGCAGGCATGAGGATGTCTCAGCCCCAAAATGCCAGCCAGGATGGATCTTATATGCAGAAAGACTATGGGAGGGATCTAGGAGTGGCCAAGTAGTTTGGGGTGACTGGAGGGTGTAGGGAGAATCTCGATGGGAGTGACTAGGAGGTTGAATGGGATCTAGATAGGATTCAGGATGGAAAGCAATAGACAATGGAGGGCTAGGCTCAATTAGGGTAACAAAGAATTGGGAGTAGGCCATAGTGAAAGGTCAATTGGTAGGATTATAGCCTTAGGAAAATGCTAGAAATTTCCTCCACCAAGTAAGAGAGTTCAAGGAGAATCTATAGACAAATGGGACCCAAATTCTTTTGGGGGTGAGGGGCAAAGGTCTCAGCTTGGGCCCATACCCCATCATTCCCCCCTCAAATAAATGGGACCTAAATTCTTTTGGGGTAAGGGGCAAAGGTCTCAGCTTGGGCCCATACCTGATCATTGAGAAGAGGTCATCATAGTGAGAAACGTTACTCAAGCTTATGGTAAATAATTAAAATCTCATCTCTGTCAGCTAAGCAATAACCAGGCAATATATATTCGTCCAACAATCATAAAACTGTTCTTGGGAGGGCAGCATGCCACAGTTTCTCAGTCACTAACTCCTGTTAGTTCTCCTGTTGGTCATTTGCTAATGAGCAACTGAAACAGAGAACAGAAAAGTAGACTTTGCCCTTGTAGCTGTTAAGTTGTTTCAGTTGTGTCTGGTTGTTCCTCAGGCCATTTGAGGTTTTCTTGGCAAAGATACTGGAATAGTTTGCCATTTCATTCTCCAGCTCATTTTACAGATGAGAAACCTGAGGCAAACGGGGTTAAGTGATTGACCCAGGGTGACACGGCCTTGAACAAGGGTAAAGTTTTGGCAACTATTTTTTAAGTTTTTCTTTGGCAAATCTCACATTGATTTTTGCCTCTTTTGACATAAAATTGTCAAAGTCTGAAAGGGCAACACCCTTTCATGTGGATATAACCTCAACAAATTATCAGAGAAAAAAACATTGAAGCTGACAATTATCCTCTTTTTGTGTGTGTGTGTGTGAGGCAATTGGGGTTAAGTGACTTGCCCAAAATCATACAGCTAGTAAGTGTCAAGTGTTTGGTCTGGGGCCGGATTTGAATTCAGGTCCTTGTGACTCCAGGGCCAGTGCTCTATCCACCTCGCCACCTACCTGCCCCCTGAAGCTAACTCTTCTTAACCTCACTGAATTTCCTAAATACTTCTAGTGGGTCATATGTGTGCTGGCTCAGCACTGAAGGGCTTGGCATTTTGTCCTTTGGTTTGTCCCGTGCCAGTGGCAAGGGCTTTGAAAGGCCCTTTCTCTTCTTCCCACTCTTCTGAATGTGTTGCTTGGAACACCCTCTCTCTGGGACTCACCAGGTGCCCCTTCCCCTCCCCCCAAAGAGAGGCTGACTGCTCACATATGGCCACTGGAAGAGGCAGTTCTACAGAGAAGCCTAAGCCATACATTAAGGCCCTGGCTGCCTCTTCTCCTTTGTGTTTCTTTGCCTGGGCATAGGTGACCAAAAAGCAATCCTGAGATGGATGTTTCCAACATTGGAGGCAACCTCGTGAGTTGAAAAGTTCAGAAGCTGCTAGATCCCAGGAGGATGAGCATAGCTTCTGGCCTGGCTTGCCAAGAGACCTGGACTTTGACGGAACTGTTTGCACAAAAACTAAGTGCTTCTTGTTTTGATGTTCCAGTATCTAGCTCCTGGGAGTACATAATACATATGTTCTATATAAATTATAATAATATATATAGTTATAATTACTGCTTTCTGTTCAAGTCTTTATCACTATGTGCTCCATGTTTTAAGCATTCCTTTTATATGGAAGGAATTCATAGTTGTCCCATACCTGATCTATACTGTACTAGAGTATCTTTCTCTACTCCCTCTCTTGAGGGGAATACTTGAGTTAAACTAAGCTTTAAGTGATTTTCCCTAGGCCTCTGGGGTGAGGGGTAAGAAACCAGAGCGTTAGGGGGAAAAGGGCTCAACTAGCTCCCTAGGCTTAAACCTTGGTTCACATGAGTAGGTCTAGAGAGAGAGAGAGAGAGTGCAAATGCCTTAGCTTCCCTGGGCTCAGCAGCAATTCTGCATTATTATACTAATATTAAGCCTAAATCCTCTCTGCAGCTTCTGCCCTAGAGCTCCTGGTTCTGCTGAGGTGATTGTCAGTGATCTCTTTCATTTTATTTAAGTTGTGACCAGGGTCCACGAGATGGTTAAGGGAATGATAATAATGATAACAACAACACATCCCATTCCTCTGAGCTTCGTTCATTTTCAGCCTATCAACACTGAGAGCAGCAAATTGTGAAGGCTGACCACATGGCAATAAGGTTTAGTGAGAGACTTGACTGGGTTAATAGCCCAGTTCCTAGTTTCCCAGAGACAACTTCACCCCTTATCTTTCTTAAAAGAAAAGAAACTTGGTGTTAAGGTGTGTCACTGAGTCAAGGCTCAGCTGGGAAGGGAATGAATCAACAGGCCTGTGACTGAGATCAAGAGAGCATTTTTAAGGTGATTTAGGGAAGGGAACTGAGAAGGGGAAGAGGTGTAGTTCCAGTTCCAAGTTCAAAACCCACCCTGAGCTCAAGCCCTAGGCACCCTGGCTTTTCAGAGCTTTCTTGCCACGCTGGCTGGCTGCACCACTCTGTCTATCATCCTGGCTCCAATGTCCCCAGGCCTTGAATTCCTGGTCTTGTAAGGAATTACCTTTGGCACCAGAAACTAGGACAAATAACACAGAAGAAAAACAAAAACAGGCCCATTTCTCTGAGCCAGAGGAAAAAGAGTCCCTCCCCTGTCTCTGGTTCAGTTCATAGAGGGCACAGCAGATAAGAGTTGCTGAAAAGAGCACAGCCAACAAGAGAGTGAATGGTTCAGCCTCACTAGTTTTAAAGATGTAAGCAGCCAATCAAAGGAAGCAATCCCCTTCACTCCCCACCACCCCACCCCAGACACTCAGCAAAGTGATAGGACATGCAGTGGGCTCATGCCTCACAAAGACATCTCTAAGTTAGATATTTGGGCATGCCAGGAGAAGCCCAGTTAGCATTCTGTGATCCTGCTCCCTTCCTCTATCTGACTGTTCCTTCTCTGTCTCCTCTGCAGGACCATTCTCTTTCTCCTGCCCCTGAGCTCCCAAGGTTCTATCCTTTCTCTTCACTCTCTTCCTTGGTAATCTCTTTCACTCCTAGAGTACAGTTAGAACTTCTATTCAGATCATTCCATGGCTACATTCCAGATCAAGCTGTTGGTCAATTTCCAGTCCAGAATGTGCGATTACCTTTGGTTAGCTGCATCTTGTTGTCCCAACTATACACATCCTAGACTGAAATCATCCTTATTTCCCCAAAGCTGAGTCCTTTCCCAACTTACACCTCTTTCTCTTGTTGGTACCACCACCTTCCCAGGCACCCAGATTCTAAGTATCGGAGTCATTTTTGACATTATCCTTCTCTCTTGTCCTCATAGCCAGGAAGTAACTAAGTTCTTTGTCTCCAATCTCTCTTACGTCTGTCCAATTCTTTTCACACCCACTCTCACAGCTCTGGATGTGTGTGGGGCATTACTTCTCATCTGGACTGTTGCTATGCTCTCCTGCCCAGACTCCCTGTCCCCCCAATCCCATCAATATAGGCTACTAGATTCATCTTCCTAAAGTAATGCTGTGATACCATCAGTCTCCAGCTCCTATTGTCTATAGGATAAGATCCAAGCTCCATAATTCAGCAGTCAAGTCTCTCAAAAGCCAAGCCCCACCCCCCCATCTTCTTCTCCTATGTGTCCCCTATACATACTATCTTTCCCCTTTAAAGTAGACCATTCACTGCTTCTCAAAAATGCTCTGACTTGTTGTATATGCAGAACTTTGTTTATGCATGGTGTAGTATAAAGAACAGGACTTGGAATCTAAAGAACAGGGTTCAAATCCCATCTTTGCTTTCTGTAACTGGATGTTTGATGTTTGAAGTCATTTCACCTCTGAAAAGCTCAGCTTCCTCTTCCATAAAATGAGAGTCTGACTAAGTGATCCCTAATCCCTTCCAGCTCTAAAACCCATCATACATTGTCCACCTATCTTTAGATTCAGTACATGTTTTAAATCCCACCATTGGCTGCTATCTCCTTGAGGGTGCTACCACATTTTATCAAAGAATAAGGACTGGTCAGTATTTCCTCATCATTGTTTGAACAGAGGTTGCCCTGACTGAGAGCCCCAGGCTTTTTGGTTGGCTTGGCTTTTATATGCCTAGAGAGAGATATTAGCATCGTTCACATTATCCATTAAGACCATTCCACTATATTGGCAAATAATTTTTACAGCAAGTGTTTTTGATAAAGACTTCATTTCTGAGGTCCATAGAGTTTAAGTAACTTAGCTGAGGTCATACAGAGAGCAAGATGGGAATTAGAATCCAGGTGATGTTATTCCAAAGTCCAGAATTCTTTCCAGGGTACTGTGATGGGAGTGGAAGGAGAGGATGGAAAAAAAGAGATGAGAGGTAGAAAGATGCAGACTTCCTCCAGGGCCCTACCCACACATGAGCTGGACCATCCTGTGACAGAAAGGAAGGTTACAGCAAAGTGTTTTGCGCATCTCCTTTTCCCATCTTGTCACTCTCCCAAAAAGATCCTCAGGATTTCCCCTTGGGTTCCACTATGGACTGTCTTCCAGTAACAGCTCCTTATCTTTTCACAGACTCCTGAGATTTGGTGTTAGAAGGGACCTAAAAGATCATCAAGTCAAACCTCATTCTACAGAGAAATAAACTGAGACCCAGAGAAGTTATTGTGCACCAGAATATTGGTGGAACTGGGAAGATGCCAGTTAACCTCAACACTCACCCAGTACCATCTAGGACTCACGTGAGCAAGGAATGTACAATGCAGACCTGAGACAGTTAGAAGTATGTAGTTTTGAGGACTTTGGAGGGAGGGAGTCACCTTTGTTAACTGTTTTTAACCTCCTTGGGTGGTGAGTGGAAGCTTTTCTCTTTACAAATTGCTTTTTAATCTCCTGGGGACATGCTATTCCCTGGGAATATTTGACAATCAGTTGATTAAATGGATTGTTTGCCTAAACCCCTGAGCAAGGAATGATCCATTGAACTCTCAAGGTCTGAGTGATCCCTGGCACCAGATTAGGAGAGGTCATAGAGCTAGAAAATGGAAAAGCAATCATGCAAATCCAGTTTCTCTAGCTCCAAATCCATTGTTCAATATGCTACACTCTCTACCTCTTCCGTCAAACTCCTACTGAAAGTTGAGTCTGCTGAGAAAGAGACTGAAAATTTAGTGCCTGATGAAGTGCTAATGAAAACTCATTCTTCTCCCTTCCTTTGAAGATTTGTACTGTGATCGGGGCAATGCTTTAAACCTCCAACTCCCAGGAGAGATGGATTGGTCTCACAGGAAAAGTGTTGATGGTAGAATTTCAGGACCCAAACCTGTACAACCCTACAAGGACAGTAGTCACCAGAACTATGAACACAGAAGCCCAGAATGCCATCACCACACCACCATGTTTCTCTTATTAACGAACAGGAAAGTGTCACATATTTATATTTTTAACAAATGGGTTCAAAACCTATTGAAACTCTTCACTTGGCCAATTTTAAAGGTTAGAAAATTGTTTCCAGTGTTTGGTTTTAGTTATTTTCAGTGTGTAATTGCAATTATTTGCCTGTAATCCACTTACATAATTTCCAGTTAGAAAAGTTTCCTTTTAAAATAATTTTCTTTTTTAAGGCAATTGAGGTTAAGTGACTTGCCCAGGGTCACACAGCTAATTAGTGACAAGTGTTTGGTCTGAGGCCGGATTTGAACTCAGGTCCTCCTGACTTCAGGGCCGGTGCTCTATCCACTAAATAAATATTTTCTAATCTTGATGGTGTACAACATACATATACTTAGGGCAAATATATACTGACATAATCATTGATGATACACATTACAATTTCAAATACTCTTGAACATTTTTTCTTTTGACTGACCTTGTCAGATGTGATTGTTGATTGTTTTTAGCTTGTAATATGGCTTAGCTGGGCATGGTGGTGCATGCCTGTGATCCCTGCCACTGGGAAGTCTGAGGGTGGTAAATCTCTTGAGCTCCTGAGTTCTGAGTGCTAATAGGATGTCCACTTTAAATCTAGCACTAATATGTTGAATCCCCAGGGACAGGGAGCCACTAGACTGCCTAAGGAGTTCCCATGCCAACTCAAGACAGAAACAGAGCAGTTCAAAACTCCTGTGACAATTGGTAATAGGAATGGCCCTTTTACTTCCAGCCTAGGAGACATAGGGAGACTTAGTTGGTCTGTCTGTCTGTCTTTCTATACACACACACACACACACACACACACACATACATGTATATATACATCTTTGTATGTGTGTATACACACATATTTATATACATGTTCCTATGAATACTGAAGAGCTCCTACTAAGAGAAGGGGCTTTTTCTGCCATTTTCTTGTTCTTTGCTGGTGCTCCCATTACCAGGATTATTGCAACCTGAGGTCTCTTTGCAAGAATCTTTTTAAGCCATATACCAAGATAAAGTCAAAATAGGTACACAATTTAGATTAAAGGCTGATACTATAAGCAAACTGAAAGAGCAAGGAATAGTTTACCTGTCAGATTTATGGAGAACAGAATTTTTTATGACCAAACAAGAGATAGAGAACATTATGAAATGCAAAATGGATAATTTTGATTACATTAAATTGAAAAGTTTTTGCAGAAACAAAGCCAACGCAACCAAGATTAGGAGGGAAGTAGAAAACTGGGAAAGAATTTTTACAACCAGTGTCTTTGAAAAGGGCTTCATTTCTAAAATATGTAGAGAACTAAGTCAAATTTATAAGAACACAAGTCATTCCCCAGCTGATAAATGGTCAAAGGATATGATGAACAGGCAGTTTTCAGATGAAGAAATTAAAGCTATCTATAGTCATATGAAAAAATGCTCTAAATCACTATTGATTAGAGAAATGCAAATCAAAACTATTCTGAGGTACTACATCACACCTATCAGATTGGCCAAGATGACAAAACAAGAAAATGATAAATGTTGGAGAAGATGTGGGAAAATTGGGACACTAATGCATTGTTGGTGGAGTTGTGAAGTGATCCATCCATTTTGGAGAGCAACTTGGAACTATGCCCAAAGGGCTATCAAAATGTGCATACCCTTTGACCCAGCAATAGCACTTCTAGGGTTATATCCCAAAGAGATCACACAAACGGGAAAAGGACCCACATGTACAAAAATATTTACAGCAGCTCTTTTTGAGGTGGCAAAGAACTGGAAATTGAGAGGATGCCCTTCAATTGGGGAATGGCTGAATAAGCTGTGGTATATGAATGTAAAGGAGTACTATTGTGCTATGAGAAATGATGAGCAAGGGGCAGCTAGGTGGAGCAGTGGATAGAGCACCGGCCCTTGTGTCAGGGAGACTTGCGTTCAAATCCAGCCTCAGACACTTAGCACTTACTAGCTATGTGACCGTGGGCAAGTCACTTCACCCCAATTGCCTTGCCAAAAAAAAAAAAAGATGAGCAAGCCGACTTCTGAAAAACCTGGAAAGACGTGTATGGACTGATGCTGAGTGAAGTGAGCAGAACCAGGAGAACATTGTACACAGTAACAGCCACGTTGTATGATGACTAACTTTGAAAGATTTAGCCCTTCTCAGCAATGCAAGGATCTAAGACATCTCCAAAGGTCTCATGATGGAAAATACTATCCACATCCAGAAAAGAACTATGGACTTTAAATGCAAGTCGAAGTATACTATTTGCTTTTTTTTTTCCTTTTGTTTTATTTCTTCTTTCTTATGGTTCCTCCTATTGGTTCTAATTCTATTTTACAACATGACTAATATGAAAATGTGTTTAATAGGAATGTATACGCATAGCCTATAACAGATTGCATGCCGTCTTGGGGAGGGAGGTAGGGACAGAAAATTTAAAACTCAAAAGCTTATGGAAGTGAATGCTGAAGACTAAAAATTGATTAATTAATTAATTTTTTTAAAAAAAGAATCCTTTTAAGCCACTTGTTCATTTTGTGAGGGTTTGCTCATTTAAAGGTACATAATATAATCTGTATATCCACTTAACTAGACACACTTGAGCTGTAGCGTATCATAGGGCGCCATTGTCAGCCCTTCTTTTGTATTGTGGAACTTCCACTGTTATGTCCCAATGCTTTATATAACATGCATGTCACCATCTCACAGGTGGATTGATTGAAGGTTCAGGGCCAATCCACATATTAAATATTAGTAAATCTTAATTTCTTTTTAGTAAGCTAAAAATGAATATAAATGGGACTAACTTTTCTTCTTCCAGCACTAGCAAAGAATTTTTTTTGTGTTCCTACTAAGCTGCATGCATCAGACTTTGGAGACTACTGATCTATAAAACTTCTCCATGAATTTCCATTTTTTTCTTCTGAAACTTCCCTTTCCAGTCAGAATTAATCACATAGTATGATCACAAAGGGAAAGTATACTTATAGTTTAATGGACATAAAGCAAGAGATAAGAATCAAGCAGTAAACAGACTTCCCATGCATTTTTCAAACCATGACCTTTCAGATATCTTGGGAATGAAAGATGTACATACCTCCACCTATCAGCCTAGTACCATAAGAGAGTAGAACAGGAAAAAGATTTATGAGTCCCCTTTCTCAGCACTCCCTGAAGAACGCTGATCACCTATCACCTCAGACATCCAATTCTGCATCTTCAGGTCTAAAAGTCATGTCTCTGCACCACAACTTCAAAGCATTGAAATCTTACAACCAAGGTTTTGAAGGGATGGAAACCATAACTAGGAGGACATCACAGGAATTGTCACGGGGCTGCGCCCTGCCTATCGGAGTCCTGGCTTCTAAGCAGGAAGTTGAGGGTCACAGTCTGTTGTGTGAAAGCAAGGAAGTCTTAACTAACCTCTCCTCTGTGGACACGCAGCAATCATGGCTAGTTCGGCTCTCCTCTGAATGGCTAAGTGTTCCCGTGCATATCCTGTGAACGACCTTGACACGAGGCCGGCACGCTATGAGGGGATCTACTGACTGGCTGTAGGGCTCTGATCACGCGATCCGAAGGTGCCTTGAGGGCTATAAAGGTCACACCCAGCTAACAATAAACAGGAGCTTCTGCCATCTTGTTGTCTCCTGCCTCATCCATGCGTCTCCGGGTTACTGAGCATTGAGCTGGTCTCATGCTCTCCACTGCAGCGGCCGCGACAGGAGGATGTCTGTAACTGCTGTTGGAAGCATGGGACAAATCCTCCTGTAAGTGGCAGGAGTTATTTAGAGTTGGGAGTGGAGAGAGACTGCACCTTCCTGGATCTACAACTGTTTTCTCTTCTCTCTCTTCTGCTGCCCATTTGAAACTTCCTACATCCTGTCTTTCTCATAAGAGTTTGCACTTAACTTCCCACCCCCACCCTCCCAAGATGCTGAAAGTTTTCCTCTCTAAACAGAGTCTACTCTAAATAGCATTAGCATGGGCTATGTAGTGATGCACAGGTTTGGGCATGGGGGTGGTGGTTACCTGAGAGAACATGTTCCCTCTTCATAACCTAAGTCCATCTTAAGGTCAACAGATCTCCTTGGTTGCCCCGTTTGGCCAATTACCTATTTGTAGTGCTGGTCCCATGGAATGAACTCCTCACAGAATGTTTCACCTATTGATGCTTTTACATAGAATAATCATCACCCCTATTCCTATAGTACTGGAGAAGGAAATGGCCAACCACTGCAGTATCTTGGTCAAGAAAACCCAAAGGGGGTCACAGGGAGTCAGACGTGACTGAAAGGACTGAACAACAAAGTCCTATAGTGCTCTAAGTCTAAATTTATACTGAATTTTCCTCACCACAAGCTTCTTTTTAGGTGTTAGCTTTTTTCATTAGAATGTAAACCCCTTGAGAGCAGGGACTGTCTCTGCAACAAAAGAAGGAAGGCACGTTTTCTTACCTCTTCTGTGGGGCCACATTTTGGAGGGTTTTTTTTTTCATTTACATTATTATAGGGGTGGTTTTCCCAGTTCTGCTTGCTTTACCTTGCAAGGTCATAAAGTCCCTCCAACATTCTCTGAATTTTCCACATTTCTCATTTCTTGCAGTGCGATAATACTCCATGACATTTGTTACCCAGAGCTCAAGTCTGGTATTTGAATAATGCTCTTCCTCTATATTGGAGAACAGAATGAAACTCAGTGTTTCATAAGTACTGAGAACTATTCTAGCCACCTTTACACAGACTCATGTGGATGGACGCATAACCTACATAGGCAACATTCATGCACTTTAAATATTCACATGCCACAATTTGTTCAGCCATTCCACAACCGAAAGGGTCCCACTTTATTTCCAGAGCTGCGCTACCATAATAGTGCTGCTATGAATATTTTGGTATACAAGAAACATATCTTTCTGACTTTAACCTCCATAGTAATAATCATAATCTAACTAACTAACATAAACTAACATATTTATAGCACCTATAGTATGCCAAACACTGTGTTAAGTGCTTTTATAAAGATTATCTCTTTTGATCTTCACAACAACGTGGGAGGTAGAAGCTATTATCATCCCTATTTTACAGATTCCTTAGGGTATATATATATAGCAATGAACTATTTAAATCAAAAGGTACACACAATTTAATAACCTTTCTCACATAATTTCAAATTGTTTTCTAGAATGCCAACCTTTTTATTTTATAATTGAAGAAGGTGAAGCTCAGAGAGGAAAGCAAGTAGCTCAAAATCATTTAGGGAGTATACAGCACAGCTAGAACCTGGAGCCAGGTTTTCTGACTCCAAATCCAGGGTTGTTTCCACCATACAGGTGGATCCCAGGATGTGGACTGTGGCCCTCCTCGGAGCCCAGACTTACCACAAAGGGTCTAAGAGTCCTTACCAGGTATTGTCATTTTGTTATGACCTGTTTCCTTAGTTGATGGATGTTAACAATACATCTATTATTACATGAAGGTTTGTCAGTGTTTTTGTGGTTGTTAAAAAAAAGGGTTCTTACATCTAAAGGATTTGGGAGCCACTGCACGAAACCCTATACGGAAGTCACACAGCTAAGAAATGGCGGGACCAGGATTCAAATCCACATCTCCTATTTCTGAGGTTGATTGTTTTGGCTACAACAGGCCAACATGATGTTTGGTGGAAGGTTCTGGTCGTGAAGGAACCAGTCCTGGTTGTGAAGGAGCTCTATTTAGAGAGAATTGGGTTCAAAACCCACAAATACTACCTACTCCTTGGTGACCTTGGGCAAGTCATTTACACTTTCTCCTAGTACTCCTCACTTGTGAAATGAGGAGGTCGGACTGAATGAGCTCTAAGGTCTCTTCTTGCTCTAAATTCCACGATCCTGTAAACTTTCTTCCCGATTGTCAGTGCTAGTCATTTCTTCTTGGGTTGTGGAATAACTACTGGAATAACTGGTCTGGGAGGGACGGGCAGCAGAGGACTCTCTAGATCTTTTGAAGATGGCTTCTAGAACCTTTTTGAGATGCTTCCTGAGTCGATGGTGGACAAAGAGATAGAGGAAAGGGGAGAGGCAGCAGTGAGTGAAAGCGATGCTCTCTGTCACCTGAAGGGCATAGTCCAGATGCTTGCTGATCTCACAGCCCTCAAGGACCTGTAAGTCCTGCAATGAGTGCAGGAACAGGGTAATATTGTAGGGACACCACAGTACAAAGAAGGCCACAACCAGGGCTGCAGCTGCCCACAGGGCTCGGCCCCTGCCCCGAGGTCTTAGGACTGTGAGGATGCAGCCTATTCGGGTGTAGAAGAAGACCATCGCAAAAAGCGGGAGGATAAATCCTAGAATACTCTGCTTAAAGCGAAGAAGCACCTTCCATAGACGCCCATTGTCTCCAAAGTCCAGATGACAACTCTGCATACCACCAGGGCCTTCTTGCACTCGAGCAAAGACCAGGTCAGGGATTGAAAGCACCAGGGCCACTGTCCACACCCCACCTGAAAGGAGCCAGCTCTTTGCTGGTGTCCACAGGTGATGGTGGGTCTGAGCATGGACAACATCCAGATACTTATCCAGACTCATGCAACTGAGAAAGAAGATGCTACTGTAGAAGCTAGCAGTGTAAAGGGTACATATGATTTTGCAGAGGGCTTCCCCAAAGACCCAATGCCAGGCTACAGAGGCCCCCCAGAAAGGCAAGGTCACCACGAAGAGGAGGTTAGAAACAACCAGGTTTAGCAGGTATACCTCAGTTACCTGTCTTCTACGAGCAGAGTAAAGGAGGACAGTGAGGAAGAAAAGGTTTCCACCCAGGCCCAGGACAAACACCAGGGAATAGAAGATAGGCAGGAACATTTGGCCAAAGGACAAGATGGCCTCCTTCCTACAGACTGTAGCCAGGAAATTATCAAGGTAGTAATAGTCATAGATGCTGGTGTTTTCAAGGCTAGTTGACGTAGATGAAGCAGGAGGGGTGACTGTCATGTTGGAGAAAAAGATGATTTTCTCTGTGAGCTACAAAATCAAAAGGAAAAAAATTAGTTTAGGCAAAGTATACTCAACATTCCATTCTACAAACATTTACTTCTATGAAAGAATCGGATATCACATATATGGGGAACTCAATTATCCACATGGGTTTAGAGGATAGTTTTACAGAGAAGAAAGCTGAGATTCAGATTAGGGAAGTGATTGAGACTCACCCAG
The DNA here is from genome assembly GCF_900497805.2 of Vombatus ursinus. NCBI lineage: Eukaryota > Metazoa > Chordata > Mammalia > Diprotodontia > Vombatidae > Vombatus > Vombatus ursinus. The sequence goes on along the minus strand of NW_020954598.1, from coordinate 26,755,976 downwards.
CAACAATGCTACATTTAAATGTGAACTTGATGGGACCAATGCTATATAAAAGCTTTAAGTCTGAACCTGTTCTCTCAGCATCTGAAGTGTTATAGAAGAAAGTGTACCCCTGAGGTGTTAGGGGTGTTGGGTGGGAGGGAAATGTTTATACTTTTGTTATTACTATATCTTCAAAGGAAATATCCTTTGATAAAAGCTAATTTCACGTAGGTAGTTAACTGAGGTTAGCTACTGAGGTAGGTAGAACTGAGGTTAGCACCTAACAGCGGAGATGAAAAGAAGAACATACCTTGAAGGGTGCTCCAGAGACACTCCAACCTCCAGAGACACCTCCTAGATTTCTGAGAGGAAAATATAACAAGCTTCACTGTGGGAGAATGAGGCCAAAGAGTGTACCAGCTATATATCTAGCCTTAGAATCTCTTCTGAACTCCAGACTCACGTCACCAACCACCGGCCAGACCTCTCCGACTGGATAACCCATAAACATCTCAAACTCAACATGCCCAAAACAGAATGGAATATCTTAACCTAAAATTGTCCCTCCTTCAGAATCTTCTGTTTATGTTGAAGGCACCTCCCAAGCATGCAGGTTTGCAACCTCGAAGTCATCCTTGACTCTTCCTCTCCCTTAGTCCCTATGTCCAATCTGTAATTTTTCCTAGTCCGTTTTAGTCTACAACCTATCTTTCATTCATCTTTTTCTTTCTACACACACACAGCCACCACCCTAGTACAGGTCCTCTTCACCTCTCACTTGGATTATTACCACATCCTCCCAATTGATCTCCAAGCTTTCAGTCTTGACCTTCTCCCATCTTTCCTCTACACTGCTGCCAAAAGAATCTTCCCAAAGCACAAGTCTGACCATGTCATTCCATTGCTCAAGAACCTTCCGTGGTTCCTTCTGGTCTCTAATTATAAAAAAAAACAAAACTCTATCCTCAGAGTGATATGTAAGACCCTTCAGGATTTAGCACTGGCCTGCATTGCCAGGCATATTTCACATTCCTTCTCCTGCTAGCCAAACTGCTCTACCTGCTATTACGCAAATGTGGCTTTCCACTTCCCTCCTTTGTTCAAGTGTGACATTATCTTCTATGGCTGCAATGCACTTCTTCTTTGCCTCCAGCTCTTCTCCAACTTCTTTTAAGTCTCAGCATTCTTGATTTCCTTAATCATTAGGGCTCTCTCCTTCCTTTAATAATCATGAATGAGCACTTGCTGTTTACATGTTGTATCCTCTGCCAAAGACAGCAGGAATTGCCTCATCTTTTAATACCTGGCACGTACCACAGTGGAGACATGGTAGGTGCTGACAGAAAGATTGTCAATATAATGACAGAAAAATTGCCAGTACCCAATGTAGTATTTATTACCCGCCATCCCCTCTTAATGATCCTAGTAATGTCAGAATTTTAGTAATTGTGAGAAATGCTAACAGTTTGGTTCCCACAGAATTGATAAGAAAACAGGACAGGGGGAGATTAGGTTATTGATTAATTGATTTCTTGGTTTACTGATTTATTCAAACATGTAAACAAGATAAGGGAGTACATCAGGCGATGTCCCCGAAAAGTATCTTGTTTGTCCAGGCTTTCTGGCTCTCCCCTCCTTTTATCTTACTTTCCTGCTGAACCAACAGTTGCTTGTTTTGCACCTTTTTGCAACCTTGTTGCTGGGGAAAAGTTTCTGCGCTTAGACTGTGAGCTCTGAAGCCCAGCCAATGGAAAGAGGAGCTAGTGGGTGGGTGGGGGTTCCGAGTTAGGGTCTACATAAACTGGCTTTGAGCTGCCCTCCCTTGCACACCCTGGCTGGAGCCATCTTCAGCGATGCTGGGTGTGTCCTTTCTTACAAGAAAGTCAATAAACGAACTATTCTTTTTGCTAATATCTTTGACTCTCCGATTCATTGGTCTCTGTACCCCACACATGAATGAGCACTTGCTGTTTACATGTTGTATCCTCTGCCAAGGACAGCAGGAATTCCCTCATCTTTTAATACCTGGCACGCACCACAGTGGAGACATGGTAGGTGCTGACAGAAAGATTGTTAATATAATGACAGAAAAATTGCCAATACTTAATGTAGTATTACCTGCCATCCCCTGTTAATGATCCTAGTAATGTCAGAATTTTAGTAATGTTCTTGTATTCTTACTTTTAAGATATTTACTTTCCATTAGGTTGAACTTAAACCACACCCCAAGTTCCCACCCTGGGATCTTACCTTGCAAAGGAACCTAGCTTGAGCTGGATCTCAGCTCTTAATGTCTTTGTCCTCTTCATTTAGAGTTATGGCAAGTTAGATCACGAAGGGTAAATTAACCAGAATGAGTGGGTTTGCCTTGCTTGGATTGCCAAGGGCAGCTGGCATCTCATGTTACTTAATGTGACCTCCTCCCTCTTTTCTCCTAAAAATATAAGAACCTTTTCTAGTGAGTCTGTTGGTGGGACATCCCTCAGGGTGACAGATGTGCCACCCTGTTATCTTGATTAAAGATGCTTTATTCCTCCACTCATGAGTTTGATTTATTTCAGGACTTAACATTAAATGGTGGCAGCACTAGCTGGATTCATTGAAGATTATGTCTTCCTTGGTCCCAGAAGTGAGCTTCTGGATATTCTGGTACCAGTACTGGCCCCTTGTGCCTGTCAGCATCCCCATGCCAAGACCACCCCTCTCTTTTCACTCCTCTCTTTTCTTAATATTAGGAGACACCCTATTTTCCAGAGTTAAGGCCCAGCAAACAAGCTGTGCCCTGAGCTTGGCATAACAACAATCCTTTGCAATCACCTTCTGGTTGAACTCCACTGCAGCTGAATCACAGAATTGGCTCAAGCCAGTCACAAGTAGTCTCTGAGCTCAGACAAACACCTGCAGGAACCATGTTCTGGTCATTAAGTCCTGCTGTGAATAGACTTTTTCCACTAGGCAAACTTGTTTCATTGTTGCTTTAACCCTCTCATTGCTATGGCTACACCTCACTGCCTGGCTCTTTGTCTAACCATGACTATGTGTATCAAGGCTTAGCCTTGCTACTTTGGTTCTGCTCGGTCCTAAGGCGGATCCTGGCATATGTGTCTAGCTTCCCTCCTCCAATGGAATAATGCTTTTTGCTTATAAACATTATTAGCTCTTTGTTTTTATTTTATTTTATTTTATTTTATGTTATTTTTCAGAGTTTAACAGTTGTTGTATAACCTCTGTGGCTTTTTGGTCATTTATTTCCTGGGTTTGACATGCCCAATCTCTACGCCTTGTCGGACCAGTAAGTACCTTATCACACTTGAATCCAGACTCCCATCTTTTTTAGTTGAGTTGCCTCTTTAATTGAGAACTGGTAAAGACCCATAGGCAATCAATTTGAGGTCTACTTTAGTTGGCTCCCTAAAAGGAACTGCAGCTGGTCAGATGACTTCACGGTATGGTTTGGATATTAGCAAGTTTTAGGAACATTGGCAATCATTGACAAATCTGATCCCCAAAACTGCTGTCCCCAATAGGGTTTATTTGATAGAGATAAAACTAGCTACTTAAAAATGTCCCTCAATAAGGCAAGGTCAAAAACCAAACACCCTGAGTGGGACTCATTTAACCAATGGCTGTTAGAAGCCATAAAGAGGGAAGCAGAATCTAGGCTTTCATCCCTCCAAGAAAACATTTAAAAAAATTCAAAATTTAAAAGGAGGCTAAATCTAAAATATTTCTCCTCCAGGAAGGAGTAAGCCAATTGGAATCTCAAAAGAAAAAAAATGAAAACCAAAATAGAGTCTATCAGATGATGTGAAGGACCCAAGGGAGAAGCTCAAGAATTTCTATATTAGCCATGTATATATGTATATGTATATATCCCAGAATTTGACCTAAAAAAGGACTTTCTTGTATATACACATTAAGTAATTTTTAAGACAGCTGCAGCCTTTTTTTCATTTTTGTGGCATGTTAAGTGTAGCGTATGTATTTCTGTACATGTGACTGGAGACAGATAGTAATCCAAACTGAGAGTAGAGTCCTGTCGGTTATTAGCCCTATGTTTGTTGATAGGTGCTTTTGTTTGCTTTTCAACTACCTGCTTCAGCAGAGAGTTGGGTGATGGCCAGGTATGGGGAACATGCAGCCTCAAAGCCACACATGGCCCTCTAGGTCCTCAGCCTTTGACTGAATCCAAATTTCACAGAACAAATCCCCTTAATAAAAGGATTTGTTCCGTAAAACTTGGACTCAATCAAAAGGCTGCACCGAGAATTTAGAAGGCCACATGTGACCTCAAGGCCCTGGACTAAACTCAAGCACCTCTGTGTTCTTTTTGTTATGTCATTTCTGTTTAAAATCAAACTAGCCTTTTCCTGAAGCCCCTTTTTTGTTTGTTTCTCTGTGCCTGTGTGGCTCTCAGAGCCTATGCGAATAGAATTGTGTGTACCCTTGTTAACCACTCTGGGAAGCTTTGAATTTTCAAAAGAGCTTTCTTTTCCCTTTACTTCTCTGATCAAGTTTGGAAATGTATGGATTGGATTGACAAAAGAAAAAGATACTTGTAAGGAAGTGTCTGAAATTTTACTTGGGAGTTTTGAAAATTAAAGTGAAGTAGGGATCAATTTAGGAATAATTTTTGAATTGGTGTGTATTTTTAACTTAGAAATTTTGCTCAAAATTATATGAGACTCCCACTCATTTTTATAACAGATTCAGATTTATTATTTCATAGCTAAGAAGAAAGGAGACCTTCAGATGTAGCATCCCCTCCCGCCCCATTCTTGTGTCTTATACCTTTAATTTTTAGTCTTAATTGAGATTTTTTTTTTATTGAACCTATTTTCACATTAGTCATGTTGTAAATAAGAATTAGAAACAATGGGAGAAACCACGAGAAAGAAGAAACAACCAAAAAAAGAAAGAAGAGAGAGCAAATAGTATGCTTCAATCTGCATTCAGATTCCATAGTTCTTTCTCTGGATGTGGATAGCATTTTCTATCATGAGACTTTTGGAGATGTCTGAGATCCTTGTATTGCTGAGAAGAGCTAAGTCTATCAAAGTTAGTCATCACACATTGTGGTTGTTACTGTGTACAATGTTCTCCTGGTTCTGCTCACTTCACCTCAGCATCAGTCCATACAAGTCTTTACAGGTTTTCTAAAGTCTGCCTGTAAGCATAAGAAATGCTCATCATTTCTTATAGCACAATAGTATTCCATTAAAATTATATACCACAACTTGTTCAGCCATTCCCCAACTGATGGGCATTTCCTTAATTTCCTATTCTTTGCTACCAGAAAAAGAGCTGCTATAAATATTTTTGTACATGTGGGTCCTTTTCCCATTTGTATGATCTCTTTGGAATACAGACCCAGAAGTGGTATTGCTGGGTCAAAGGGTATGCACATTTTTATAGCCCTTGGGCATAGTTCCAAATTGCTCTCCAGAATGACTGGGTCAGTTCACAACTCCACCACAATCCATTAGTGTTCCAATTTTCTCACATCTTCTCCAGCATTTATAATTTCCCTGTTTTGTCATGTTAGCCAATCTGATAGATATGATGTGGAGCCTCCCATCCATCCTAAGCCATGTGGCTCCTTGGGAGGGCATTCTGGCTAAATTGAAATTAACCTGAAGGATTTACTAAAATCTTCCCTTTGTCTGATCAGGGTAATATAATACAAACCTGTCTTGCCTTCTAATTTCTCCACTTGGAGAAGTAAGGAAGTTTCAGGAAATGGTACAAAAGGAGGTGAGAATCCTAATCATTTTTACAATAGGCCATGCGAAAGTGCTAAACTATATGTAAGGCTAGACTCTTTAGTCTCCTATTTGTTAAAAACATCTCTATAACAGATACCCTGATTGGTTTAACAACAGTACGTGCAATCTGGGATGTGGCTGAAATGTAAAGGAAAGATGTGTAGTCTGAGTCATGGGTTTAGAAGATTTGGAAAGAGAAATAAAGACTTGAGGGAAAATATGGAAAGTAGAAAGAAGGTTTGGGTTTTTGAACCATAAGAAAGAGAGGTATATAAAAAAATGAACAGATGGCTTAAACATGTTAAAGAAGGTTTGAGGAAGTTTGACTTTATTTAAGTTGACAGATTGAGGCCTACAGTAGTAATAAAAAACTGCAGCTTGATTTGAAAGCCAATAAAGAAAGTTATAGAGGGTGAGGAGAAAATTGATAAGCATGGTGTTTCTAAGTGTGATAATTGGGGTAATTACACTCACTTTTAAAATCTTTGGCAGTAGATTAGCCGGAAATAATGTCTCATAATATGAAATGCTTGGAATAAATAGTCCTTGTGTAAAATATAAGATTAAATAATTGACATTATAAATTGAGATTCTGGATGATAACAATTGGAAAATAGATCCAGGCGAAATGAATTTATTCTAGTCTCATTTTAAGTGAAATGTTTCCCTCCTAGAATTTATTATACTGTATGGATCAGGAAATGGTTTTAAGCCATTACTTCAGTTATTTGATTTGTAATGTGCATAAAGATAATGCTTAACATTAATCTGATAATTCATGTGATTAGAAATATTGTTAGAAAATTGAACTCTTTTTAATTCTTTTGGGTTATAGATGTAAACATGTTATTTTAAAAAAAACTCTTTAGAAACATAAAAGATAATGATAATGGTTCTCTGTGAGGTTGGCGTAGCAAGGACCTCTTTAAAATGTCCTTGTCTGTGAAAGATGGAGTCCTAAAATCTTACTAGACATGCTAACAATTTAAAGTAACATTGAGTGCTGGCCTTTTGTGGAAGATTGACAACTGAGCAGGATGTCAGTATTCTAATATTTCAAACTCTAGCCCTCCCTCTTTTCTCCTAAAAGTATAAAAACCTTTTCCTGTGAGTCTGCTGGTGGGACATCCCCCAGGGTGGCAGGTTATCTTGTTCCCTGTTATCTTGATGCTTTATTCCTCTACTCATGCGTTTGGTTAATTTCAGGACATGACAGTGCTAAATAAATAAATAAAGGTTTGTTGGATTGGGATCTGTGGTGCTGCACAGAATACCCATTCTGAGAAATCATAGGTTCTTCAAGTCTGTTTAGAGGATGTAGCCTTGAGTTCTATCCCTGCCACAAATTCATTGTGTTACATTCATTTGGTTCTATTTCTGGGTTTTAAATTGTTTTCTAATGGTTTACCTCTCTATTTCTTTTAGAGAGTTATTGCTGTGATGGGACTGGCACATACTCCAAGGGTCTCTGATGCTGTCTCCCTAGATGGAGGAGGCTAGGGAAGCTGTTTCTGTGAGAGAAGCGCTTTGGAGAGATTCTGCAGGGGAGGGGCCAGGATGACTAAGTAGAAGGAAGCAAGGCAAATGAACTCCTACAAACTACAACTCCTCCAAATAGAGCTATAAAATGTATAAAAATCTGTAAAATAGAATGAATCCTGATGGAGAAGTACAGAAAAAGTCACAGTGACTTTGTCAGGCCCAGGCCAGCATGGTGAGATAGACAGAGAGGTCTGCAGACACCGAGAGAGGGTCTAGGCAGGGGCACCTGGTGCACAGAGTATTCCAGTGTCCAGGGAGAGGCCACACACCAGCACAAAAGGAGGTCCCAGGCCCATATGGGCACTGCAACAGGGAGAGATGCCAACTGGCAGCTACACTGCCCACTATCCAAATCTGGGTCACAGATCCTGAGCAAAGAGAAAAGGGAACCTGCACGGGCCCCAGATAGGAAGGCCCTGGGCAGTGCTGAGAAAGGAGGGTGTTCAGAAGCCAGCAGCAGCAGCAGTGGTGTAGCTCAGACCCCAAACTCAGAGCAGGAGCTCAATCTCAGCATCTAGCCCAGCCTGTAGAGGAATAACCAAGGAAGGAAACCTAGACCAAGGGGGAGCCTATAATTTCAGCTTTTCAGCTGACTGACAGGGGCAGAGTCTAGTAGAACTATATGCTTTCATAGACCCAAACCCAGGTCAGGAACTCACAGAGCTCAAACCAGGGGGGCAGCGATCAGACCTGGATCACGCCTGGATCAGACCCTTCTTGGGAGCACTGAAAGCTTGCAGGTCCCCAGCCTGTGGCTGACATCCTGGAATAATGCAATGCTCAATATCCCCAAGGAAGTAGCAATAGGACTAGCCCAGACTTTACTTCCAGAAGTGTGGTAAAAGTCCAGCGCTAACATCAAGTTCAAACTCAGGAAGGAGGCTGGAAGAATGAACAAACCAAAAAAGAGTGACCAGAGCATGCGTCCACAGTCTGTAACTGGTTCCTGCCCGCTAACCATGTTTTTAGGAGGAGCATTTTAATTGGCTGCAATTGCAGAATTGGAACTGGGGGGTGCCTTCAAAAAGGCCTTAGTAGGCTTCTGTTATTCACTTACTTTTGGATGCTCTACTTTTGTTTCGACACCTTTGCTGATGTCATCCAGTGAGAGACAATAAGGTGAGGCCTTGGGCCCTCCCAAATGAGGTTGATATGTGTCCCAGTGAAATATACCTTGGCCCTTGACCTACAGATTTATTCTCTCAATTTTGGAGGAGATTACTCTGACAGCTCTGACCTTTTAAGTTCTAAAAGGTTAGGAAAACAAGCCTCTGGGATTCTGGGAATCCAACTTTACTCTTGGTTTTTCAGCTGACTCAGCATTGATACTTTTCAGAGATGCCTATCTGCTGTGCTCAGCATGGTTTCGATGAACCAAACCTGAGAGAGAAGAAGAAAAATCTTTCCCTTGTTAACCTCTCTACTACTCAGCTCTGAGAAATAAGTCTGGTGGCATTTTCTGGTCTTGTTTTGTTTTTCTGTTATATATTGTTTGTTGTCCTCAATTTTCCTCACAGTTAGGGTGAGCAAATATAGAAAAAAATGCCAACACTTTGCAAAGTAATTTGCAGATTTAATATAAAACAAATCAAATTACCAATACGCTATTGTATATGTAACACAATGAAACTTTTACAAAGGGATATTTACTTCAGAAAGTATAATTGAAAATATCCCATCATATTCTCCCAACCTACGGGAGATATAATTCCTACTCATTACCTCAGTCTCTGGGGAGGCAAAGAAGAGTAGGTTCATACCTTAGCTTGGTTCCCATAGAGCATGGTCTTGGTTCCAGGTCTAAAACCCTGCCCAGGCTCAAGTTTCAGGGACCTTGTATTCTCAGGGCTTCTGCGCCAAGCTGGCTGCTGAACCACCTGGCCTGAAACCTTGGCTTCAAGATCATCGTGGCTCAAACACCTGATAAAAGTCAGGTCAAGGCCATGAGCAACACTGGTAGGTAGAAGGAATGGAATACATGGACTTTCAGGAAGGCAATCCGGCAACCAGATAACAGTAAACTACGAGACAGATCGATAAGTGTGCTGGCAGGCTTAGAGAACATCACAGTCAAGTCAAATCTGAGGCCATAGCCTGGGCAGGCCACTGACAGCCTGTTAGACAATCAGGGTTAAGAATCAGAGTATGACTGAAGGGTTATCTTTGAAATGCACGGTCAGCCAGAGACTCCCATAAACAACAAAACCTAACTCTTCTACTTACTGTCAACTTGAACAAATCACTTTCCCTTTTAAACTAACCTCAGCTTTTTTCTTTGTGAAATGGGAATAAAAATCCTTGTAGTTGTGAGAAAAGACCTTTGCAAACCCAGAAGCTTTACAGAAATGGTAGGTCTTTTTCATCTTTGTGTAAGGGACTGCTCCTTTCATACATAAGATGTCTGTTGAAAGGGGCAGAAAATGAACTGTTGGGTGATGAAAAAGCGTTAAAGCAACTTGCCCCTTTTTTAGGTGAACAGTTTGGTTGTGAAAAGGGGAAGAAAATAACTTATTGATAGAAAAAAAAACCCCTGATGAAATTCAAGTGTTAACAATCATAATTTTCAGATAAAAACGTGAGGACAGGCCAATTGGTAGGAGGACCAAATAGAAAGAGGCCCTGTTTGAGGACAGAGAAAGGCTGCAGGGACCCGATTGTGGTCCATAAATTCATTTGTAGAAGCTTTTTTGTTTGTTTGCTTAGTATTTTATTTTTCCCCAGTTGCATGTAAAAACCATTTTTAACATTCACTTTTAAAACTTTGAGTTCCAAATTCTTTCCCTTCCTCTCTCCCCATCCCCTTTATTGAGAAAGCAAGCAATTCAATGTAGGTTATACATGTGTAGTCATATAAAACATATTGCCATATTAGTCATGTTGTAAAAGAAAACACAGACAAATAAAACTCAAGAAAAATAAAGAAAGGCTCAGATTCAAAATCTAGCCACTGCTTAGATTCTTATAATCTAACCACTGCTTGGATGAATAATGTCATGAATGCTCAGGCTAAAAGAAGCCTTGATCAGGACCCAGTTGTACGTGGCAATAAAATAAAAATGAAGATAGACGAATTAATCCATACTTGTGAACCAGTTGTAACACAACCAAAACCAAAAGTAGAATCTCCCAAACAGGAAAAAACATTGAATGGCCCCAATGTGGATAAGAATGAAGGTTTTGAAGTGAAAAATAACATGAATGCTGAAAGCCTGCATCAGAATGGAGACTGTCATCCCAGTGACAACAGCACCATTCACATGGATTTGGACTAAATCACTTGGAGTTAAGCAGAGTCACTACCAACAAATGATGAAGAAAATATTTTTTGCTGTACTATGTAATTCTAAAGGACATACTGAGACTTATTTATATTTCCTTTTTTAAGAATGTTTAGAAATTTTTTGTGTATTATATGGAAAAATGCAAAGCTTAAGTCTGTAGTCATTATGATCCTAAAAGGGAAAATTGCCTTAGTAACTTTCAGATTCCTGTGGAATTGTGAATTCATACTTCTGTGCAGTATTAACCATTTGCATCAGTAAGGATGAAATTGATTTTGTCTTCTGGAAAAAAAATATACTGCTCATTCAAGAGGGTTGTGACTAAAAATCTTTAAACATTTGTTTGTGCCAAGGTAGTTTTCTTGCATCTTGCCCTCCTTTTCCACATGTATGTGGGTGTGTATGTGTGTAAATACGATTAAGTCTGACTTCATAAGGGCTTTCCAAAATCGTCTAATAGGGTAGAACTTTTTTCTTCATTATTATTATTTATATGTCATCATTTCTTATAGCATAATAGTATTCCATTGTAAGGTCAAAATTGATAATTGATTTAGACATAAAGAGTGATATCATAGGAAAATTAGGGGAACATGGGAAAATGTACCCATTTTTATGACCCAATAAAAGACAGAAGATTATGGGAAATAAAATAGATAATTCTGATTACATGAAATTAAAAAACCTTTGCACAAACAAAACTAAAACAGCCAAAATTAGAAGGAAAATAGGAAACTGGGGGGAAAATTTTCATGACTTTCTCTAATAAAGGCCTCATTTCTCAGATATATAGGGAACTGAGCCAAATTTAAAAAAATAAGAGCCATTCCCCAATTGATAAATGGTCAAAAGATATAAACAGGCAGTTTTCAGATGCAAGTATCAAAGCTATCAATAGTCATATGAAAAAATGCTCTAAATGACCACCGATTAGAGAAATACAAATTAAAACAACTCTCAGGTACCACCTCTCACCTATCAGATTGGCTAATATGACAGAAAAGGAAAATGATAAATGTTGGAGGGGATGAGGAAAATTGGGACACTAATGCTTGTTGGTGGAGTTGAAAACTAGTCCAACTATTCTGGAGAACATTTTAGAACTATGCCCAAAAGACTATAAAACTGTGCATACACTTTGACCCAGCAATACCACTACTAGGTTTGTATCCCAAAGAGATCAAAAGAAAAGGAACAGGACCTATTTGTACAAAAATTTTTATAGCAGCTCTTTTTGTGGTGGCAAAGATTAGAAATTGAGGGGATGCCCATGAATTAGAGAATGGCTGAATAAGTTGTGGTATATGATTATGGTGGAAAACCACTGTACTATAAGAAATGATGAGTGGGGGCTGCTAGGTGGTGTAGTGGATACAGCACCAGCCCTGGAGTCAGGAGGACCTGAGTTCAAATTCAACCTCAGACACATAACGCTAGCTGTGTGACTCTTGGCAAGTCACTTAATCACAATTGCCTCAGGGCCAGCCCCCCCCCCCCCGAAAAAAGAAAGAAAGAAAGAAAGAAAGAAAGAAAGAAAGAAAGAAAGAAAGGAAGGAAGGAAGGAAGGAAGGAAGGAAGGAAGGAAGAAAGAAAGAAAGAAAGAAAGAAAGAAAGAAAGAAAGAAAGAAAAATGTCAAGCAAGACAGTTTCAGAAAAACCTGGAAACAGTTATGTGAATTCATGCAAAGTGAAGTGAGTACAGCTAGGTGGCGCAGTGGATAGAGCACTGGCCCTGAAGTCAGGAGGACTTGAGTTCAAATTTGACCTCAGACCAAATATTTAACACTTACTAGCTGTGTGACCCTGGGCAAGTCACTTAACCCCAATTGCCTAAAAAAACAAAAACAAAAACAAAAAACAAAACAAAACAAAATGAAGAGAGTAGAACCAGGAGAACATTGTAAAAATAACAGCAACATTGTAAAGATGATCAACTGAGGAAGACAATTACTCTAATCAAGGCAATGAACCAAGACAGTTCCAAAGGATCCATGATGAAAAATGCTATATACCTCCAGAGGGAGAACTGTTGAACTCTGAATGCAAATTGAAACATGCTTTTTAAAGACTTTCTTTATTTCTATTATTTTATTTTGTTTGCGTTTTCTTTTTCAACATGACTACTATGAAAATATGTTTTGCATGACTTCACATGTATAATCAATATCAAATTGCTTGCCTTCCCAATGAAGAGCGAGGGGAGATAGGAAGGGAGAGAATTTGGAATTCAAAAATTTTTTAAATGATTGTTAAAAATGTTTTATATATAATTGGGAAATATTTAACAAAATAAATAAAAATAATTTTTAAAAAATTAAATAACTATAAAACACACAAAATACTTGAGAGCCTGTCTGCCAAGACACACACAGAACTTTATGAATACAACTATAAAACACTTTTTATATAAGCAAGGACAGACCTAAGTAATTAAGGAAATATTAATTGTTCATAAGTAGGCTGAGCCAAAATAATAAAAACAGCAATACTACCTAAATTAATTTACATTTTCAGTGCTATACCAATCTATCTACAAAAGGATTATTTTATAGAACTAGGGGAGAGGGAGAAGGGAACAAACATTTATTAAGCACCTACTATGTGCCAAAAACTGCTAAATGTGTCACAATTATTATCTCATTTGATTCTCAAAACAACTCTATGAAATAGGTGCTATTAATACCCCCATTTTGCAGTTGAGGAAACTGAGGCAGACAGAGATTAAATGACTTGCCCAGGGTCAAACAGCTACCAAGTATCTGATACCAAATTTGAACTCGGGTCTTCCTGACTCCAGGTCCAGTGCTCTAATCATTATGCCATCTACCTGCCTAGGGAAAGAAAAGTAACAAGAAATAATTAGAAAAAATAATACCAAAATTCACCTGGAGGTCAAGAATCTTAATAAGGGAAATGATGTGGAAAAATGTGGGAAGGAAGGAGCCTAGTAGTACCAGATCTTTAACTATACTACAAAATAGTGATCAACAAAACAATTTGGTGTTTGCTTAAAAATTGAGAGGCTGGTCAGTGGAACAGATTAGCTACACAATATACAGAAGTAAATGGAGCTAGTAACCTAGTGTTCCATAAACCCCAAGACCTCAGCTCCTGGGGTAAAGACATACTATTTGACAATCACTGGTAAAAATGAACAGTAGTCTAGCAGAAATTAGGATTAGACTCACATCACATGCCAAAATAAGCTCTCAAAGGATATGACTGAGATGCAAAAGGTCACATTATAAATAAATGAGGGGAACAAGGAATCAGATCTATGGATAGGGGAAGAGTTTATGACCAAACAAGGAACAGAGAGAATCACAAAAGATAAAATGGATAATTTTGATTATATAAAAATTTTTAAAGTTTTTGCACAAACAAATGCAATGCAGCTAAGGGTAGAAGGAAAACAATTAACTGAGAAAGAATCTTTGTAGCAGTTTCTATGACAAGAGTGTCTCATTTCCAAGAAATTCAAGAAATTTATTCAGTTTTTTTTTCAATCCATAAAAGTCTTCCTTTCTCTCCTACCTTTTTTTAGCTCCTCCCACTCCTCACACTGAGAATGAAAGAAAATAAAACTCCTATATCAAGCATGTATTGTCAAGGAAAATAAATTCCTGTATTGGCTGTGTTCAATGATTTGATTAAATTTTCGATGAACATTTGATAAAATGTTTCAATCTGCACTCTGAGTCCATCACCTCTATGAGGTAGGCAGCATGTTTCATGAGTCTCTGGAATTGTGGTTGGTCATTGTGTTGATCAGAGTTCAGAAGTCTTTCAAAGGTGTTAGTATTTACAATATTGTTATATAAATTGTTCTCCTGGTTCTGTTCACTTCAGTTGATACAAATCTTCTCAAGCTTCTCTGAAACCACCACCTTCATGAACTGATTGAAGAACCATTCCCCAATCTATAAATGGTCAAAGGATATGAACAGGCAGTTATCAAGAGAAGAAATACAAGCTGACAATAGCCATATGAAAAAAAAGTGCTCCAAATCGCTGAAAGAGAACTGCAAATTAAATCAACTCTGAAGTTTTAACTCACACCTACCAAACTAGAAAAGTTGACCCTCCTCCTGCAAAAAAAGTCAGTCTATTAAGTCCTTTCTATATGCCAGGTATTGTGCTAAGTGCTCAGGCTAGAAAGAAAAGCAAAAAACAGTCCTTGTCCTCAAGGAGCTCATGGTCTAATGGAGGAGACAACATGCAAACAACTAAGTGCAAACAAGAGATATACAGGACAAATTGAGTATACTTCCAGAAAGCACTAAGATTAAGAAGGACTGGGAAAGGCTTCTTGCAGCAGGTGGGACTTTAGCTGAGACTTGTGGGAAGCAAGAGAATCCAGGAGAGGGAGAGCACTCCAGGCATGGAGGATAGCCAGTGAAAATACCCAGAGTTGGGAAATGGAGATGTCCTGTTCCAGGAAAAGCAAGGAGGCCAATGTCATTGGATGGCAGAGTACATGGAGGGGATTAAGAGATAAGAAGACTGGAAAGGTAGAAAGGGGCCAAGTTATAAAGGGCTAATGGACATTGGCAAATGTTGGAGGGGTTGAAGGAAAATAGGAACACTAATACATTGGTGGAGCAGAACTGGTCCAGCCATTCTGGAAAGCAATTCGGAACTATGCCCCCAAACTTACTAAAACTGTGCATACTCTTTGACCCACTGATACCATTACTAGGCTTATACCCTAAAGACCTAAGAGAGAGAATAAAAGAACCCATTTGTACAAAAACATTTATCAGTTCTTTTCATAGTAGCAAAGAACTGGAAACTAAGGGAGTGCCCATCAATTGGGAAATGGTTGAAAAAATTACGGTTTATAAATGTAATGTGCTTAAGAAAGGATGGAAGTGATGTTTACTGGTCAAAGGATATGAACGGGCAGTTTTCAGATGAAGAAATTAAAACTATCTATAATCATATGAAAAAATGCTCTAAAGCACTATTGATTAGAGAAATGTAAATTAAAACAACTCTGAGGTACCACCTCACACCTATCGGATTGGCTAATATGACAGAAAAGGAAGATGATAAATGTTGGCGAAGATGTGGGAAAATTGGAACACTAATGCATTGTTTGTTGGTGGAGTTGTGAACTGATCCAACCACTCTGGAGAGCAATTCGGAACTATGTCGAAACGGCTATAAAACTGAGCATACGCTTTAATCCAGCAATAGCACTACTAGGTCTATATCCTAAAGAGAGCACAAAGAAGGGAAAAGGACCTACATGTACAAAAATATTTATAGCAGCTCTTTTTGTGGTGGCAAAGAATTGGAAAATGAGAGGATGCCCATCAATTGGGAAATGGCTGAACAAGTTGTGGTATATGAATGTAATGGAATACTATTGTGCTATAAGAAATGATGAGCAGGCAGACTTCAGAAAAACCTGGAAAGATTCACATGAACTGATTCTGAGTGAAGTGAGCAGAACCAGGAGAACATTGTACATAGTAACGGCAACACTGTAAGATGATCAACCATGATCGACTTAGCTCTTCTCAGCAGTATAATGATCCAAGACAATTCCAAAAGACTTGTGATAGAAAATGCTAACCACATCCAGAGAAAGAACTATGAAGTCCAAATACAGAGTGAAGCATATTATTTTTACTTTTTTTGTTGTTTTCTCTTTCTCATGGTTTTTCCCTTTTGTTCTGATTCTTCTTTCACAACATGACTAATGTGGAAATATGTTAAACATGATTGTACACATATATCCTATAACAGATTGTTCGCTGTCTTGAGGAGGGAGGAGAGAAGGGAGAGAGGGAGAAAAATTTCAAACTCAAAATCTTACAAAAATGAATGTTGAAAACTATCTTTACATGTAATTGGAAAAAAATAAAATACTAATAACAAAAAAAGAAAGCAATGTTTACAAAAAAATCTTGAAGACTTTTATGAACTGATGCAGAGAGAAGTGAGCAGAACAATTTATACTATAATATCAATATTAGAAAAATGAATATTTTTTAAAAACTTAAGAACTTTGATCAGTACTGTGATTGATCATGATGGATGAAGGACTGGTAGTGAAAAATGATATCTACTTCCTGACACAGAAGTGATAGATTAATACGCTGAATGAACATACATTTATGGACATGGCCAATGTGGGGATTTGTTTTGCTTAACTATGCTTATTTGTTATTAAGAGTTCTGTTGTTCTTTTCCTTTTTCAACGGTCAGGGGGAGGTAGTGAAGAGAAAAAATAAACGCTTCACAATTGAAAAAAATTAATTAAAAAAGTTAATAGCGTTATTTTGAATGATTTTTTATAGCTGGGAAACACAGTGGTGGGGATTCAGGAGATACAATGGTGAGTAATTCTCCACCCTCAAACAGTAAAGTTACTCCTCATATCCCAAGAAAGTTTAAGATGTAGCTGGGGAGATGGTCTTTATTTGGGAACCCAGACCAGTTCACAGGAAGGCAGGCTGAAGTGATGAGCCAATCCAGAGAGAGAAAAAGTGTTCATGACCCAAGCAAGGGATGACACTGGGGACACACCACACAGATGTTACTCCTATATCCCTCCAGCACCTACATTTTGACTGAGTTGAATTTATTGGCCCAAGACTCCTGTTTATCTCTGCCTCCCCCAGACCTCTCAATTCCCTACTCCACACCCACAATGATCCTCCTCTCTGAGTCACAGAGACTTTTGTCCTTGTACCCTTTTTCCTCTCAATTTTTCTCCTCTATAAGAGAGTAATAAAAATACTTATATCTCATGAACTAAATGGGAATGTTACCCTTTGCCTCTCTTTACCTTTCCAATTTAGTGAGAACTGGTAAACAGAATCAGGATTTTGAATGTATCTGTAAACTTCGCAAATATTTACCCAGATATCACAGAACCTATGAAAGAGCAGACTATTCACTAAAGTGTTAATGTTTGGAAAGGCTTACACTCTGAAGATAGAATGAGTTCTCCTTTGGTCAGTCCTACCCCCAATGGGGTCTGTAGTATAAACATAATTCCCACTTCTATAGTTCTTTGAGGTTTGCAAAGCTCTTTCTTCCAAACAGCCCTGTGAGGTAGGAAATATATCTGTCTGTCTTTGTCTTATGGAGGAAGAAACTGAGTCTCAGAGAGGGGAAGTGACTTGTCCATGGTCACACTGTTAATATGGCCAGGCTGTAATTTGAATTTAGGTCTCTTGACTCTAAGTTAATTCAATTCATTTGAAGAAACACTTATTAAGGACCTGTATAGTATATACTGGTATATAGTATACACACACACACACACACACACACACATATAGTATATACCCATAAGCATACTTCATCTTGCTCAGTGCTGGTGATAGAAAGACAAAGAAATGAAAAAGTCCCTGGAGTTTACATTTTATTGAGAGATACATGTAAACAGATACGTCTATACAAGATAATTTGAACAAGGAGAGAAAATTAAAACTAGGGATTTGCATCCTAGAGATGGAGGACAGATTGTCCTAAGGGGCAGAGGCTGGAGATGGAAAACTGAGTTCAGGCACCAGCACCCAGGTAAATTTGGTTGGAATGTAGAATCTTAGGAGGGGATTGATATGAAACAAACCTGGAAAGTCAGGCTGGAGCCAGTTTGTGAAGGACTTTAAATGCCTTGGGGGCAGCTAGGTGGCACAGTAGATAGAGCACCGGCCCTGGAGTCAGGAGGACCTGAGTTCAAATCTGGCCTCAGACTCTTACTAGCTGTGTGACTCTGAGCAAGTTACTTAATTCCCCCCACCCCCCAAAAAATTCTGAGCTAAGGAACTTATCCTAGAGATAATAGGGAGCCACTGAAGTCTCTTGACATAGCCACTTCTGTCCCATACCACACTTCCTAAAGTTCCCATTTTAAGGTATCTTCTCCAAGGGTATTCCTACCTTACCTCTCTGTGGGTTTCCCATGAACAGGACCCTAGAGCTAGTGCCTGGGTTTGTGGCTAGATAATAACATATTAGAGAGATTTTAGTGGTGATCCCAATTGGACTTGATACTTTTTCAGGGCCCTGCTAACTCAGAAAGTGTCTGTGATTCTCTGATTTACTACATGCCTTCTATGGAGAAGATGTTGTTCTGTCATGGAGCTCAAAGGGAAGACTTTCACTGCCCTCAATGCGTTTTGAAGTTAAGAAATTTCAAGGCAGGGACTGCCCAGTGTAGTAGAAAGGTTCAGAAGAAGAAGACATAGGTTCAAATTGCAGTTTTGGTACTTAATAGCCCTGTGTTTTTGGTCAAATCCTTTTACCTCTCTAAGACTCAGTTTCCTCATTTGACAAATGAAGGGCTCCTATTAGACAATCCCCTAAGGTCCCCTTCTTCCAGCAGAGGAAGC
Organism: Vombatus ursinus; assembly: GCF_900497805.2. Classification (NCBI taxonomy): domain Eukaryota; kingdom Metazoa; phylum Chordata; class Mammalia; order Diprotodontia; family Vombatidae; genus Vombatus; species Vombatus ursinus. The sequence continues at coordinate 26,737,055 of NW_020954598.1, read as the reverse complement.
ATGGCAGAGGTAGAGGAAAAAGCACTCCCTGGAGTCAGGAAACACTTACTTGCTATGAGCCCATGGGCAGGTCACTTCTCCCCTGTGAACCCATTCCTCTCATTTGAAAAATGGGGATAGTAATTCCTGCAGTCACCCCTCATAGAGTTGTTGTAAGGATCAAATGAGTTCATCTGTATAAATAGGATGTCCTCCAAAATCTTAGTGCACTAAGACTTTTGGGACAACCTGTATAAACCATACACTACAATAATAACAAAATTTTTAGGGCACTAAAGGTTTTCCAAGTTCTTGGTCCCCTCCAGCTCTAAGTCCTATGATTCTTTGGTGATATTTGGTAGCTATTTGAAAGTTGGTCTGTTTGATCCACTTACAGATCTGGTCTTGGCTCCTGCCTCAGGTCTGTAGTGTTTTTAGTTGGTTCCCCCTCCTTTTTTTCCCCCACAAACAACTATTTCTAAAATTTGTTCTGTTATGGTCAAGTCCATTGTAACAGTAGGGGTATTTCAGCATTCGATCTTGTATTCACTCAGTTACAAATGTAAAGGGCTATCATGGAAAAGCCAATTAGACTTATCATGCATTCATTCACCAAATCTTTGAAGGGCAGTCATGAAAAAGATAATTTGATTTTTTCTGTTTGGCCTCAGTGGGTAAAACTAAAAGCATAGAGCTTGGGGGAGCTGAAGAGGGACAGATGTCAGCCTGGTGTAAAGAAAACTTCCTAAGAGCGAGAGCAGTCCAAAAGAGCAATGGGCTTCTTTTAATAGGTAGTGAGTTCCCTTTCACTACAGGTTTTTAAGTGGGGGGTTTGGGGGGGCTGGATGAGCCTTCCCCACAGATGTGTAAAAGGCATTCCTGTAAAAATGTGGGGGAAAGGGGACTAGATGACCCCCAAGGTCCCTTTCAGCTCTGAGAGTCTGTGTTTCTAATCTATAATGTAGTGGGTTGTGCTTTGCCATACTGAGGGGGACAAAGGAGGCAGGATCTTTCCCAGGGGTATGCTGGAGACCAGAGAGTCTAGTGTTAAATTTTCAGTGTGAGCATTTACACTTCAGCATAGTGGATAAGAAGCCAATCTGGGATTCAAGAAGACATGGGTTCAGGACCTACCTTTGACAGAAACAGGCTGAGTGACTCTCCTCTGAGGACCTGAGATAGCCTTCTACAGACTCCAAATTGCCCAGCCCGTGATGATCTGTATTCCCAGGGGCTGTTTCTTTACTGAGAATTGTGTACACCAATGAAATCACAGGGTTTGGCAAAAACAAATAGGGTTATGACATTTATGCCACATGTGTCCTTGGACTGTTATGGGGAAAAGGCTTTGCAAACATTAAAGCACTTTAAAAAATAGGGCCTATCATATTGGGAGTGGACATTCACATCAGCCTTGTACTTGGTTTCTAATTTTTTCCTTTTAATTGAGTTTATGTTAGAGCACAATAATGATGAAAGTAATTTCTTACATTTTCCAAAAGTTTACCCTACAAAGAATTACTGTTTTTTTAGACTTCAACTCCTCCAACCTTACCCCACCTCAAAAAGTTTAAATAATAAGTTCCACATCACAAAATAAATCAGGCTTAGACCTCAGTCTAAAGCTCAAGTCACGTAATTTTCTGTTACACCACACCACACTGACCTAAAGGTCATCTACCCCTTCTCCTCATCCCCTACCACGCAGAAAGGCCCTCAAGAGCCTCCCTGTCAAGTACTAGTCATAGAATCACCAGTTATCAGCAATGGAAAATTCCTTTAGAACACAAAAACATCCATGGGTGGAGGGGACCTTAGAGATCATCTATTGATATACATTCATTTTGCAGAGGTGGAAACTGAGACCAGGAGAGCGGAAGGGACTTGCACAAACTTATGCAACTAACATGCAGCAGGGCCAGACTAGACCCTAAGTCCAGTGTCTATGAGAGCCCCACTTCTTCATCCAATTCAAAAATTCCAGGGGACTAAGCATTACTTAATCTGATTAGGATTTGAACCAATATTCCTCATCTATAAAATGAAGTGGAGAAAGAAATGGCAAACCACTCCAGTATCTTCGCCAAGAAAACCCCAAATGAGGCCATGTATAGTTGGACGTGACCGAAAACAACTGAACTGAACTGAACAGCTCAATCCTAGGAAACTCCCCTAAAGCACAGAGAAAAGTAATGTGGTTGGGGTCCCAATGCTAGCTATGTGTCAGAATAGAGATGTCAACCCAGGTCTTCAACTCAGTGCCGGTGTAGAGGAGAACAAGACTAGTCCCACTGCCTCATTTTATTATTATTTTGTAAATTAGTTATTTATTTAAAAAAAAATTTTCCCTCACCATCTCATTTTAGAGATGAGCCACCAATCATGCTACACTGTTTTAGTCACTAAGGCACTCCCATTAATGCATTTGTTTATTTTTGATCAGGACTGGCCTTTGATCAAAATAGGCCCACCTGGTGAAATTCCAAAGAGCTGGGGAGCTCTCTCCATCCTTCCTCCTTCACCTCTAAAAGCCCTCCCCCACTGCTTACTGAGAGTTACTATAATATAATCATAACTGACATTTATAGCACTCTTAAATGTGCAGAATGCTTTGCCTGTAATGATCTCATTTGAATCTCACAACAAGTCTGTAAGGTAAATATGAGAGCAACAGTTCTCAAACTTTTTGACCTCAGGATCCGTTTATACTCTTAAAAATGATTGCAGATCCCCCAAAGAGCTTTTGTTTAAGTGGGTTATATTGGAGAGTGTGCTGTTAGATATTTAACAACCCACTCTCCAAAAAAAAGTATTCACAACACACTTTAAAGTATAGTCTGCATTTTAAGAGTCTGCATTTTTAAGACTTTTCTCTATCACTTTCTTAAAAATAAACAATCAACAAAACAGTAAATCAAGTTCTGATTTGTAGCATTTCTGAGGTATAGATGCTTACATTGAAAATTTAATTATCAGCTCAAGAGTCAGTCTAAGCTGATTCTAGCATGCCAGTGTTTACATCTCTTTATATTTACCATATTAGAGATTTAAATGTTTTAGTATTACTATGAAAATAGTTTTAACCTCACAGACCTCCCCAGAGACTCTTAGAGACCACTAAGGGGTCCTCAGACCCTGCTTTGAGAACTGCCATACTAGAGGTATTACTGCCTCCATTTTACAGATGAAGAGACTGAGACTCAAGGTGGTTAAGTGACCTGCCAACAATGGTCACAGAGCTAATAAGTATCAGAGGTAGTATTTGAACTAGGAGCCTCCAAGCCTGACACTGTCCATTATGATACACTAATGCAAAGAACCCTAGAAGGAGCCAGGAGATCTGATTTTGAATTTAAGAATCTGCTCTAGCAAGGTGTGTGAATCAGGCAAGTAAATTAACCATCTCTCAGCCTCAGTTTTCTTATCTCAAAATGAGGATAACAATAGAAGTACCATCCATCTCACAGGGAACTTTGTAAACCATGAAGCCCCACCTAACTTTCTGCTATTACAATTCGGATACACCTGGGATAGATGTTAATATTGTTATTACCCTCCATGGCTGCCAGATTAATATTCTTTACACATAGATTTTGGCCTGTCATTCTTCAGCTCAAAACCCTTTAGTAACTACTTACTGAGTCCAGTCCCAAATGCTTAGCCTGGCATCCACAGCCATTAACAATGTGGTCCCACCCTTCCTTTCCAACCCTACCTCATACTTTTTTACCCTGCTATACCATACTCCAGGCAAAATGGACAACTAGAACACACCCCAAGTTTTCCTGCTTCTACACATTTACTTTTGCTGGAATGTGCTCCTATCTCCTTCCCTCAAATTCTTGTCTATTTTTAAAAATCCCAACTCAAATGTCACTCCTTCTGGGACCCCTGACCACCCAGGGAATAAATATCTCTCAGCACTAATCCTTTCTAGGGCACTTATTGGATAATGTATGTTGTAATAATGTCCTTATCTTATGGCCCCCCCCATGTGAGCACCCTAAGGGAAAGGACTTTGTAGTTCCTCTTTTGGGAAGCATGTATCTGCTGGCTCCTGAGATCCTTTCCGTGGAATGGGACACAGGAGAGAGAAACCTGGATTCAGCACAGTACCTGACTCATAGTAGATGCTTATTGATTGAGGGGACGGGGGAGGGTAGGTGTGGGTGAGGGTATCACAGTGGGGATGATGGGGAGGCCCTGGTTAAGGATGAGGGTCTGAAAATTCGCAACACACTTTTAAGTTTAATCATTAACATTTTCTCCATCACTTTCTTGAGTCTAGACAATCAACAAAATGATAAATCGAGCTCCAATCTGCAGTCTTTGCCAATTTCTGAGGTATAAATGTGATCACATTCAAAAATGTGTTTGCGAACTGGTTCCAGAGGGCTCTAGGACACCCTTGGTTGAGGGTACCAGGCAGGGAACCAGCTTAAACTGACTTCTAGGAGTCAACTGACAAACTTTCAGCATGAGCATTTATATCTCAAATCAGCAAAGGCTATGAATCAGGGCTTGATTTATTGCTTTTTTTTTTCCAATTGTTTAGACATTTTTTCAGAGACCTAGTTGTTAAACATTTACCAGTACATCCCTGCAAGCCCTCAAGTACGAATTTAGAGGCAGCTCTGGAATCAGGAAGATCTGAGTTCAAATCCAGCATCACTGCATCTGAGTAGCTAGACACTCACTGTGTGACCCTGGGCAAGTCACTTAACTGTCTGTGTCAGGTTCCTCAACTATTAAATAAGGACTAGCACCTGCCTCCCACTATTGTGAGAATCAAATGAGGTAAGATCTGAAAAACACACTGAAAACCTTAAAGTGCTATATAAAAGTTAGCTATTATTATTATTAATCAGCACACACCAAGCCTACGAGGCCAACTACATAAGATTATAATATTTTGAATTGAAAGGGATGCTAGAGACCTCGATCCACCTCGATCATTTTTCAGAGTAGGAAACTGAGGCTTAGAAATATAATGTGACTTGCTTAAAGTCAGAGACCGTAAGAATCAGATTCAGGCCCTCTGCCTCAAAATCTAGAGCTCTGTCCACTCCTTCACAGTTGGTGGTGCCTGACCCTTGAAGGCATGCACCCTGGAGATGACAAGTTCCTCCCATACCTACCAGTTCTCTGGTCCGCAGAGAAAGCCACCTTCCTTGGCCCTGACCTGCCGGCCAGCTCTTGGGCCGGTCCTCCTCTGGCTAAGGTCAGACCCTCCGCACCTTACTCAGGAGCTCCTCTTCCCAAGGAAAAATGTCAGGAGGGACTTCAGTGTTCTCTGTCCTAGTGCAGAACGGCCCAGGAAAGGTCAGCCTGCCTGCATCCTGTTTCAGAATAGGAAAACATATTTTTCCCTCCTGCTTGACTGTGTTTCAAAACAACTGGGATATTGGCTTAAATTCAGAGCTGAGTCAAACTCAAATGACCTTAAAGGCAAAATCAAATGACCTCAAATTTTCCTTAAAGCAAAACTGGCTGGAAAATGTATGTTCCTGGTGGAAATCATAGCTGAGACAGGCTACTCCCCATCCTTTCAGCTGAAGTTACTTAGGCCATTCCCAAGACTCTACGGTCAAGCAGTTCTTTTTCTTCTCAGGGTGTCTTTTTCCTCCCCTGTAAAAGCTGGGCTACATGATTCTCCCAGCTCTGAAATTCTCTATCAGGCGCCCTTCTCAGCTCTGACATGCTAAGTTCTTCGAGATTTCTTTCATATATCACATGCTGGTCCCTACTTCCTCCTAGGTCCCAAATGGGATGTTCTCATATCCTTGTTTCATCCCTGTGTATCTCTAGGTCCTGGCCATTTATTCTAGGATGGAAGGGTTTTTAGAATTTAAAGGAATGTTAGAGATCATCTATTCTAATTCTCACAATATACAAATGAGGAAACTGAGTCTCAGAGGGAAGAAGTGAAGTGACTTGTCCAAATTCCAACCTGTAAAAAGTAGCAGAGCTAAGATTTGAACCTATTTCTTCTAACTCTGAGCTCAATGTTCTTTGCACTGTGCCAATCTGGCATGTCTGCCTTTTTTTAAAAGGACTTTCAGTCTTGCATGATTTCCACATCTGCACAGTGATTCCCACACCTGTACATTGCCTCTCACATTGCCTGCATTCCAAAGTCTTTTCTCTAGTTGTGAGAGTGGCCCAAAGACAAGACTTTCACCACATTGAAGAGTTCCCAGATGACTAGGAATCTTAAGCTCAAATCATGCTGTGAAGGAGACCTTGACTTCATGATGCTTTGATGCCTGCTCTGGGTGTCCCATGACGACTGCCCACCCAATAAGGCATATTGTTGTGGTCTCTTCATCTCTCTGGGTCTCAATTTCCTCAGTCTGAAAGTAAGGAGGCTGGACTGACTGAATTTCAAAGTTCCTTCTAGCTCTGGCAGGCTGGAGCTCTCTTTCCTACTTCCTTCTCTAAACCTCTCTCCTCCTCCCCATTCCAGACTCTCAACCAAAACTCCCTTATCCTGCATCTTAACCCCCTTGGGAATGCCTGCAGCTCCCAAGGTGACAACTAGCTATTAGACAAACTGACCTCTACTAACCGGAAAGGGCTGAAGGAGGGCCACCTCTTGCCTCCCATCCCCCCAATGGATCACAAAAGGATCCTAGAATGTTAGTTAGAAGCATTCTTAGAAACTTTCCAATTCTCCCCCTACCTTTTAATTTTATAGAGAAGGAAGCTGAAAGGCAAAAGAGGAAATGACTTGTCCAAGGTCACATAGTTGTTTAGTTGAGGAACCAAGGGTAACATCCTGGCTCCCAAACTCCTAGGTCTGGGTTCTTTCCTATTTGCTCTCGTATTGCCAAATAGAAACAACCTCCTGCTTTTTCAATCTGACCCAGGAAAATGACTCTAATGATGGGAATTCAGGTGGGAGAGGAAAGGAATCCATAGTCACAGATCATCAGATGCCAGTGGAAGAGAAAAGAGAGGATGTTTAGAGCAGAAACTGCTTCTTATATCACATTCTTTAGGAGGCTTCCTATGTTGATTATGCAGAATTCTGGGCCATACTCCAACTCAAATTCAAGGGTTGTGTTGCTTGGGGGGGGGAAGACAAGTCTCAAGTTTAAGGTACTCTGTGTGTCTACACTCCTAAAAAAATATAGCTCACTAGCTTCTACCTGTATGTTTATCTTTAACACTATAGGGAATGGAATTTAAGAATACCTTGAAGGACTAAGCTGTGTCAACTGATAGTAGGATGAAATTTTTATTTCAAAGTAAAATTATAATACCTGCCTATAATTATATGTATTTAAAATGTATTTGCACAAAGATGAGAAAGAAATGTCAGTTAGTAGACACAATTAGCTCAAAGCAAATGTATTTACTGAAATGATATCTTAAGAACACTAGCAAAAAAATAAAAGTTTCAGGGCCTGGAATATGATATTCTGGAGGTCAAAGGAGCTAGGATTAAAACAAAGAATCACCTACCCAGCAAAACTGAGTGTAATCAATGAGGGGGAGAAATTGATATTCAATGAAATAGAGGACTTTCAAGCATTCTTGATGAAAAGACCAGAGCTGAACAGAAAATCTGACTTTCAAATACAAGACTTAAGAGAAGCATGAAAAGGTAAACAGGAAAGAGAAATCATAAGGGACTTATTAAAGTTGAACTGTTTACATTCCTACATGGAAAGATGACATTTGTAACTCATGAGACCTTTGTCAGTATTAGGGTAGTTTGGAGGGAATATATATAGAGAGAGAGACAAAGGACACAAGGTGAATTGAATATGAAGGGATAATATCTAAAAAATAAAATTAAGGTGTGAGAGAGGATTGTATTGGGAGGAGAAAGAGAGCTAGAATGGGGTAAATTATCTCACATAAAAGAGGCAAGAAAAAGCTTTTATAGTGGAGGGGAAGAGGGAGGAGGTGAGAGGGAATGAGTGAATCTTACTTTCATTGGATTAGATTTAAGGAGGGAATAATATACACATTCAATTGGGTTTGGAAAACTATCTTACCCTACAGAAAAATAGGGGGGAAAGGAATAAAAGAGGTGGGGATGATAGAAGGGAGGGCAGATTGGGGAAGGGGGTAATCAGAAGCAAATACTTTTGAGGAGGGGGCAGGGTCAAAGAAGAGAATATAATAAATGGGGGCTAGCATAAGAGGGAGAGAAATATAGTTAGTATTTCACAACATGACTATTATGGAAGTGTTTTGCACGACTATACATGTATAACCTATATTGAATTACTTGCCTTCTCAATGAGGGTGGGTGGGGAGGGAGGAAGGGAGAGAATTTGGAACTCAAAGTTTTAAAAATGAATGTTAAAAATTGTTTCTACATGCAACTGGGAAATAAGACATACAGGCAATGGGGTATAGAAATCTATCCTGCCCTACAGGAAAATAGAAGGGGAAAGGGATATGAGAAGGGGGCAGTGATAGAAGGGAGGGCAGATTGGGAGAAGGGGTATTCAGAATGCATGCTATCTTGGGATGGGGAGAGGGGAGAGATGGGGAGAAAATTTGGAACTCAAAATCCTGTGGAAGTGAATGTTGAAAACTAAAAATAAACTAATCAATAAATAACTAAATATAAATAAACTAAATAAATATAAATAAAACTAAATAAATAACTAAAAATAAAAAAGTTTCCCCCATAAACCTAGGGTGTGCTCTCACATAGCTGTGTATACCATCAGTAGAAAGAAAAGGCACCAGGATCACACAGCCACTATGTGAGGTGAGATTTTAACTTGGGTTTCCTGAATTCTAAATCAAGTACCCTGTAAAACTCAATCAACAAGCATCTCTACTATATGTCAGGTGCTAGGGAGGTGCTGAGTGAATCCTTGAAGTCAAGGAGCAAAAATTTTCATAGGCAGAGACACCTATACATTGAGCATAAACAGAATGACAAGGTGTGGGGTAGGGGTGGGGGAAATAACAGCTGGGGTGGGGGATCCAGCAGGGCTTCATGGAGGAGATGGTATCTGAGCTATAAACAAAGTTTTTGGTCAGGACCATCCATGATGTACACATACTTGAATCAGGATGATGCAAACTCATGTACTTGTAAATCAAATGATAGCCCAGCCAATCCAACAGCAAGTATTTATTAAGCACCAGTTATGTATTAGGCATTGTGCTATGTTTTAAGGACAAAAACGAAACAATCCATACTCAAGAAAATTACATGTTATTGGGGGAGTCAGCATGAACACAAATAAATACATACATAATAAAAAAAAAGAAAGAAAGGGTACTTATATAAAATATGCTGGTAGAAAGGCAGGCATACACTTAAGGAATATAGGTGGCTTAGGCAACTAACACCTTCAATAACCCAATGCCCTGGTACTCTTTTGTTTCTTATGGTGTCCTCATGCTGCTTCTCTTGGGTGCAGGGTCTCTACCTGGTGGATTACTTCCTGGGAAGTCCCTGTTGCAATAACCAGAAGGGACTCTTTTCTCGACTCTCAGAGGACACACTCCTTAGAGCCAACTTGCCATGGGTATCTGGGCCTGCTCCCTGCTGTCTTCTCCTAGGTGAACAGTTCTACTCAAAATACTATTGAAAGCAGTTAAGGAAAGAAGTATGAAATCTCAGAGGTGAGAAATGATTCCTTCTCAAAAACTAGGTTCTCTTTCCATGGCTTTCTCTCTTCTCTGTAGTCAGAGGTCACAATCTTCAGAGTTATCTCTGGCCTCATCTCTCCACTGGCTCCCTAGAAAGCGTATTCCATTTTTTAAAAGGGGCACTAAGGGTGTGATTGAGCCCTAGCTTGTCTAGCTAGCTATTGCCAACTGCCCTCAAATTCTACCAGTTTTATCTGTTTTGTTTTCTTGTTTTTTTTAGGCAATTGGGGTTAAGTGACTTGCCCAGGGTCACACAGCTAGTAAGTGTCAAGTGTTTGGTCTGAGGCCGGATTTGAACTCAGGTCCTCTTGACTTCAGGGCCGGTGCTCTATCCACTGTGCCACCTAGCTGCCCCTCTACCAATTTTATCTGGACGATTTCTTCACACCTCATAACATAAAGGGGTAACCAAGCCTTTGTTGTTGTTTAGTCATTTTGGTCACATCTGACTCTTCATGACCCCCTTTTGAGGTTTTCTTTGCAAAGATACTGGAATGGTTGGCCATTTCCTTCTCCAGCTCATTTTACAAATAAGAAAATTGAGGCAAACAGAGTTAAGGGACTTGCCCAGGGTCACACAGCAAGTAAGTGTCTGAAGTCACATTTGAACTTGGGTCTTCCTGACTCTAGGCCTGGAATTCTATCCACTGCACTACCTAAGTACCCTTTACACTTTGTTTAAGACTTTAGTACCTCTCTGTCTCTGTTAACCTGACCCCTTAACATCTACAATTATATCAGTTGGTAGAAAGTCAATTGATCAGGGGTGTCCTTATCAACTCTATAAGAAGAAAAATCATACATAGGTAACTCTAGTTTTGCAGGCTCCCTGCCCTGATAGCATTGCTATGGAGATGAGACTCATAAAGAGCTATTCTTGAGGTGACCACTTGGTTGAAGCTGGATCTTTGGTTCTGTGTTTTTGGAGGATTCCGTCAGAGAGAAGCTGGAAGAGGGAGTTCATTCTCCATTTTGGAACCATGTGGGCAGATATGGCAGAATAATGTGTCCAAACTCTGGGCCCAAATGCTTGGTTCCCTGCCCCTCCTTCTGGGATTTTATTTTGGTGCACTTCTTAACTGGACTGGGGAGGTGCTAGAAAAGACTTGGGGTTTGAGTCCTACCTCTGACACTTGCTAACTTCTCTGAGCCTCAGTTTCCTCAACTATAAAATGGAAATAACGACTGTTGAACTTACCTCACCAATGACTGTTGTGAGGATCAAACGAAGGATGTAAGATATGCAAAGTGTTTTGCTAACCCTAAAGCATTATGGCAGTGTGAGCTATTTATTAGCCCCTCATTTGGAAAGAGAAAATTAATCCCAGAAAAAAGAAATAAGTTGCCCAAGGTCACAGAACTAGTTAAGTGACAGAGTTGAATCTTGAGTCCAGGTCTCCTACCTCCTCGTCCAATGCTTTTTCCATATCTCATTTGCATTAAGAAGGGCTGAGACCATTATGTTTGCTTTTAGCAGACTTGTCTAATAGAACTAGCTCTAGGAGAAGCTACCATCTTACTCATTTCTTCTTCTGCACAATATATAGAAACTCTCCTGTCCACATTTCTCGCCAGATCATTTGCCTTCCTATTATCTCTCCAAAAGAACAGGAACTGTAGGTACCTTCGGATCCAGGTCCCTCATCTGTGAACCTGTAGACCCTGGATCTTTTGTCACTTTTTTCTTTTCCTGGCATGGAGAAAGTCACCCAGTAACATCAACCAACAAAACAGAAATTTGCTGAGCTGTTTCTTGTTCTTTGTTTCCAGAATAAGGAGTTCTCTGAGGCAGGAGACAAGACCAAGACCCAGAGACAGTGTTCCTGCCTTCTTCTGGTCTTCGCCAGCCTTGAACTCTGGTAACTACGGAGCAGGGAGGGGAGGATGGGGGTACATCAGCTACTACCAGCAGCTCCGCTACAGCCTCAATGCCAGTTCTAGCTCCAGCTACAAACTCTACCCCACATCCAATCTTCCACATGTTTTTCTCTGATCCCAATAGGCATGTGGCTGGCTGCATGACATGGGTCAGCGTAGAGTTTCCTGTGGTTACAAAGAGGCCCAATGAGTTAGAGGGTACGCCAGATGTTTGTGCAAAGAGACAGGAAGAATCCTTAGTTCAGAGGAGGGGAACCAACCTATCGCTGCTGAACACATTCCAAGAAACCACAGGCCTAGACTGTACCATGAAGAGCTTAGGTTAGAGGGGAGAGGTCACAGCCAGATTTGGAATCAGAAGCCCTGGGTTTGAATCCTGGCTCTGTTATTACCATAAAGTGTATGTAGAGCTGGTAAAGAAAGACCTTTGAGATTACTGAGTTAGTTGCTTCATTTGGTTTTTGTAGTCTTGTTTGGCAAGATGGGAACAGAGGAAGGCCAGGTACAGAGGATCTATTCTCTCTTTGCTTGGAAAATTCCCCAGGTAAGCCCGTTATTCAGAAGGCCATGTGCCAGACCAAAGCTGGACCCCTCTTGAAACGCTAGCTGCAGGTATTGCTTTCTGTTCCAGATTTAATCTACCTCACTACTTCCAGGCTTTCCAAATAACTGTATAACCAAGGGTGAGCATGGTAAATAGCTGGCATTTACATAGTACCTTAGGTTTTCAAAGTGTTTTACATGGTATCCCATTCGTTTCTCATAATAAACTTGGGAGGTAGGTGCTGTTATCATCCCTCATTTTACAGCTCAGAAAACTGAGGCCGAGAGATGATGTGATTGAACAAGGTCACACAACTAGTAAGCACTTGAACTCAGGGTTTCCTGATTCCAAGTCCAAGATTTTATTCACTGTGCCACCTTGCTGCTAGAGTAAATCTAGGTATTAGCCGTCTTCGGGGCTGCTTATCCACCTCTGGTGTCCACTTGATTCACCCAACTCTTACCCGTGGCTCCAGGAAACTGTAGCATGTGCAGCAGCCACATCCTGGTAAACCATCTCGGCAGACAGGCTGAAGCAGGTTGAGGGTAACTGGGTTAGGGGGATATCTACCCCAAGCGTGTGAAGACTTTCCCTGGCAGATGAGAATGATTTGTTCCAATGGCCATGAAGATGGCTGAAGCAGGGGCTGTGGAGCACTTAGAGCTTGGTCAGACACTGGAGACACCAAGGTCATCTGCTGTGTCCTGGGCCATCAGCAGTCATCCTGACTTTTGTCCTGCCACTGAGCTTCAATGAGTCAGGAAGAAAGAGTCAGGGTGACGACTTTGCGCAGCTCTGCCTCACTTAAATCCAGTTCACACACGAGTCTAGACATCACCCCATGATGTCACTGGTTCTCTTCAAAAATGAAGGTCAAACAACAGGTATCAGAGGATGAAGTGGAACAGAAAGTCACGGGGCATGAACAGAACACTGAAAAGAGAAAGGAAGTAATCAAGACAGAGAATGGAAATGGAAGAGTCAGTGGTTTCTGATGCCAGGGAGCAAAAAGGGCCTTGCTGCTTAGATACTAGAAAGGGAGTCAGTCAGTTGGTGCCTTCCCTCTTGGCTCAGACCTTCAAGGAAGGCTCTAAGGGGAGCCATCTCATCCACACCAAATACAGTCTGTCTGTCTGTCTGTCTATCTATCATCTTTCCGTCTACCTATCATCTCTCTCTCTCTCTCTCCATCTCTCTCTCTCTCTAGATTGTGTTGCCCTGTCTTGCCCAGCCTGGAAGCACAACAGCCACTCATAGACTTGATCCCACTACTGCTATGAGCAGGAGCTCAGAACTGCTCCTTTTCTGATCTGGGCTGTTCAACCCCTCCTCAGGCAGCCTGGTGGCTCCGGCTCCACCACAGTGAGTCTGGTCCCCATCTCAAAGGCTCTGCCAGCCCCAGCCTGCTTGGGAGCAGCAATTATAGGCCTGTGCCACCACACTCAGCTTAGAATTCTCCTTTAAATTCCTCCCGCTTCTGAAGTGCTCCCACAGCCTGAATATCAAAAGTTTCCGATGGGGTAGCTCTTCGAGGCTTACAAATCATTTTCATCAAAACCCTGTGAGGTAGGCAGTGCCAAGAAACTAAGGCCCAGGAAGGTGATGACTCACCTTAGATTACACAGGTAGTGAATAGACTGGGGTTCAGAAAGAACTCTCCACTCTACCACACTGACTCTTTACTTGGGTGACCCTGGTTAAGTTACTTCCTCTTTCTGGGCCTCAGTTTCTTCCTCTGAGAAATGGGGAACATTAATACATACACCACCTACCTTGTAGCATTGTGATAAAGCTTAAATGAGGCAACAGGGTAAAGGATTAAGAACCAGGAGATCCAGGTTCAAATCCTAGCTCTGACACTTACCGGCTATGTGAGCAATTCACTTAACTCAATTTTACCACCTGTAATATGGAGAAATAATTCTTGTACTATGTCTTTCTGAGGGGTATCTTGAGGAAAGTGTTCCGTAACCCTGAAGGTGATACGGCAATGTGTTCTATAAGTGAAGAGTTGGTGGAAGTGAATTGTCAAGTAGTATAGAAATAGCAGATTTTGTCATAATCAGGTCATAGAGAAGAAAGTACATCTTGACTGATAAAAGAGGGGTTGTGAAATCTTCCCTGGAAGGCACTAAAACCAAGGGTGGTCCACTTTGGCCTGAGAAGCCTGCAGCTGAAGAAGGAGAGGCTGCAAGGACAGATGAATCAGCTCAATGATGATATTTTGGTCCTCATCTGAACCACAGGGCGGGGACTTGGAAAAAATGAACTATTTTCTTTCCTAACATTCTTCTTCAAAAGTTACATTAGAGATACCCTGCATTGGTTGATGTCACATGAGTCTGAGTATGAAAATGAGAGAACTGGGTTCCCTCCACCCCTGCCCACCTTGGCTGTTTGGAGAGGAAGAGGTGAACTTTTCTATGGACTTCTGGCATCTTTCCTGTAACCCTTGTGCTAGAGATTCTTTGAGACCCTAGGTCATTAGAGTTAGAAGACTTTATAACCATAGCCATAACCAGACCATACTAGAATCAACTAGAATCAACATGGGGTGGGGCACTTCCTCCTTATAATGACTACCATCTTTGTGCCACACCTCAATTGTTTTCAGTTGTGTCTGACTCTTTGTGACTCCTTTTTGGGGTTTTCTTGGGCAAAGGCACTGGAGTGGTTTGCTATTTCCTTCTCCAGCTCATTTTATAGATGAGGAAACTGAGGCAGAGTATAGTGACTTGCCCAGGGTCACACAGCTAGTAAGTGTCTGAGGCCAGATTAGAACTCAGAAGATCAGTGTTCCCAACTCCAGGCATGGAACTCTATCCATTATGCTACCTAACTGCCCTGCCTCACCTCTACCAGGCCTGAACCATGGACTTTCAACTATTGGGAGATCCCTCCTCACTAGGGTATTTATTCTATGCTGTGAATTCTAAGGTCTCAGACCCTCTATAGTTCTTTTCATGGTATCCCTCTCCTGGGGTTTGCCATCACCCTAACCCCTATGGGGCTCAGCCCAAACTATATGGTCACACACTGTCTGACTACATTTGTATTTGGACTGTCCTCTAGACCATCATCTTCCTCCTGCTCCCCAACAAATGAATTTGCGCCCAGTTACAAGAATTCAGAGTCATAGCTCTGCTTAGAACATAAAATGTTATAGCTGGAATATCAGAGCTGGAAGGATGGTTAGAACACAGAACAACAGAATGCCGAATCTGGGAGGAACCTCAGGACACTGAAAATAGAATAACAGAATTGGAAAGAGCCTTAGAACAAAGAGCACAGAATGTCAGACCTGGAGGAGACCTAGATCAATGTTCCATCAGCTACCCTATTTCTCAAGGAAGATGCTGAGGTCCAGAGGTGAAATGATTTGCTCAAAGTGATGCAGTAACTCAGTAACAAACACAAGGCTGGAATTGTTCTAATGTTTCTTCTCCTGAGACTTTTAAAAAAGTCTGTTCGGGGTCAAATCCACCAACATTTGCAGTACATTCACTATGTGCAATGTCCTGTGGGGATACAGAAAAGAAGAGGGCCTTGTCCCTGCCCCTGAATCACTCACCATTGGTCTGGGCAGGGAAGACTTACATAGATAAACGAGTGACTGGATGAAAGTACTGTGTCAACCTTCAAGTTCTACAAGATATGAATTATTCTTACTACTGGATGAGTAACATCGGGCACCAAAGATCCATGGGTTTTGTGCGCCAGAGATGCACAGAGGGTCCATGTCATAGGATCTGAAAGTAGAGAAGAGATGCCTGTGGATTTGGAGAGGAGGGAGTCAGGGAGGACTTCCTGAAGGAGGTAGCATTTGAACTATTAAGATTTTGGGGGGCAGCTAGGTGGCGCAGTGGATAGAGCAACGGCCCTGAAGTCAGGGGGACCTGAGTTCAAATCCGGCCTCAGACCAAATACTTGACACTTACTAGCTGTGTGACCCTGGGCAAGTCACTTAACCCCAATTGCCTAAAAAAAATAATAATAATTTAAAAAAAGATTTTTGATAGGAGAAAGAAGGGAGAACTATATATGAAAGGAAAATAGCAGAAATGGTTACAGTTGGGGTATAATGGATAGAACTGAAGGAACTAAAGTCAGAAGACTTGGGTTCAATTCCTGACTGATGTTTAATAGCTGTATCACCTTTTGTAGATCATTTCCCTTCTCTGCACCTTCATTTTATCCATATGTAAAATGAGACGGTTGGACTAGACTGACCTTCAAGGTCCCTTTCTGTTCTAACATTTATATGACCTGTGTTCTAAGGTCCTTCCCAGCTTTCAAATTCTACTTTTTGAGGTCCTTTCCAGGGTGCATGTCCTATGTTCTAAGATACATTCCAAGTCTGGCAAACTTATTTTTTAATGGTTTATGGGTCTTGCCAGCTCTGCTTTTCTATGTCCAAAGATCCCTCCCCACCAGGACATTCATTCTATGCCATGCACTCTAAGGTCTCAGATACTCTATAATTCTACAGTTTGCCACACGATGCCTGTTGAGTAAGCGAATGTTACTAGAAAGAGATGCACAGCCAGTCATATGGCAATTTGTGACTTGGATTAGCAGCACCTGGAGCAGGCGCTGGCCAGACAGCAGGCACAGGACTGCCAGGGAACTGACACCCTCCTTCGTGAGCGCCTGCTGCAGGTTCTGTGGAAGTTCGTGAAGGCTGAGGCTTTCCTAGTCTCTTGATGACTTCTAAAGTTATTCTTTATGAGGCTGTGAGCTCAAGGAGGGTGGGGACTGAGTCTTATTAATCTGTTTTCCCCATAGTGTAGTTGAGCATAGGGTTTGGTAAGTTGGAAGCTTTCAGAATATTTATGCCCAAGTGCTTTGAGCCAGTGAATGACATAGTACAAATCATAAAATTGCATGAAAAGAGGACCAGTCTTGCCTAGGGTTGCTTGGCCGGGGCTGCTACAGACTGGGTGGGTCCCATTTACACCCATGGGAAAGGAACTTAGGCTGCTTCTTGAGGGCCTGACTTGTGGTGGAGGAAGACCAGGAGAGAGCTTTGTGATTCTCTTTCTGTATTCAAGGGGATAGAGGGAGGGCAGAGGAGGGGCCTAAAAGGATGGAACTCAGACTGAGAGAGAAAATTTTACTACAAGCCTTGGGTGGGACTAACAGAGGACAACATCTAAAAGGAGGGAAAGTCAGACTCATGAACTAGTGGGGAACTTTTGGCCAATGTCTTGGGAATTCACTAACAGGTTTCTGGAAATGTTCTTTTGCTTGTTTATTTGATTTTTCTGTAAATAAAGAATCATGGCTTATCAGAGTTGGAAGGCATCTCAGAGATACCTTGTCCAATCCCTGATTGGTCACTCAGTCTTTGCCTAAAGCCCCACCTCCTTCACTAATGTGGTGCTGTCTCACTAGCTTCTGAAGCCTCCATTCTACAGGCTGCTCTCATTGTTAGAAAGATTTTCCTTACACACGCATATCTACTCCACTACAATTCCTCTCTTTTGCTCCATTACTCCTGGCTCCACCCTCTGGGGCTAAGCAAATCAAATCTAATCCATCTTCTATTTGACAACCTTTCCAGAACTTGAAAATGTCTATCAGCTAGGTAGTACAATGGATAGATGGTTGGGCCTGGAGTCAGGAAGACCTGAGTTCAAATCTGGTCTTAGATACTTACTAGCTATGTGACCCTAGGCAAGTCACTTAACCCTGTTTGCCTCAGTTTCCTCATCTATAAAATGATCTGGAGAAGGATATGGCAAACCACTCCTGCCTCTTTGCCAAGAAAATCCCACATGGGGTCATAAAGAGTTGGATGCAACTGAAAAAAAACAGTAACAACATCAGAAGGAAATCTCCTTGAGGGCTGGGAAGTACTTTGCAAACGCTTAATAAATATTTGTTGAGTGGAACCTGTGCCTTGAACTAAATTGTTTTTGAAAATTATACCAGGTGGCAAAGAATTGGAAATTGAGGGGATGCCCATCAATTAGGGAAGGGATGAACAAGTTGTGGTATATGAATGTAATTGAATACTATTGTTCCATAAGAAATTATGAGCAGAGGGATTTCAGAAAAACCTAGAAAGACTTGTATGAACTGATGCTGAGTGAAGTAAGCAGAACCAGGAGAACATTATACACAGGAACAGCAACATTATGCAATGACCATTTATGATAGACTTAGCTCTTCTCAGCAATACAATGATCCAAAACAATTCCAAAAGACTTATGATGGAAAATGCCATCCACACTCAGAGAAAGAACTGTGGGAGTCTGAATGCAGATTGAAGCATACTATTTTCACTTTTTTTGTTTTTTCTTTCTCGTGGTTTTTTCCCTTTTGTTCTGATTTTTCTTTCATACTATGACTAGTGTGGAAATATGTTTACTATGATTGCACAATATTGCCATTGTGGGGAGGCGGGAGGGAGGAGGGGAGAGGAGGGAGGGAGAGAGAAAAACATTTGGAACTCAAAATGGTATAAAAGTGAATGTTGTAAACTATCTTTACATGTAATTGGAAAAAAATAAAATACTATTAAGTGCAAAAAAGGAAAAAAGAAAATTGTACCAAGGTTCCAAGCAATGTGGAAAATATGCATTGTGCAGCAGTCACAGACAGAAAACCTTTGGGATCTATGCAGTACTGCCTCATATTTTCCTCCTGATTTAATATCCAATGGGAGTTATGCATTTAGACATATATATATACAGAGAGGCACATGTGTAGGAAAACTCCCAAGCATATATATAAGCACATGAATGTAGACCCATGCAGAGGCATGCACCTAGACACATGCTCATAGACAAACACAAGGACACAAATTTTTGGTTGTAACTTGCAGCCTAGAACTGAAGTTTTGGGTTTCTAGGGACTGTGTTCAGTCTTGGGGGCTATCTCAATAATCATACTCTTTAGCTCATGTCCTACCCAAGGTTTCCCTTAAAAACATCAAGAATTTACTCATTTTGCTCCTACCAGAGTTTCTCCTGGGGACATCAGAATATAGCTCACGTTTAGAACTCTACAGAAAAGGTAAAAGGGCTTCATCCTCCATTGTAAGCACTTAGATTAACAAACCATTAAATATAGGTAAAGGCTTTATTTAACACCCTCTCCCAAAACACACACACACACACACACACACACACACACACACACACACACACACACAC